>NC_135790.1:9207500-9552500 GCF_051106095.1 Pogona vitticeps
TACATGTTCCTTGGGCCTTTATGGGGACTGGGACTTTCTAAGCTGAGTTGCAAAAACTGCTCACACAATGAACACACAAACACATGAAATACCTGCACTTTTAGAGCATTGACCATTTACTCTGGTAGTCTCTGTTGGACTGGCAGCAGCTATTCAGGAGCCCAATTCAAGCATTATAGCTTGAAAATGGAGAGGGTTCTGATGGTGGTATTACAAAACCCTCCTTCATTAAATTTTGCTCATGCCTTTCCTTCAATGAACCCAAGAAAATGTGCATAGATGCTCACCTATCCCCATCACACACTCCTATCTTTCCTGTAGCCCACGTATATTGCGCCTTGCTGTTGCTTTTGACCAAGAATGTGAATAGATCTCAATTTCATTTTCATTGCATTTATTTGAAGCTAGTTTCAGATATTCACCATGGATAAGCCCGAATCACCATGGATAGAGGACTCTAGCCCCACCCCAAACTTTCCAGTTTCTGTGCTCTCATACACATGGTGAAACAAGATCAGAGCATCTGCTGTTTGTACGGGATCTCCAAGTGAATAGGGACACATCTTGTCTAGAGTCCTTTGTAAGAGAATGATGACAAATGAAATACAGGGACAGAAGAGAAGCACTTTTCTCTATATGTGGTGACTTGAATCAGGAAGAGAAGTCTGAATAGGGCTTGAATGCCACCAGCAATCTCATCCTATCACTCTCTGGATGAATAGAGATCTTCACATGCATATTACTTAAGATCTTGCTGAAGACGAGGGAATGTAAAAGTGAGGGAAAGATTGGAGAAGTTCATGGCAGGCAAATACCAAAAAGATATGTGTACATCTCATTGCATATTGTTTCGGCAACTATAAACATAGTAAGATATGACCAAAAGAGAGCTAGACAAAATCCCTGCCCCATCTTACAAACGATCGAGAGACCCCCCTGAACATTTTCGCTGTTGCCATGATTTTCCTGAAGAATCTGTCTGGACACAACTGAAAATAGGATAATGGTGTAGAGTAAGAATGGGAAATATATGACCTTCCAGATATTTTCAAACTCGTCTCCCATAATTCCTCACAATGGGCTAGGCAAAGGGTCAAGAGAGTTGGCTAGGACTGGTGGAGGTTGCAGTCCGACATCTGAACGGCAAGACCCGCCCACACCTGGCCTAGATGGGCACTGGTTTGGACTCGGTAAAGCTGTTTTTATGTTCCTGGTCTGCCTTGTTGTTGCTGCTGTTGCTGTTGTTGCTCTATTTCTGGAGACTGCCTGATTGGAAAGCGTTCACGATAAATGGAGTCTGGGACAAAAGCACTAAAAATGTATAAGCATCAAGAGATGAAATCTGTTTTTAATATCTATGGCAATCACTCCTTTGATATAACTTTTTTCACATTGTAGCTTTTTCTTCCCCCACCATTTCACTTTTTTTTAAAAAAAATTGTGACTGTAGACACTGCAAAGATATGACTGAAATATTCTGATAATAAAAAGCCATAAGCAATTGGGAGGAAACTGAAATGGAGCCATCAAAGGATTGCACCCCGGCTGTTTTCTGCTTCCTATGGATTTTGATTGAGTGCCACATATTTGCAGGACATGTCAGACATTTATTTTACTTTGTCACTCTGCATCTGCCAGGTGCCACTTAGATCCTTTAACACATTTACTGCTGGCTTCTTGGCGTCCTTTCCGTAAGCCTTTTCAGCCGGCATAATCCATTGCAGAATGTCAATAACAGAAATGTCAGTAACACAAACACAAATTACAGGGGGCAGTCTTATTATTCCTTCAACAACTATTTCCATGAATTGCAGGGAAAGAGAAGAAAGTTATCAGTTACCAAATAAATAAATAAATCCCTCTAAAGCTCAAATAAAGGCATTATTCAAGAGGCTGGGCTTGCATAAACATGACACTTTTGCTGTTGATTTTTAGTGAGGGTTTTATACTCCCCCATATTTATCAACCTTGAAGTGTTATATGTTTACATTTATGTGATATTACAAAACCAGCTGGTATCTTATGATTAAATGTGCCATCACCATAGTGAAGAATGTTACCTAGGGTTTTTCTCTCATATTTTCCTCTTTTTATCCTGTGAATCTTGCAGCCTCCCACTCTTCCCTCCTTTCTCCTCACAGAGACTTACCTGTGCAAGTCTTTTTGTTGTTTTGTTTTTGAGAAATCTCAAAATGTATCTCAGGTGTTTCTTTATAATTTTCCCCCCTGGAATACCACTCTGCATAGATTCTGCTTCTCCCTCTAACAGTATTTTGGCCACCACATACTTTGACATGGTATCAAAGATGAAGCATTAGTTTATTATACAGTGCTTTGGTACAAGGTAGACTCAATTAGAGGAGGAGAGGAGGGCAAGAGGAGAAGGGGACAACAGAGGACGAGATGGCTGGACAGTGTCATCGAAGCGACCAACATGAATTTGACCCAACTCTGGGAGGCCGTGGAAGATAGGATGGCCTAGCGTGCTCTGGTCCATTGGGTCATAAAGAGTCATATACGACTAAACAACTGCAACAACAAGACTAAATTGATGCTGATCATGCAACCCTGGCTATAGTTCAGCTACAATGGCTTCGCATGGAAGCATGCTTCAGCCTACTGGAATTTCCTGAAGCACCTGGGTCATCCTAAATGTTGAACGTTGGACTTTGGCACCTACCTCTAACACGTTTTGAAAGCTTACTAGACTCCTTTCTACTTTAATATGTAAATGATGTGTAACGTCTCTGCTAAAACTCCCAGTTGTCCCTTCTAATACTGCTGTATTCTACATTCACTCTTCCGTAAGTCTGAACCAGAACAGTAGCCATTATCTTAACATACCTGTCACTAAATTTGGTTTGTGAGGACTGTGTTACTGTTCCTTTATGCAAAAGCAATTAACCGGGGCTCCAGACATTCACTTGCTTCTTTTAAAAATCTCTCTCTTAGCATCTTTCTTCATGCTTCCCTTCATTAACAGAGAGCCCCTGTTCTAATACAGAACTCTGTTTTGCATCTCCATGCAAAAATGTCCTGAGCTGATTTTCCATCACTTACCCTAATTATACTTAAGCAATAAGTCATGCCAAAAAGCTTAGTCATAACACTTAACGACACCCTTAACAACAGCTACTCCTTAAATGGCTAACTAGAGTATCTCTCCTAATCCACCCCAGTGTGTGACAGAGCCACTCAGCTGACCAACATAATTTCTTCTGACTTCCCCACCTAGAAGATAAATGCCATTATTCTCCTTGGAAGAGAAGGCATACACTTATAGCTTAAAATGAAAAGGATGGGAAAACTGTGTTAGAACACTGCAGAGTGGATTTTGGTGGCCATTTCACAGCCTATTACATGATGTGGGACTTCTTTCCCTTCTCATCTGCAGCATGCCATTTTCAAGGTTGACTCAGCCTTCCATCCTTCCGAGGTCGGTAAAATGAGTACCCAGCTTGCTGGGGGGGCAATGTGTAGCCTTTATAATTAAAATTGTAAACCGCCCGGAGAGTGCTTGTAGCGCTATGGGGCGGTATATAAATCCAATAAATAAATAAATAAATAAATAAATAAATAAAAGGAAGGAAGGAAGGAAGGAAGGAAGGAAGGAAGGAAGGAAGGACGGACGGACGGACGGACGGACGGACGGACGGACGGACGGACGGAAGGAAGGAAGGAAGGAAGGAAGGAAGGAAGGAAGGAAGGAAGGAAGGAAGGAAGGAAGGAAAGCTGCTCCCTTTGTCTGACCCAGATGGATTCAGATTGTCTGAAGCAACATTTCAGCACTGCAGCCAGCATATCTAGAGAATGGGTTTGTACTTGAAGCAACAAGTGGAAAAGAGCCAAAAAGCCATGAATTTTTCAGGAGAGAAAAAGAAGCCCTTCAGTAAGATTTCAGCTTAAAAGCGAGGGGGCTCTTTTTGTAATTTTCCCACAGTGCTTGAAAACCTTCTGCTGAAGCATCACCCCTAAGGCACCAGGAAAAGACCTGAGAGCCGCAACCCTATTGTAATTAGTCAGGGTTGGTGAAACTGCTCATGATGGGGGTTGTGTTGGATGGAGAGGTAAAGAACATTTTCTAAATTCTTCATTCTCATCTATTTAAATTGTCTCAAGATGAGGAGGCATCTTGATGCAGAAAGTTGGTCCAAATGAGAGTGAAACTGGGAGTGCTATTATTTCTTGTCAATGAGTCTCCAATTAATCCAATTAATTATGAGGAAATGCCCTTCAAGGTCATCACATGGTATTTGGAATATTTGTTAGGAGGTATAAGCCAAACAATCACAGAGTCTGTGGCTAAATGTTTTCTGTTGTATGGTCTTGTAAAAAGACTGTGGTAATTTAACTGACTGCTTTTCGCAAATATGTCTATGTTTTAATGATTATTTCACTGTTTTGTTCCTATTGTTGTACAGTTTTAATTTAGGTTTGTGACCACATTAAAGAAATTATCTAAAGGAAATTTAGAGGAGACTAGATAATTGCTTTAAAAGATTCAAAACACCTCACCAGGGCTTACTTTTTAATTTTTTAAAAAAATGTTGATAATCTATTAAAAATAGCATTAAGAAAATCATATAAATTATAATACAGAGACAGTAATCTTCTTATTTATAGACTATTGCACATACATATGTGATGTACACAATACTAATAATATCACTTTAACTACCTCAATCTCTTCCATGTCTCATTTTCCATATTTTATATCTAGCTTACAAAACTTAAGCCAACCAGTATTCCAGCTTAGTCTTCTATATTTCTTGATTCAGTACTAGAGATCAACAGAGGTGCTTCTAAAATTTAAAATTCCATGCAAGAATGCAATAGCCATCATTCTTTTGGACATTCTGCCTTACTGGTGTCATTGCACTAGTTGTGCCATATCTTTTAATCTGCATCCTCGAAAATCATCTTGGCCTCGTTCTTTTGTCAAGAGTGCCACAACGGAATTTGCTCCCCAGAGAAGCATGAGTGAGAAAAATAATTGTGTGCTTCTTTCTCCTTATGTGAAAAGGGACGATAGGAGTACTGGATTTCAGCAAACTCAACACACACATGCAAAGAGAGAGAGAGAGAGAGATTTTGAAATTCATTTCTACAGTTGCTGGCAACATTTGTTAGCAATTCGAGCAGTTATTTAGGGCAGTTGTACCCGATCTTGGACCTCCAGATGTTCTTGGACTTTAACTCCCAGAAATCCTGCCCAGCTGAGATGATGGTGAAGGCTTCTGGGAGTTGTAGTCCAAGAACATCTGGAGTCCCACAACTGATTTAGGGCAAAGAAAGGAGACCATCATCATGATCACAGGGTGGTGTATCTGCATTTCTTCCAGGCAAAAGGTAAAGGAGGATATGGGATTATGTTGCATCATTCTTAATTGTTTTTATTGCTTTTTAATAGTACTGCTGTATTTTGCAACCCTTCTTGCAGCAGCAGAAGTGGCATCAAAGGAGAACAGAGGCTTCCATGGAGGTGTATGCTGTGACCCATCTGCAAATTGCAAGTTTTGTAAGAAGTTCACAGACACATACTGTTCTGTCCCATCTTCTGTAAGTACCTCTAAGAGCCCCCTTTTCAGCAGTTTCTTTCAAGCCCAGGGGATTTTGTTAAATATTTTCACAGCCTGAGAACAGGGTGGTTTTGATCCTGATTTTGGGTCATATGTGGGTTTTCCGCTATGGAAATGAACACCTCTTAATAGAATAGGATGTTTTCTGAAATGTTCGTCAGCCAAGTCTGGCAAGCTGAGAAGAGCTGTAAAGCAGGAGAAGCAGCCTTCATTTTCTGAAGGACGAAAGGACAGAGCAGAAATATGTCAACACTCAAAAGGAAATCACAGAAGTAAAGAGGAAGGGAAAAGAACGCAACAGAAATAGAACCACAGGACTGTGGAGAGAAGAAGCAAAGGACTTGTCAAAAACATTTCCCCAAACTGTGAAATGGAGAATGTCGCAGAAAGGGATGGCTGTGTCATTCTGGGGGAGCCTTTATTAGTGCCGCTAGGAGAGACCAAGAATTTCACATCCATTGCATTGTGGAAGCCTTGATGAGTCGTGTGTAAACGATTCGTGGGCCCTGCTATGAGGCAGAAGTAGAAGGAGATGTGCTGCAGGAAACGGGGGTGAGAACATGGGATGCTTTTTGAAAAGTGCTAAAGGGGAAAATGTCAAAACAAGTAGAATCTAGTGAGAAAAGGGAATCAGGGAAACGGGTGAGAAGAGAAAGAAGCGCTCATTCACTTGCTTCAGTGGTTAGCAGTCCTTGGGGATCATATCAAAATTATCTGTGATCTTGGATGTTCACGGGTGAGTAAAAAGATTGGAGATCGTGAAGATGAGACTGTTTTAGCTCCAGTTATTCTGCTCAAAAACAGAAGCACATTTTTAAAAAGGCAGCTTCTTGTCTCTTCATAAATTCCATTATGTTGTATCTGACATTTGTGGATTCTAACACGGTAAGACTTTAAAAAAAATGACAACACATCGAGAAACAGGGGAAAGTAAAGGGAAACGTCCACACCTTAGGAGGAGTGTGCTGCATTGGTGCCAAAGGAGGAGGAGATGGACAGCTTTACACACCTCCCAATGAAGGCCAAGAGCAACCTACATATACAACAAGCAGTACTGAAACTAAGAGACCAGCTCACAAGCACCATGGGGTCTTCGCCATTGTTTTTATCCCCATTATATTGCAGGTTATATTGCAGGTTATGGTGGAACAGAAGCATGGAACTACAATACCATGTAATTCACTGTCACATCCCTATTGCGCATGTGGGGTCATGCCGAGGAAGAGTAGCCCTGGCAGTTCTCCTAAGCAGTCATTATCAATAAGGCAGATCAGGAGTGGGATGATTTCTTCAGGCCATAGCAAAGTTCAGTTTAAGCTACACCCTTCACCTCCTCCCAAGCTAAATTTCACATAGCTACTTTGGGAAGTTTTGAGCTTACATTCAGCACGACTGTAATTTTAAGCATTCAGAAGCTAAACCAGATGACTGTTTATATAGGAACATTTCAGTGTGGAAGAAACTGAAACTCACCAATTTCTACACATACATCCCATTGTAAGATTTTGTTGCAGGATTGCACCTGCAAATATTATCCTACAACTGTGTGTAATTTTAACCTAGTTTTCTTGTACTTCTCTTGCTTTTACGACTTACTCTGCAGAGTGCAGGAGGTAGCAAAATCATGGCTGCCAAATCTCTCTGGCTTTTTAACAGCTCCTGTCTATAGCTCTCCAGAGTTGTCCATCTATAGAAAAGTCTTGCACTGAGGGTTCATCTCAGAAGAAGACCAGCGTGAGTGGGATGACCTGAAAAATCACCCATGCCATGACGCAGGTTATTTTCTTTTAAATCTCTCCCATTGTTTTAATTTTGAAGATCCCTCAAAGCAAAGTAGCCCACTGAGAGAGAATTGGAGGCCAGTGTGTGCCTACCATGGCTTTTCTTGACAGTGAGGATATTACTTTTTTCCTCTCTCTCTTCCCTCTCACCATTCCCTGGCAAACAAAATGGCAGGGGAGGGAACAGAGAACAGTCCTGCTTTCTGGCACAATGTTGCCGGAGGTGAGGTAGGACCGCCATGGAAGTGATGTGAGAGCCCTCAGTGCTCTACTTCCCACCTCAAGCAATTGACAGCGCTCTGCTTCTCACCTCAAGAGTTAGAACAGCCTCAGGATATCTCAGAGGTCACACAAACAGTTCAAGTTAGAAATCAATAAACCCAGAAATAAATAGCCAACAGATCTGGTAAATGGCTGTACTTCACAAACACTCTGCATTGTTTGTTCACAGGATGACTAATTTCGTTGTTCCTCTGTGAAGTAAAATACCAGGGAAATCCCTATAGTGTATGTGGGGGGGGGGGAGGAGAGGCAACCGTCCCTGAAGCACATGTTGTGAGGAAATTTTGCTTCTCGTACAGAAGGACACATTCATCACTGCTACTGCTTTTGACACCAATTAGTCTTTTATTGCTTTTTCTGAAATTTATTTTGTGCAGTACATTCATAGACTTGACAAACACACTGAAATCATAATCACGGTGCATATTTATGCCCGACTTGTCTTAGAGAAATTATTGGCTTTCCAAATGGATATGTAAATAGAGTTCTAAATTCTGAGGGAAAGATAGAGTGATATTTATAGAAATCATTCAGTTAAATTTTATTAGAGAAATTAGGGGCATGGTTCAACTCGTTATGCGCCCTCAAGTCACTTCTGATTTATGGCGACCTGTCCTCAATAGCTCTGTTCAGGTCTTTTACACTCAAGACTGTGGTGTCCTTTAGGGAGTCAACCCATCTCATATTTGATCTTCCTCTTTTCCTGCTGCCGTCAACCTTTCCGAAGAATCCTGCTTTCTCCTGATGTGCCCAAAGTACGACAGGCTCAGTTTCAACATCTGTACCTCCAGAGATAGTTCAGGCTTGTTTTGCTTTAGAAGCCACTTGTTGGTATTGCTGGCAGTCCAGGGTATTCCCAAAGCTCTCCTCCAGCACCATATTTCAAACAAATCAATTTTCTTCCTGTCCACTTTCTTTACTGTACAGCTTTCATATTTTTACATGGCAACTGGAAAGCCAATAATGTGAATGAACAATGTGAAAGTCTTGGTTTACAGTGTCACATTATTGTATTTCATGACTTTTTCTAATTCCTTCGTTTCTGCCCTTCTGAGATCAACCAATGCAGCATTAAAAACCTTTGATTACCACAGAGCTGGGAAATAATAAGTTAGATGTACCAGCCTTAATAATGGTAAGTTACATTTTAAAATAAATTTAAAAGTGAGGAATGAAGTTTCTTCACGATTGCGATGAGTAATGTTTTCGAGGTATTTTCAAAAGTTATTTTGAAGGGATATTTTTAGAGGCATTTTGAAATGAATTCTCAAGTCTGATATCATTTCTCTTTTTTAAAAAAAGTAATGGAAAATAATGGAAAAGCCATGAGCCCATAAGTAATTTTATCTAGTGACTTTTTAACACTGTACCATGTCTTTTCAATGGATTATTTCTCATTATAACAAATAGCGTGAATGAATTGCTCTCGTGAAGTAATTTTCCAAGTTCTGGAGAATTCAGCTTTCCCATTCTTTGAGGAAAGAGTTCTGGGGAAAGGGTTAAACGTATTTTCCCCAGTACTGTTGTTTCCAGCAATTTCCACCCTCCGCCTATATTTTCCTAATTGTTGAGGATGTTTAGGAGTTGGTCGTAGGGACGTGGTGGCACTGTGGGCTAAACCGCAGAAGCCTGTGCTGCAGGGTCAGAATAACAAGCAGTCGTAAGATCGAATCCATGCGACGGAGTGAGCTCCTGTCGCTTGTCCCAGCTCCTCGCCAACATAGCGGTTCGAAAGCATGCAAATGCAAGTAGATCAATAGGGACCACCTCGGTGGGAAGGTAACAGCGTTCCGTGTCTAAGTCGCACTGGCCATGTGACCACGGAAGATTGTCTTCGGACACAAACGCTGGCTCTATGGCTTGGAAACGGGGATGAGCACCACCCCCTAGAGTCGAACACGACTGGACAAAAATTGTCAAGGGGAACCTTTACCTTTACCTTTTTAGGAGTTGGTCAGAGCCATCCCAAGATGTTTTGCTGCCTGAGACACAAAGCAAAACAAAGATGCCCCCTTTTCATACCATGTAAAGGAACAAACTGGAACGGCAGTCCAGTTTTGCTTCAAGAGAGTCAATGGTGGAATTCCTTCACCATAGCTGAGAACACGAGGCTAATTAAGTGGCAGACCATAGGTTTGTCTTCCAGTAGAGAACATGGATTCCAAGCCTAATGGTAGGACCAGCTGGACAAGTTTTATTTATGGTCCATGTCACTTTGATACACTCAGCCTGTACATTTGGTCTTTCCAATTTCCCAGTCAGTTTTCAGATACAGCTTTCCCTGTGTAAAGTAAGTCATTTCACCATTAAAACAAAATTTCTTCCCACCCCTGAGTTCATTATTAAGGTAAAAAGAAACTGTAACAACATGAACCAGCATTAAAAAAAATAACCATTTTGTATTGTGTGTAACATATGTGAACCAATCACTTGACCATAATAAACTTATTGAGAAAATAACTCTCAGGCATTTAAAGTGGGTGCATTGCTCTTTAAATAAGAGCAAAATCAGTCAATAAGTTGGGTCCATACTTCCTTACACTAAGACTTGATCCCCTGAAACCAATAGCCAAATCCTGTTGTGCAACTATGCATGCAAAATATATTGCACCCTGGTAGTTGTGCAATGACTGAGGCAGAAGTTCAATCACTGAGGCACCTTTGCTGGCACATTGTGCAATTGGTCATGCAGGGGATGTGTGACTTATTGCACAATCGCATGATGCAATCTCTCATTGCTGGCTGTAATGCCTAGTATTTTTGTGTCAGCATAATTTTATGTCCCTCTGGCACAAACAGGATACCAGTCAATGAAAGTTAAGGTACCCTAATTTTACAATCACTCTGAGTATGTGTAGGAGCACAGTCTTCAGTGATCAAGTAGATCAAGGAACAGCTGAAGGAAAACTAGACCAGTTGAAGCTCTACTGGATCTAACCCCCGCCCAGCTTAGAGGGTGTTAGAAATTACTGTACTGAGGACTGCATTCACCTGGGCTATTTTTGTGTTGGAATAGTTGCTGCATATCTGGACATACCATAATCAGAACCTATTTATTTAGTTTATATGCCACATTTCTCCCCAAGAAGGCTCACAACAATTAAGACTATACCATGCTGACCAGTTTAAAATACAAACCCTGTATTTTTTAAAAATGAAACATTAATCAAGATCAAAAACCAGATTAAAAGCAATTTTAAACATATTTTTAAAAATCCAAAATTAATGAATACAGCATTCCCTAGACATCCACTTCTTCCCTAAAAGCCTATCTGAAAAAATACAATCTCCAATAACACAACGTATGGCTCATTGTATGCCTTTCCTACCCGTTGGCTTGCCTGACAGTGGATCATGTACAGCAGAAAAATCCTGCTCTGTTAGCAGATCCCCTGAAGGTCAAAGTAGATGTTACACAAAGCACGGTTTTAAAAAAGGTGTCCCCTTAGGTGGTCAAAGACCTCTGTCATAGGCATGATTTTCCTGCATTAATTTTTTTCTGAATTTACCTGGCTTTGTTTTGTGAAACTAGAAAAGGAAGTTAATTTGCCGGTCTGATCACTGAAATATGTATCTCTGGATGGAAATGCACTGGTTGGAGGAAAGAGGCATTCTCCTTCACACCTAGTTTCTAGGGATCTGCACAGTGGAGATTTCTATTTCGGTTTTGTCTTGTTTTCTTTTGAGGGGTGGTGTCTCTTAGGTTGTCTGGAGCATCTCTCCTTCCACTTATCACAACAGAGGTGCCTCTTTCAGCTCATCTTATTTTGTTTGTTTCTTCTCGACCCCTGGCAGCTGCAATGCGATGAAGAAGCAGGACCAGCAAACCTGTCAGTGGGGCGAGGGGACGAATGGAAGTGGTGATAAGAGAAGCCTGAAGAAGGGAAAGTGCAGGGCTGGCAGAGGGGCAGGGAGGCAAGCAGTAGCTGCCTTGAGGGAAAGAGGGAGAGAGGGAAGGGCAGGGGACAAGGGGCAAGAGTGCCAGCCGTGTTTCTGAGGAAGATTCCTCAGGGTGACGGGGATGAAGAAAAGGTTTAAGGAAAGGGGGAAATGTATGTTGCTTGTTGTTGTTTAGTCATTAAGTCGTGTCCATCTCCTTCTCCTCTTGCCTTCACACTTTCTCAACATCAGGGTCCTTTCCAGGGAGTCTCCTCTTTTCATGAGATGGCCAAAGTATCGGAGCCTCCGCTTCAGGATCTGTCTTTCCAGTGAGCACTCAGGGTTGGTTTCCTTCAGAATGGTTAGGTTTGTTCTCCTTGCAGTCCAGGGGTCTCTCAAGAGGAAAATGTATAATAATCCAAAATAAATGTGTCTGTCTGTCTTTCTGTCTTTCTGTCTGTCAGTTTGTTTGTTTGTTTGTTTGTCTGTTAAATTTGTATGCTGCCCCATGAGGACAATGCACTACTCTGGGTGGTTTACAGTCATCTAAAGAATACATATAATGAAAATAAAGCACAAATAGTAGTCAAGAGACACATCAAGAGGCAGAAATATCAGAATGAAAGGCAGCACGGGGCATGCAAACACATAAAGCAGTGAAAAACACTTTGGTGTCTCCCCTCTTTAACGAAATCCTTCAGGTTCAAGAGGCTTTCTTCAAGGAATCAAAGAAAGAACCTAGAAACCAAAGAACGAGCCTCTTTGGGGTTTTCTGACACTCTGTTTAGTCCTAAGATTCACTCCTTACTTAATTTCATCTGAGATCTGCTGCCAGAAGACATTTGCACTGTCAGTAGGGGATTTCAGCTGGCAGAAGAGTCTTTCGCCAAATCCTAAACACTCACAGCTGGCACATAGGATTGAACTGTTCATCTCGATCTAGCCCCAAGGCGGGGGTGTTATTGTGTAAAACTTCTTTTGCTGTGATTCCTTTCTTGAAAACAATCCTGAACATTTTGTACCCAGTGGTGTAAAACAGCCCCTCTCCCGTTCTCAGCTTTCTTCCTTTCTAGAACATCCCTGATTCTCCGATCCAGACAGATATTTGCCTAACCCTAACTTTAACCCTAAGGGATAATGAAAAGAATAGTCAGAATAAGAGACCTACCCCAGCCAAGAGATAGGTACTTGAGCTTCCTATTCTAAAAGCAACCTGAACAGAGCTTTTTTTCCTTTTTTTGCATATGTAAGGTTTTCAAAGGATGTGTCCACCAGTGGACCATGCTTTTTTAAAAAGCAGAGATGTTATCAATGGCAAAGAGAAAAAGAGAAAAAGAGAAAATCATCTTGTTAACAGGGAAGCAAGGCAATTGGCTGGGTGATGCATGTATCCAGCCTATGCTGGAGTCTGAAGGAGGAGGGGACTGGAGGGTGATGGAAAGGAGAGAGCAGCAGAAGAAAAAGGGTTGTTGTTGGGTTGTGGTAACTACAGCAAAGACTTCCATTGTGTGAATCATGAGAAACAATTGATTGTTCTGAAATAAATGGGTGTGTCTTAACCCTTGGTTGTCTCATAACCTATATTGCCGACAAGAAGCTACTGTTAGGATAGAATCTGGCAGGACACATGATTTCCTATAGGCAAAAGTGTCAGACAAGCATGCATTTTATCCCCTTATCTATTCATTATATGTGCAGAACATATCGAAGAGAAAGCCAGACTAGATTCAGATGAAGGAGGAGTGAAAATTAGTGGGGGGGGGGGAAGCATCAATCACTTGAGATATGCAGATGACATTATCTTCACATCTCCTGACATCAGATAAAATCAGATGTGTTCAAGGTGATATAAGTGATACCTATTTTTGGTTGTTGTAGGTTTTTTTGGCTGTTTGGCCGTGTTCTGGAGGTTTTTCTTCCTAAAGTTTCACCAGTCTCTGTGGCCGGCATCTTCAGAGGACAGGAGTTAGAACTCTGTCTGTCTTCTGGTGTATTGTGTGGGATAGTTCAACCATCGGATCCCGGCCGTAAAAGCCTTCCAGAATACATTGAAACCTATTTTTCTTTATCATTTTTAATTGTCATTATTTCCTTAATCCAGATGATTGGCTCTCCACATTTCTTATTCTTTTTCTGCAGTTTGAGATTGGTTTGAGGATTCTGAATGCACAAAAAGTAGGAACAGCAAGAGTTAAGAAAGTTCCTTCTTTGTGATGCTACACTGTTCATGACTTCTGCTTATTCTATTCTATTTTATTTTTACACCTGGGGGAAGAATCACAGACCTACTCATCTTTTGCAGCTTTAAGATATATATTTTCAGCTACAGACACTATTTTTGCAGTATGCTTCACATGTATTTTATTTTACATTTTATTTTACTTTATTTTATTTTTTAAAATACGAAAGTCAGCTTGTCCTCTTCTACTGCTTCCTCTGCTGCCACCGCCTCCACCTGCTGCTAGATAGAAAAGCCACATGATGTGCAGTGCTATGATTAAGCAATACATTTTTAAAGAAAGGGCTTATTTTTCCATCTGTTTTCTGCACCACTGACCCTTGGTCTATTTTTAGG
Organism: Pogona vitticeps; assembly: GCF_051106095.1. Lineage (NCBI taxonomy): Eukaryota > Metazoa > Chordata > Lepidosauria > Squamata > Agamidae > Pogona > Pogona vitticeps. The sequence continues at coordinate 9,221,597 of NC_135790.1, forward strand.
CATGTCTCTTTGTAGGTCTAAACTCGGACACTGATTGCATTCATCATCTTTTTATTCTTACCTATATCACCACCACAAATACAATTCACCTCTTGTGATCTATCCTCTTCTATTTTAGAGCAAGCAGTTAAAGCACTCACTGATGCCACCCCCATCCTTCTCTCTGTGTCTTCTATGACAGCTCTGAAAACATGACTTCATAAAATAAAGGCATCTCTCTCTTCTCGTCGTTGTGCTGTTCCTATCCTGAAGTTGACTTTTAAATGAATCCAGTCATTATCAATTAGTTGGGGATAGATAGATCTGTCAGCCCCGCCCCCCCATTTCTCATCTTCATTTTTATTTTTTTTAAATCACATTCTTTTCATTATTGAATTTTTTTGACATATTCATACTATTAAAGTTCCTACTCATTGGGCAAATCCAATAGCAACCATTTTGTGTTATGCAACTGCTGAAAATTCAGAGTCTGCAAAGTGATAAAGGTAGCAAACCTAATGAATTGTACATATAAAGATTTTTTTAAAAAAGAATAGAACTTGTAGACCTATATCCAAATTATCCTAGTACAGCACCAATTCAATAAAGCTTTATTCAATCAATCAATCAATCAAAACCTTTATTGGCATATACAAAACACCTAGTCAAAAACTACATTCAGTAAAACATGTTTGCAACTTTCTGGAACAATATCAAAGTTTGTTCAGATTCAATGTGGTTTTACTATTTATGCTGCAAGACACACTCTCCACCCTATCCTATGTACCTTATAATAATAATGATTAAATATTTTGTCATAGTTAGCCCAGTGATTACATCAGAAGATCCTTAAACCTGGCTCAAGGAAGGAGTGCTGATTCAAACTGTGCTATTTTTGACATGTTCACTATTTATTTATTTATTTATTTATTTATTTATTTATTTATTTATTGTTTTGTTTTGTTTTGTTTTGTTTTGTTTTGTTTTGTTTTGTTTTGTTTTGTTTTGTTTTGTTTTGTTTTGTTTTGTTTGTATCCCGCCCATCTGGTCTAGTTGACCACTATGTGTGCTAAGAAGCCTGCTCCTTCCTCCACCCTGTCTTCCACCTTGCTGTTTAACAGAAAACACATTCTGTCTATATCTGACCGCCCTCTTACCTTAAGCAATATTGAGCCCAGATATTTACCATGGCAGATTCTTCAGATTTTGGATGAGATGCATCAGTTATCAAGATGCCTCACAGACTGCCTCCAAGCATGAGTGAAATATATGATATAGAACTGGTTGTAGTTATAGTTGTATAACCTGTGCTGTTAGAACAGACATGGGAAGGAAAGACTGGGGTTAAGGTCAAAGATGGGCACACTTTCATTGTACTTTAAAAAAATCTTAGATTTGTTCATAGAATAATGCAGCCAAAAGAGACCTATAAGGCCATTGAATCCAACCTCCTGCCTGTTGCAGGAATCTAAGTCCAAATATACCTGACAGATGCCTGTCCAACTTCCTCTCAAATTGGAGCTCTCACCATCTCCTGAGGTAATTGGTTCCATTGTCATACTGCTCTAACACTTAAGAAGTTTTTCCTGATATTCAGCCTAAACTTGGTGTCCTGTAGCCTGAGCCCATTATTATATGTCCTGCACTCTGAGATGATTGAGAACAGATACTGCCCCACCTCTGTATGACAACCTGTGAAGTACTTGAAAAATGCTATCTCATATACCCTTGGTCTTCTTTTCTCAAGGCAAAACATATGCAGTTATTTCAGCCTTTCCTCACAGGGCTTGGTTTCTAGTTTCTTAATCATCCTTATTGCCCTCCTCTAAACTTGTTCCAGTTTATCTGCTTCCTTCTTAAAAGAGAATCTTAAAAGCTAGCCTCAGGCTTAAATCAACTGCCTTATCTTCTGTTGATGCCTTCTTATCCATTCATCAGTGTTTTTTAAAAAGAATTGCTCTTCTGGTTCTCGGTAGTGCTCTATGAGCCATACAAAAAATGTTAAAAGATAATGGTATTACACATAATGGCTTTGTTTTATTTATTTATTTTAAATCACTTTTCCAAAACAAAAAGCAGCCAACCCTCCCCCCTTTTTTTTCCACTTCTGGACACAGCCCAGAGTCGCAAACTTCATGTTAGAGTCCTTGATGACTTCAAGGAGTGAAGAGAGGAAAACATTAACACAGATATGTGTGGTGGTGGTGGTGGTGGTGGGATTATTGGCCTTCTCTAATTATCATTTCTTCTATTAACTGAGTGGAAAATTTGTATCATTTCCTCTCCAGTCACCTTTGGTTCTGTGAAGTACATTTTGAAACAGTGGGGGAACTCTGAACCAATTTATGTGGATAGGCTAGTGGTGCTGATTATTATTCAGTTTACATCAGTGATATGTTAAAATCCACCCCCCTTCTTCATCTCCTACAAGGTAGTGGGCGGATTTTTTTTTTCTGGCTTTCAAGCACTTTTAAGGAAAAGCTCAGTATCTTCACCAGGGAAGATAATTGCTTATTATTAGACCAGATGGCAAAATGGTCTTTCTTCCTTTCTTTCTTTTAAATAGAGGGATTTGGAACTCTGCAGCAACACTGCTGTGCATTAGGTTTCAGCCCCTCAAAGTAGGTGAAGACATACCTTTGTCTTGAGGGACATTGTATGGAGAAAGAAAGATGGATGCCTTCCGTGGAATCATGAAGAGAAGCCATTGTTTTCTTCTGTACAAGGATCTTAGGAATGCACAGGATGATAGCTTGCCATTGTTTCCTGGGGCATTTGAGGCTTCAAAGAGCAAGTATAGAAGAGATCAGGGCTGATGCCAAATGGTGGGTTTGAAATTATGGAGATGATATTGTTGTAGACACTACAACACTGTCATCTACTAAGTCAGTGTGAGACCTTCTCAACTAATAGCAGCAACTTATGGTGTTTTGCCTGTCAGCAAAACAGAGCTAATCTTCAAGAAGGTTATGAACACTGCCACTTCCACCCTGTAAGGACACTACTTGGAGATATATATATTTTACTCAATTCTGTTCAAGGACTGCCTTAGTCCATTGGTTCAGCTACTCAGGGAAAAACTACTGAGTTATCCATTTACATTGGTTATCCAGTATATGCTCCATTTTATGCACATGTTTGAGAATTCCCTTTTGCATAAGAGAAGATGTTATGAATGCCTGATTGTTGTGGGTTTTTTAAGTCTACTTGCCTTTTCTGTGTTTCCTTTAGTTCTTGTTTCCTCTCCACAGACAAGACTGCTGCAACAGCATGCACAACAACAGACATAGGTAAGGCAACTCAAGGGAAAAGGCAACATACACAACAGCTGTACCTCTCCTTCAGGAGTAGAGATGGACACAAAATGAACCACAAAGCAAAAAAAAAAAAAAAAACAGCAACAACAATAACAAAACAAAACAAAAACATGAATCAGGCTGTTTCTTTGTTTGTATCAGGGAATTTTGGGGAAACATGCTTGCCCAGAACAGAACAAAATGCTGAACTATTCTGTGTTGGTGATTCATACGTGGGCTATAACCGACATACCAAATTCAGACTTTGCCAAACTTGGATTGACTCCTGGGTTAAGTCTCCTATCCTCCCCATCCAAGTTTGGCAAAGGTTGGATTTGATACATCTGGGTTATAGCCCCCAAAGCAGGTCCCCCCCAGAAAAGTGCTATTTAGCAGCTACTAAATAGCACTTTCTAGGGGAACCATTTGAGAGGCTATAACTCAAACATCCCAAATCCAATCTTTTCCAAACTTGGAGGTGCTGTGGAGGACAGTCAGCCCAAGAGGCAGTCCACATTTGACGTCTCTAACTTGTGGGGGAGGTGTTCTACCACTCCTGGAATTCCCAAAGTTCAAAGTTTGTGAATTGTGACAAACCATCATGAGCCACCATTTTTCCAGTTCATGCCCATTCTAACCAGGAAGTATAGGTACAAAAGCTAACATCTTCCTGACTTTATCTCTGGGAACTGTATCCAGCCTCCTACAGAATTTTAGGGCAGTTCCCATATGGAACCCACTACTGCCATATGGATATGGTGACAGTCTCATGTCAGTCACATGCTTGGTTATGTACCTGTTCATGTGCTCAGTATGGGCCCAGCATCCACCTGTTAGCTCAACTTCTGCTATTTCCCTTACATGTTAGAACCCAGTTGGATATAAATGTAACAAATAACCAAATAAAAATAGTAGATTTGCTTAATGCAGCCACAAAACAAGCAAAAAAGTGAGCTTTCAAATAACATTACCATGACTTTGAAAGTGTGCACACCTGGTATGGAAAAAGGAATTTGTTTAAAAAAAGAAAGAAAAGCATATTCCTTTGGAGCAAATCTTTATTCATAATCACACTCTCCCTTTGGACTATCCTTTCCCCATTTGTTTTATTATTAGATGGCCCTTGGAAGCAGTTAAGAGGTAGAATACCCTACATGTGCATCTCAATTAGCCATCCATCAGGACAGGCAAATTGAATCAAGAGAGAAACAGGTGTTGAAAGCATCGATAAATGCACAGCAAGGGATCAACCTGTGATCCTGAAATCAGGAATGATAAAGCACTGAGTATCTCTTGCCTGATAGCAGCTGTGTTATGGAGCCTGTTGGTAACTTTGGTTCTGCTAATGCACAGAGCATCTGAATTTCAATCAGATTATATAACCTTCCTTGTCTCACCAAGCTAAATTCATCTGTGCACACAGTACCATTTCTACACACAGGAGATTAGCTGAAAGGATGCAAATATCGCTGAAGACTCCAGGAGTGGTTTTCAGTAGTATATCCTGGGGAACAAGCTTGACTTTTCACACACAGGCTACGAATCGCTTTATTAAAAGGAATAAAATCACATTTACTGCCTGCTATGTTCTGCTAGTTCTAGGTATTCTCAGTTACTCTCAGTTCAAATGTATGATGTGGAATGGTGGATATAAGAGGGGATTTCCAGTATGATGTAGTGGATGGAGTGACTGACTAGGACCCTGGAGAAAAAGGATTGAATCCCCACTCAGTTATGGATTCTTGCTGGGGGAGTGGAAGTAGAAAACCCACTCCTTAAATATCTCACTTACCTTGAAAGCCTTATCAGGGTCGCTATAATTTGGTTCTGACTTGATGGTATAGAACAAATGCATAACAATGAAAATGCTGAGAAATTATTTGCTGCCAGAGACCAATATAATTCATAACTATGATGGTCCTAGGTACTATACAGTATATGATTGTATATGTTAGACAAAGGAGAAAGCTGACAGGGAAAAATCAGTTCATTCAAAATGTAGTGTCAGAAGAGATCTTGATGGATGTCATGGACATCAATGAAGAAAAATGAACAGATTCTAGATCAAATCAAGCCTAAACTCTCTGGGGGTTTTTTTAAAGGCCTAAACTGAGGCTATTGCCCTTTTGGCATATCTGGAGAAGATACAACTTTCCAGAAAATACAATAATGCTAGGAAAAATAAGAGTGTAGGGAAAGAGGAAGACCTATCATGAGATGAATTCATTCAATAAAGGAAATGGTGGTCTTTAGTTAGAAGCCATGAGAAAGGGCAATAAAGAAATTGAAATAGAGACTTTGTACACCTTGGTTCAACCATTAATCCAAATGGAGACTCCAACCAAAAAAAAAAAATCAGAAGACTGAGACTCAGAAAGGCAGCAATAAAGAAATTTTTAAAGATTGCCAGGTGTAAAGATGTGTAATTGGACGCCATTGGGGAACATTCATTCTCTTGTATTCCCAGTCACTATAATCAGGTGTGAAAACTGGATAGTTAAGGAAGCTAACAGAAAAAAATGACTTGTTGAAAATATGCTGCTGGAGGAGAGTTTTGTGAATATCCTGGATTGCCTGAAAGAGTGAGTCATAGATCATATCAAGCCTGAAATTCCTCTGGTGGCAAAAAATGAAGAAACTAAAGCTATCATAATTTAAACACGTCATAAGAAGACAAGGTTCACTGGAAACTCAATAATGTTGGGAAAAGTGGAAGGAAGTAGGAAAAAGGGATGACAAAATATGAGTTGGATTGACTCCCTAAAGGAAGCACAACCTCGAGTCTATACAATCTGAGCAGAACTGTTGAGGACAGGTCATCTTGGAGATCACTCATTCACCCCATCTGAACGAAATTCATTTCTGGTAGCTATACGCAATACGATGCTTGACCTAGGACTCCAAAAAGCCATAAGTTTGATGGCACACAACAACATACTTGAGTTGAGAATGACTTCCGAATTTATCCTTACATCTGAAAACTTCATATAAGATGGAAAGAGCTACTAAAACCAATTGTTTCTTAGTAAGCTCTTTAGTGTAATGTCTGCACATTCTCACTGTCCTAAAGCTGATCTCTCTTGCTGCAGATCTGTGCAGGTGGTCTCATTCTTTTAAAAACATGGCTCCTGGCATATCCGGATAGTTTGACCAGGTCCTTCCCGTTCCTGCTTCAACCTCTAACCTGGAGTTTCTCTTTTTGAGAGTTCAGGGCATCTGCAAAGCTCTTCTCCAGCATCATATTTCAAATGAACCATTCTTGTTTCGGCATCTTACCTAGAGTCATATTATCTTTTGTAAAAGCTTTCCACCCCTCTATCAAGAGCCTATGACAAAAATGTGCTGTTTCCCCATTATGTACCTCCTGCAGGGATACAAATTCAGTAATGATCATCTTTGTTCAGCTGGGATCAGTGATCTGGCACCACTGAGCTGCTAAGCCTGATGTGAATCACACCTTCTTTCACATACTATCAAAATGCATTTCTAACAAGCCAGGAGAACATGGTCCTCATCAGTCACCCGCTAATAGCTTCCCTGTATTCACTGAGGATTTATTCTCTTCTTTGAAATCTGAGGAGGTAGCATTTGCACAAAAAGCATTCCCTTTCACTTGCATAGGGGTGGGGGGGGGAGTGTCCTTTACATTTTTAGTGGAAGAGCAAGGATGGTCCTTGCCAGACAGAAAACTGCTTCCCTTTGGCTTGCTTACATCCTCGACACTGTTTCCCTGCTGGGTTCCTAATAGGTGGAAAGCTACACCAGATTTGGCTGCCAAAATCTGAAATGGCACCATGTTCAGAAGCCAGAATGAATGGCTGGAGGCATGAGATAACATTCACAGAAGCATTACTCTGCCCCATCTGAACGAAATTCATTTCTGGTAGCTATATGCAATGCGATGCTTGACCTAGGACTCCAATATTTTATACAGCAAGAGTAGAAAATGGTTCAGGAGGGGGGAGGAGAAGACAAAGATCTGAGCCAGCTGGAGCGTTGAGGGAAGAAAAAAAAGCAAACGCCATGTTAGAACACACACAAGCTCAGCTTTGCTGCAAGGGCTGGAGAGGAACCATTGTTTAGTGGCAAGGAATATGCTCTGCTCGAAGAAGTTCCCACGTTCAGACATACCCGGTGACAAAAGGAACAGGAGGCAGCAGGTCACGCAGAAAAGCTGTCCATGTAAGATTGTGGAGAGCTGCTACCAGTCAGGGCAAACAATATCATGCTAGATGGACAGACAGGGAGTATCCACACAGTACATACGAGTTGGAGTCCACTTCAATGTCTGGTGCTCCATCTGAGGAAATTCTGGGGCGTGTAGTTTGGTGAGGCATTTAGAATCCTTGCCTATAGGGCTCTAGAGATGTATTTCAGGCAACTGCCTGAGAACCCAGGAGAGATGAGTGAGAAAGCAGAGGAGGCAGTGGTGCGGACAAGCCCTTTAGAAGAACACTGGGAGCTCTTCCTTAAAAAGCTCAATCCCCAAGCCTTCCCCTCCGGAGCAGCTCCATCTGATTTCACTCATGTCTCTCACACACCCTGCCATGTCGGATTGTATGGCCAGAGCCATGGCAACCCCCTAAAAAAAACAACACTTTGTGACCTTCTTAGGGATCACAACCCACAGATCGGGAACCCTTGCCCCGCACATGGGCATTGTGACTCCCCCTTCTCTGTACTTTTGTGAGCTGAGGAGATCTGTGACTCCTGTGGTGCAGCAGAGTGCTTTCCTGGCTATTTGAAGAAAAAAGCAGCATAGGAAGAGCATGGAGGTCTAACCCTCAATGTTTTGGGGGGTCCTCACTCCTATAATTCTGCCTGGGAGGTTCTGGTGAATGTTGAGAGTGGAGTCTAGTCTCTCATATTTTTTTAATTTAACATATTAACTAGAGCAGGCATAAGATTTATATAGTTTTCTTTCAGTGTTAGGGAAAGTTTTCAGCCAGAAATGCAATAGCATGATTATATATATATATAAAATCCTGGTATCTTCTGTGAAAGGAGCTAACAAAAATATGGTGGTGGAGCAATAGTAAATGTAGAGTGGGAGATTTTAAAGTTGTACACTTGAGGGCTGAGGTAAAATCCTATTATATCTTCTTTCCAATAGAAGGTCACAAGTAAAGGAAAACGTAGCAACTTTCTTGTATTACTTATATCCCCTTGTGTGAGTAAGTCCTTCAACACATTAGAAACACCCCGATCTGTAAGAGTTTTTCTGTGTTTCTCATTGGACGTATTTCCTGAAGCCTCATAAATACTGATTATTTTCCCCGCTGATAAATAATGGCAATGTACAAAGCATGTCAGCCATTGTGATAGTACTTTTGGAAATGCCCTAATGATGCATCACTCCATTCATCAAGAGAACAATGACACACAAGTGATATATGGTAGCCATGGATTATCCAAATGACAGGAGGCTCATAGGAAAGTGTCATGAAGATCAATAGTGACCCACATCACATGCCTGCCATACAATATCAGAATTTTCAAGATGGGTTAGCAGCTGAGGAAAGAGGGAGCTGGGTGTCAAACTTTACATTGCAAAGGACAGCCTGAATGTTGACAACACCCGTGTAAGCAGATAAGAAGCACATCTCCTGCATTCAAAAATCATAGGATTTTCCAGAATTGAATTCTTCTCAACATTTGGTTGAAATCTCCTTTATTGACCTTTGAATCCATCACTCTAGGTCCTGACCTCTGCGACCACACCTCTTATCTTTTCTGTGAAAGCCCTTCTGCTACTTGAAGAAAGCTATGAGGTCGTCTCAGTCCTCTATTCAACAGGCTGAACATGACCAGCTTCTCCAGTTGTTCCTCATGGGACATTGCTTCCATCTTTTTTACCATTCCCCATTCCCCTTTAGAATCCAGATTGTCAATATCCTTCCTAAACTGTGGTACCCAGAATTCGACACAGTATGCTAGGTGAGATCTGACCCATGAAGAACAGTGTGTTGCTGCTACCTTCCTTGATCTAGACACCTTACTTCTTTGAGGGAGCTTTGTTTCACATTAGATTTGTTTATTTTTGATTCATTTTATGTCCCACTGCATCACACCGTTGACTCATGCTTAGCTGGTAGGCTATTAAAACTTGTAGATCCTTTCCCCCTGTACTACTGCCAGAGCAGATGTCACCCATCCTACATCTGTGCATCTATTTTTTAAAAACAGCTATATATGAAAATTTCACCTTTTCCCCCTCTCTTGAAACACATTTCAATTGTTATCTCTTTATATCGTCTTGATTTATCATTAGAGGTGGGGGCTTTGTATCCATATATGAATACAAAGCCCACTGGCACAGCTGACCAACCCGATTAACACCCACGCCCAGACCCCACTGGACCACTTACTGTGCACCATGTGGTGCATGTGGCCAGCATCATCTTCAGTGTCCCAATCGCAGCAGTAAGCCGGCTGATGTAGCCCCACCTCCCTGCTCACTCAGCCACCCCATGGCTGAGCATGGAGACTTGTCCTCTCGCCCCCTTGCCAGAGTGGCCAGGCAAGCAGGGAGACGGGGCTGTGGCCGCTGGGCTACTGCCACCATTGAGGGTACTGAAGATGACACTAGCTATGCTCACCACCCACTGCACAGTAAGTGTTCCGATGGGTTCTGGGGGTGGGGGTTAATCAGGCCGGCCACCTGTGCCAGCGGACTTCATATTAGTATACGAATATGAAGCCCCCATCTCAAATCACGATTTTGTTTCCTAAAGCATCCATTTTCCCACGCAGTTTGTATCATCCACAAATTTGACAAGCATCCCCTCTGCTTCTTACCGGTGTTTCTTGCTCCGACCCTTTAGTAACAGGAACTGAACTCAAAGAAATCTGCTAGCCTGCATGACCAGTTGAGATCTAAACCATCCAGCTATTTTATTCAGCACTAGAGACGGATGATGGCTGATGGTCGGATTCCAAAGGATCTCCTCTATGGAGAATTAGTGCAGGGAAAGCGCCCCAGAGGGAGACCACAACTGCTATACAAGGACATCTGCAAGCGAGATCTGAAGGCCTTAGGAATAGACCTCAACAGATGGGAAACCCTGACATCTGACCGTTCAGCCTGGAGGCAGGCAGTGCATCACGGCCTCTCCCAATTTGAAGAGACTCTTGTCCAGCAGGCCGAGGCAAAGAGGAAGTCACATAAGCAGCAAAACCAGGGAGCCGGACAGGGGACAGACTGGGTTTGTCTTCAGTGTGGAAGGGACTGTCACTCTCGAATTGGCCTTCTCAGCCACACTAGGCGCTGTTCCAAGCCCTCCATACAGAGCACGCTACCATAGTCTTTCGAGACTGAAGGATGCCTAACTAGAGACGGACACAAACCTGAAAAATTGTGGTTTGTGATGGTGCGTGGTTAGCCACGAACCACGAAACATCATGAATCCATGGAAAAGCAAACTGGTTTGTCATTCAGTTTTTAGTTCATGTCCATGGGGGGGGGGAGGAAGGCTATCTGCTCCTGTCACACTGTTGCCATTGCACCACCACCACCTCCTTGTCCCCTGGTGTCATACTCTGAGGCAGCAGGGAAGCTGGGAATCTGCCTCTGAGCATGTGCCCGCCTGCCAGCTGATCACCTGGGGAGGAAGCAGTACTGGTGAGAGCATGGTGGAGGCACAGCAGCAGGAGCAGATAGGCCAGGCAAGCGGGGTCGGGCCAGCCAGCTCAGTTTGCCAAAGCAAACAAAGCACTGAGGGGAAAATGTTCTGAATTTCATTTTGCTGCAACAAAATGGAATCCCCAAATGGGGTCATGAACTGAACAGCGAACCAGCCTGGTTTGTTGGTTGTTCTGATCATGATGTTCAGTTCATGCCCATCTCTAGTCAGGATCTCAGTAATATTTGTGCAAATGTTCATGTTTCTTCTCTTACCACTTTGATTATCTTCTGAGAGAAATGCACGTCCTGCTATATTTACAAGCTAGCGGAGCAAGGGCACAGCTGGAAATCTGATGGCATTGATATGCTGATTAACTAGTTGAGCACACACAGCTTCTTGGAAAAGCCACAGGAGCTGGAAAATCTCTTCCAAAGTTTATCTTAATTTGCAGAGTACAAGCTGATATTGTGCTTGGGAAAACGGCTGTTTGGAATACAGCTCCTCACTTGGAATGGCAAACTGTAGGTCAAAAGAGGACTCCCCCTCAGCCTTTGTGGATGATTTCACTCTGGTTTAAAATTTCAAATCAAGGGAGATGCAGTTGTTGCTAAACATGCATGGGACGTGTTGCAACGATTTACATAAGCTATACAAGACTTCACAGTGAATCCAAAGGGTTTAGAATTTAAAAACCTTGGTTAGAATCCTATTTTTGTATACAGCAGCATAAGTGTAATAATATAAATTGTAGTCCCAATTAATGAGACTGCAAGAATCAAAGTAGTGAGGTGTTAGCTAGCAGCAATTTGTGAGTGCAGTTTTTATGCCATTGCACTTTTCCTGGTGCAAATAATCTGTTATTCCCATAATCAAGCCATTGTTGACTGCAACCTTCAGAGAAAAGGACTGATGAAAGAAGACCAAAAGAAGGTATGGACACAAGTTACAATGTCCTCTGTTGTTCTTGTTGTTGTTATGTGCCATCAAGTTGGAACTGACTTATAGTGACCCTAATAGAACTCCCCAGGTAAGTGAGATATTTTAGGAGTGGTTTTACCAGTTTCACACTACCAGTGAGTTTCCATGACTCAGTGGAAATTTGAACCCAGGTCTCCTGAGTCCTACCCCAATACCCTGTCCACTACACCACATTGGGTATCCATAATGTCCTCTAGTAACTGGATCTGCAAGCACCTAAAACTTTTTCTGAAATAGGAAAACTTTTTTAAAAATCCTATGAATTTCACAGAGAGAGAGAGAGAGAGAGAGAGAGACTCACACACATGTGCACACATACCCCTCTGTATTGATCTATGTATTCCAAATATTATTTCAGCTGTGTCATGATGATGAGATTCTTTTGTAGTTAGAGAAATTTAAGATGGAGTCAGACTGATTCTGTGTGAAGATGATTTGAGAGACACTGGAATGTGTTTTTCTAAGTGCTTTGAGAATGTTTTTCTGAAGACTGTTATAGCCTGGTTTGAGATAGCGCTGAAGGGCAAACCGAGAGGCCTGTGGAAGACTCAACATTCTGAGCTAATTGGAGAAGAGATAAAACACTTGGACTTCCCTGGGAATTAAGGGAGGAGGAAGGTGTTACAGCCCCTTGAGGCTAATTGGTTAACAGCCAGAATTGTCAAGAAGGGAGGAGTTAGAGAAGGTAAAAAATGGATGATGGGTTATGTGAAAGAGATTCAAATGGAGATTCAGTTCTCTTCTGGATTCGATTCCATGATGATGGTTTGAGTATGTGACTTGAAGGAGAGAGGATGTAAGAAAAGAGAAAGAAGGAGGTGGGGCTAGCCACTGTAGCCCACCTTAGCCCAGCTTAGTAGTGTTTGTTATTTTAATGGGAAATAGTTATTTTATTTTACTGTAATGATCTTTGAATATGTTCTTTATGCTAAAGTTTGTGCAATATAAACTGATTCTAATGAAACTCTATTTTTCTAATAAAAAAGTAATCATTAAAAATTTCTTACAAAAAGACTGGTCTCTTGAACAGCAGGGTCTGGCTAAATCCACAAAGCCGCAAACTAACTGTCTTTAAGAGTCCTACCTAAGTGAGCTGTTGTGAGTTCTAAGGAATCACAAAGCCCATGTATCTGTGCTTGGAAAGTACTGGGTAAACGTAGTGTTCTTTTAAGGTCAGACTTATTCAAAGGGCTTACGCTATGCACTGCTCAGGTCTTGGGACTTGTCCCAGCGCAAAGGAGGTAGGTAAGCAGCCTGTTGAGCTCTCTGACCAAGTGCCATGTGCCCCTTAGGGGAGTAGTGAACCACAAGCAGTTGCTATTCTTTAAACACTATACATTTCTTTTCTACTATTTCCACTTGAGTGTATCTGATGAAGAAAAACAGAAATCCTGCCTAAAGCTATAGAACTCACTTATTGCCCTTCAAATAGCCACTGGTGGAAGTATTAGTGTTAAAATGACCCACCTCCCTTTATATAGTTTGGGGCACATACAGTATGACTTCAGATTATTATTTTTTAAATGGAAAAGCAACATCTACCCAACCTACTTCCGGAGCCCACAGATATAAGCTAAAGATGCTTTGAGGTCAATCTAGTCTCTGATCACCTTCAATCAATGTTTTTCTGTCCCCTAGCAAATTAAAAAATAAACCACAACCATGGTCATTTTGGACACTGTGAGACAAACCTCCAGCTTTGCACTCGGTCTTCAGTGTTCCAGCGAAATGAAGTCCAGCAAATTGTATCTTTCATTTCCCAATGCAATATGGTTGGTGTTCCTTTTATAAATTGTGATCATTTAATCACAGAGGCCCAAACCACATTGCTGCCTGAAGCAAAAGATGTCATAATAAATAAATAAGTCCAATAAATAAATAAATAAATAATGCTCAAGCCTCAGTATATGTACTGACTAGACCCATTATGGAAACAACCGGAAAAATCAGCAGTAGCTGAACATGCCCTAAAAAAAGCTGGACATGAAATTCTATTTCAAAATACTGAAGTACTAGACAACACCAGCAATCATTATGTTAGACTGCACATGGAAGTCATTGAAATCCATAAACATCAGCATCGCTTCAACAAAAAAGAGGAAAGTCTGAAACTGAATAAGACCTGGCTTCCAGCACTGGAAAATACAGCCTGCAGAAGGTCAACAAACTCTACCCAGCCACAAGGACCAGGGATCATTGCACAAAAGAGACCAGCTAAAGACACCCATCAACCACAGTGACAGATAATCTTTCCCACTTATCACAACAATATGTCCACAACAAAAACACGCTGACCACCCTATCTCCTAAAAAGGACAAAAGCTGTTCCCGAGTATAAATACTCAACTATTCAACAAACAGCAACAAAGCATGGACTGAGTTCCTACTCCAATCCTCTGAAGATGGTGGCCACAGAGACTGGAGAAATGTCAGAAAGAACAATCTTCAGAACACGGCCAAAGAGCCCGAAAAACCCACAACAACCATATGGAAACTTCCTTCAGCGCTGGCAATGTGAAACTCTTTTTCATCATACTTGGAGCTGCAGGCTGGTTTAGAAGGGACCTGAACAGGTTATGTGGCATACATGGCTATGTCTTCCAACAGCAGAGAATGCCAGAAGGTTCATAAAGAAGACCCAGGCATCACCCCCTGACATTTGCCCCTTGAATCAGTGATCTCACTCTAATCAACAGTAGAGCTGCCCCTGCATTAGCTTTAGTCAATGCATACGCAGGATCTTGGCTTCACTGTCTCCTCTGTAAATCACGGCAGCTCAATTTAGTGGAAGAGCTGGGTGCACTTGCTCAGCAGCAGTGAGCAACAGCCAGATTCATGTGGATGCTCATGCCCCTTTTGACAACTTCTAGTTCCAAAAATACTATTTTGGGTGAAAATAAAGAAATAAAAAAGGCAGGAGAAGGAGGATAGCATTTAATAGGAGAATCATTCCTCTGGGTAGCTTTTGGAGATCTTATCCTCCACTTTGATTTTTTCAGTGGTGGGCAACTCTTTGAAATCTAGGGGGCCCAGGAGTCACAGAAGAGTCACCTGCAGCCCCAAAGTCATATAAATCCTGCCCCCAACATAGACATTGAAATTGAAGGCATAAAAGCTCCTCTTGCCTGAATGGATGCCATTGAGTTGGCGACTCAAGGGAGATTATCTGACTCAACTGAGCCCCTCCTTCGTTGCTCTTTTTTAAAAGCTGCTGAGACAATGATGCTATCACACATATTTAGCACTTCTGTGTAAGTCATGCAGTCAAGTTGTGGTGGTAACAGTGGTTTTCAGATAGTTACACATTTAGGGGCTTTGTATTATTTAGCACATTATTATTTCTCCACAGTGCTGTTGTATGTATAGAAGATTTAAGGGGGGAAAATCACACTGCATAATTTATGGCAATACTGAGGAAACAAAACACTCTTGTGATGGTATTTAGCAATAGCTGGACAAAATGTGCCTCTTTGGAACATTGGTCTTCAGCAGATTTTTCATAGTCTTCCTGGGGACAACACATGAGGAGCATAGCAAGTTTCCTTAAGCATATCGAGTGAACTACTTTCATGAGGATGATCTGTTATGTATGACAAGAAAAGAGGACAAAACACTGATTTCTAAAACATTACATAGCAACCATAACAGGCCTTTCAAGGTAAGTGAGATATTTAAGGAGTGGTTTTACAGACAGATGCCAAGTTACAAACTTTTTTTAACAATTTAAACAGAATTATAATACGTTTCACCCAACTGGGAAGGGAGTGGCCAAATGCCCTAGGTACCTACCGGGCCTGCTGACCGCTTGCAAATTATGGATAGGAAACCTCAACCACACACCGCTTTGCTGCTGCCAACTACCTCAGTGCCCAATGTGGCCAAAAAATCCTGCTTTCCTGCTGCCTTTTCCCTCAGTGCCTGATGGGGCCAAAAGATCCTGTTTTCCTGCTTCCAACTTCCTCAGTGCCCGACAGAACCAAAAAGCCTGATGTGCTGCCAAATGCCCCCCTTGCCTCCAGTCCTCCTGAGGGCAACCTCTATTTCACTGGCAAATGTAATGCTGTGCTGAGGTGAAGACAAACTCAATGCCTCATGCATGCCTCTCAGTGCTAAAGACGTCTCATTCTGCTGGGGCCAAATATAACTCCCTCAATGCCATGGGCTTCTGTGCCATTTGGTAAACTCTCCTTGGGGGACCCAGTTTGTGGGTGAATAACTTGGATATCCAATATCCAATCTTCATCAAAGTTGGCAGGCGTATTGAAGAAAGACATAGGAAGCTCCATTGTGATTCTGGATTCTCTAAGTACCTGGGGGGAGTTTTCCTGGGGTGGTCTTCTTTGTGACTATATAACTTGGGGACCCGTTACCCAATGTTGACCAATCTTTCAGGAACTGTAGAAAAATGCTGAAGGAAGCCTCCCTGCATATTTGATGTCTCTAGGTCATTGGGGGCCAGTGTTATAGCCATTTAAAGTGCAGACAAATCCACAGGTTGATTTGTTGATTTGTCAATGAATATTTGTATATTTGCTTTCGTTCATCCGTTCACCTCGACGAATCATGAACCAAAATGAATTGCCATTTTTTAATTTGTCCCCATCTCTAATGCCAACCCATTCCCAACATCTTTAAGCAGTCCATTTCAACGGGTGAACTGTTTGGGAATGAGCCTCCCAGCACTATGCGCAGAGCAACTCTTTTAAGCGACAGAAAGCTCCAATACAGAGGGCTTCCCAGCTTTAAAAGACTGATTAAATTCAGGATATTATTCCAGTGTATAAAATCAAGTCTAGCATGGAGAAAAACAGAGAGTGAAAAGGATCTCTCCACCCTGTGTTTCTCATAATAGTAAAACCCAGGTCCAGTCAAGAATCAGGGTGAGAAAGTCAGGACTGAATTTCACAGCATCCATTGATAAACCAGACCTTGCAATCACAAGATGTAGTGATGGCTGCCAACTTAAGGGGCTCTTAAAGCCTGACTGGACAAATTTATGGAGGGTGAGGCTATTCATGACTATTAGTTATAACAGACATATTTTAATTTCAGCATGAGAGACTCCATATCTGGGACATACAAGAGGCAAGGTGCTGCTCCACTGACCTCTTTCTTGTGGGTACCTCACTGGTATATTTTGGGTACAGAGAACTGAATGCTGGACTAGATAGGCTTTTCAGTAGATCCAGTATTATTATTCTTGTGTTCCATACTGTAACTCTGCCCCATTTTTCTTGGGGGCCATTCCATGAGGTTTTGCACTATGCCATTGAGGGGGGAAAAGATACATTAATTTTCAATGAAACATTCCCTTCTCTGAATAATTTGCATTGCATCCTAAGGGAATGGGGGGGGAAGGGGAAAAAAACTGACAAATTCCAGGGAAACCACATAATTAAGGAAGACAGAATAGCCACAGCAGTACACTGTGTGAATATTGACCTCCTTTCATTATAACTGCTGAGTTTGGAGCTCTGCCAGTGGAAAGGATAAAGCTTTATTAACTGAAAAGCGCTAGTCTGCCTTACAATTCTGTGCGGTCCCGAAAAAGAAATTAAAAGAATTATTATTTTTTTTCTTAATTGCAAAATTATACACAATGGCTCTTAATAGCACTTGGGAAATGTCAAGAGGTTGCAGGTTTAGAAATGAGATTTCCAAGTCAAGAGCATTTCAGCTAATCAAAATAATATTCCATTAATCCTCTTTCCATGGATGGGACCCAAATGCTTAGCATTAGAGGGACATGCAACAAAATGCTAAATAGAATGAAATAAAATGTAGAACTTGATCATACATGCCTTCGGGAATTTTACCTACTACAAAGGATTTCAGCTTCTTATGGCCCAGGCTTAGTATTTACTCTGTAATATTGGGGGTGAGGACACTTTTGTTTGTATTGCCTTTCTCTGAGTCCTATTAACATAGTTGTTTCATCCAGATTCCATAATGAATTGCAAGAGATCTCTTTTTTGGCCTTCTTTCCATACAGAAATTCACACATACTCAAGTATGTACTGTGTCCAGTATCCTGTTCCATTATGCAGTCATAGCACAGTGATCATGTAAGTGTTCCTGAGGCTCTGGAGCATTCCCTGTTGTGTACCCACCTTCTCACTGGTTCTCTGTGCTGCAAAATTGGTTGCACAATCAACTGTGTGACTGGTTGCATAAGAGGGAGTCTGTCAGAGTGCAAGAAAGTTTGCAGCTTTTTCCTTATGCTCCAAACAGGACACCCACCTAAATCTGTGATGTTGAATTAAGGTTGCCACCTTTTTACTTCTGACAGGCCTGTCAGCTATGACAGAATGTACAAAATAGATGTGTGTGTTTTTCTGATCGTATCTGTACCTCTTGAATTTGGCAAGTACTAAGGAATGACTTCAAGACAGATCCTGAAACTGAGGCTTCAATACTTTGGCCATCTCGTGAGAAGAGAAGACTCCCTGGAAAAGACACTGATGTTGGGAAAGTATGAAAGCAAGAGGAGAAGGGGACGACAGAGGATGAGATGGTTGGACAGTGTCATCGAAGCTACCAACATGAATTTGATCCAACTCAAGGAGGCAGTAGAAGACAGGAAGGCCTGTTGTGCTCTGGTCCATGGGGTCACAAGAGTAGGACACAACTTAATGACTAAGCAGCAACAACATGTTGATTGGAAACACAAGTATATGGGAGGCAAATATACTGAGTGAATTTGGAAATGCAAAAAGAAGAGAAATTTAATGACTAAACAACTTAACAACTAAACAACAACAAGGGATGGCCATTCAGTTGTCTGATTTTGGGAAGAACTCTCCAATAATAAATTTCCTCATAAAGATGAGGGGAAGAACTTCACCTTTTTTCTTTTTAATGAATGTGGGAGAAAGCTGATAGATTCAGCCACTCCTATGTTGGATTCCACTTAATCCAAGGTAGCCATGCAGAATCGAGTCAAACTGGGGTGGACGTGATGGGTCAACTTTCAGAGATCTTTTGTGGGCTTCGTGGGGATTTCCACACCCCATGAAAATCTGCTGATATAGAAGGATGCATGAAAATGATAGTCACTGTATTACATTTCAAGGCCCCTTTGATCCATAATCCCACAAGTCCCTGTTTGATGCAATTACACTGCATCTTTCTTACAACAATGAGATACAAACATATAGCCAAACACACTATGGTGTCACGGGAGACTGCTTAATGGCTCTCGCTCTGAACTACTGTGGCACTGTCATGTAACCCACTCAAACTGGATATATAATACAGTCTCCTCGTTGTTTAGTCGTGTCCGACTCTTCGTGACCCCATGGACCAGAGCACACCAGGCCCTCCTATCTTCCTCCCGGAGTTGGGTCAAATTCATGTTGGTTGCTTCGCAGACACTGTCCAGCCATCTCGTCCTCTGTCGTCCCCTTCTCCTCTTGCCGTCACACTTTCCTAACATCAGGGTCTTTTCCAGGGAGTCTTCTCTTCTCACGAGATGGCCAAAGTACTGGAGCCTCAGCTTCAGGATCTGTCCTTCCAGTGAACACTCAGGCTTGATTTCCTTTAGAATTGACAGGTTTGTTCTCTTTGCAGTCCACGGGACTCTCAAGAGCCTCCTCCAGCACCACAATTCAAAAGCATCAATTCTAATAGAAACTATTCATTCATTCATTCATTCATTCATTCATTCATTCATTCATTCATTCATTCATACCACACCATCTAGCCACCTTGCCACTACTCTGGGAAGTTTCCAAAAATAAAATAAGCATTAAGAAAACATTCAAATCTCACCCAATCCACATATAAAAAATAAAGAAATATAATATAAAAGGGTCAACATAAGGGACAAAATAGGACTACATAACCAACAGTTATGAAGGGAGGATATCCTGAAATGCCTCCCTGAAGAGCAGAATTCCTGTATCTTTCCTAAATATTAGGACGGAAAGGGCCTGGCATGCCTGTATAGGTCAAGTATTCCAAGTGTCAGAGAAGCCCTGAGTCTTAGTTATAAGCATCATGGCCTCCCTCAGGGTGGCCACCCACAGCATCAATGCCTGGGACATGTGAGTATCACAGGAATTTGATCTTGGGGAGAGGCATTCTGTTGACTTTGATTTTGCAAGAATAGTGCATCTACTGTAGGCTTTACTCTTAAGGAGCTGTCCAAGGTGCCAAATCTATTTTATTGCTATTGTTCAACATCTTGGTAGCTGCAAAGATAAAAAATCCAGAAATGTTTTCCTGCCCCTGAGAAAGCTAAGTCACTGACATCATTATTAATACAACGTTGTGTTGCTCTGGATACACACTAACCCAAGCATACTGTCTAATATGCAAATAGCAGATCCATGAACAAGATGGCATAGTGCAATGAAAGCAAGGTCTGGGTGATCTTGTGAAAAACATTCTCAATAAGCCCCATCTGTTTTTCAAGAGATGTTGGCTGCTGAGCTACCATCTTTGCCCTGATTACAACATGTAGCTGCTTCCAAAGGAGCACATGCATTGTATTAAGCATGGTCTCTTTAAAATGGTTGCAAGCCTGACATGTTTTATTATCAGTGGAAATGCTGTATTCTATGCAATGAAAGTTTTCTCTGCTAGCAAGAACACAGCAGGCAAATTTCGGCTCAGAGAGACATGTTGTGCTAAGGAGGAGAGAGTGGTTGTTACAGGCTTTCTTCCTATCGGGAATGCTTAATTAAAACATAAAATGTCAAAAAGCTGGTAAGAAATACAATATCCCTATGGCGCCCAGCAAATTAAGTATATCAGCTACAAGAGGCGTAGGAAGCACAGCTATATTTGTAAGAAAAAGAATAAAATTGCTAAGTTTGAAGAGGTATCTAAGCCAGGGAATGGCCAGATCTGCAAAGCAAGCATTAGGCCTTAGGAAAGAAGGAGCAAAAGAGGCTGTTGGCTTTTAGCATGGAAATCAGAGGAACATCTCCATAATCTCCATGTGCAGGTGACATATAAGAGCATTTTGTACAGCACAGATGTTTCAAAGCTGAGATAGTGGTTGTCATGGATCTGCTTTGGGTAAAGGCAGTGTTTGCCTTCCTCCAGCTAGGCACCTAAAATCAATTCTCTCCTCACCCTCAGGAAAAGGAATATAATCCTCTACTTTGAACAGCTTTCTTTCTTTCTTCCCCACTTCCCCTTAGTGGTTCTGTGTTTTCACCATCAGAATTATGCTGTGGATCTTATTTCAGTTGCACTCAACTCTCTATGGTTGAATATGCCCCAGGCTGCTGGCAAAGTCCACAGAATGGACACTGGTTTGTGGGTCCTTTCTATAATTCCACTGATGGCCGAGATAAATTTGGCCGTCATCTTTTCCCCCACCAAAATGGATATATACTGGAAGCTCAAATTACTCTCTCTCTCTCTCTCTCTCTCTCTCTCTCTCTCTCTCTGTGTGTGTGTGTGTGTGTGTGTGTGTGTGTGTGTGTGTGTGTATTTTAAGGGCCATGAGCATAACAAGCATGGCATCTGCTTTGCACCTGCCTTGGCTAGATCCCAGATTCCAAGCTGAAGCAGGCTGTTAGATTGATCATGGGTGGACTAGATCAAATCAGAGTGCCCTGGTTCTGTATTGGAAGTGGATGAAGTTAGATGCACTCTAGAACCCAAAATGCTCTAGGAAAAAAAGGGATTTGGATGATTAAAAAAATAAAAAACAAGAAAAGCAAGCAAAGGAACACACAAACTAAACAGGCAGACAAGGATGCTCAGTACCATATGAGGAAGATGCTGATGTTCTGTGAAAGAGCAACATGGGTGGATAATGTGATCTTCTATGGCTGACATTTTCAATCACTCAAAGCATGGGGAATGGCTCTGGGTGAGGTCATTCTGGAGACATACTGTATGACTTTGCATACTGCATTTTTCCTTGCCTGGGCCACCCTGGCCAGAGCAGATTAGAGATGGGTACAAACTTATGGTTTGGCAGTTTATGCCAGTTTATGCCAGTTTGTTTTTAGGCCAAACAGGTGTTTGGCAGTTCGCAACACTGCCTTCTCTGGTGGGCACCTACTCAGAGGAATGGCTGGAGACAGCAGGGCAGGGAAGATGGGGCACTGCCTCGGAATGGGTGCTGGGAACCACCAAACACTTCTTCAGCTAAAAAATGAACTGACATGAACTGCCATATCCGTGGTTCATGCCCATCTCTAATGCAATAAAGCTATCTCTTACTACACAATGTGATTATCTCTTCTTGTTGGAACATCTCTCCCAGAAACCAGCTACCCATTTCACCCACTCTTCTTGATCCATGGTGCTAATTGTGGCCAAGGAAGGCTAGAAAGGTGAAGACAAGGAACTGGGCTTTCTCGGTGGTGGCCCCCATTCTCTAGAATACAGCAAAGATAGCTCCTTTCTTTATGTTCATGAATTTGTTGAAAACAAAACTATTCAAAACTGCCTTCATCAACTGAGTCTCCAGGATGTTGTTAATATCAATGTTTTATTTTTATTTTCTCTTATAAAATGTTATCTGTATTGCCATGGGGGTTCTGTGGGATTTTTAACTAGTAAACTACCCAGCATAGTATGTGCACTAATAGGCCAGTGTAAAAATCAGAGAGAGAAAGATTTTGAGAAGAGAGAGAGAGAGAGAGAGAGAGTTGATAGATAGCAAAATTCTTACAATGAATGGGAGAAGAACAGTAGCCAAGCCCTTATGCTTGGAGAAAGCATTTCTGGATTTGAAAGCCCCAGTGGAGTGAAAAGGACCGGGATACCTGTTGCAGAAACAGTCCTTCAACTGGCATCTTGATCATGCAGTCAGGTGACCTCCAACCATGCCTTCTCCAGCTGAAGAATACCTGGTCACAGCACTGTTGTCTGGGGTACCAAATGGAAAAGCCTCCTTCATCCAGAGTCAGTGGCCAAAATCCTGTTGCTCAACATAATAAATCGCTCTAGTGTACACTAATGGGGACACAGTGAGTCAACTCCTCTATAAGTTCCATTGATTCAAATAGGTCTACTCCATGCTATGCTGGAGTAAGTTACAGTTAGAGTACAGTGGGGTCTTGACTTGAGAACTTAATCCATATTGGAAGGTGGTTCTCAAGTCAAAAAGTCTGTAGGTCAAGTCTCCATTGACCTACAGTGCATTGAAAACCGATTAATCCCGTAACAGGCCGTTTTTGTTCCATTTTGGTTTTTTTCTGGTCTGTAAGTCAATTCTCAGGCTGCAAGTCAAACCTAAATTTTGCGGCCAGAGAAGTCTGTAACTCAAAAAGTCTGTAAGTCAAGCCGTCTGTAAGTCAAGGGTCCACTGTAGGTCCATTTCAATCAATGGAACTTAGAAACACCAAATCCCATTGATGGAGAATTTAACTACGCAATACAACAGGATTCTGGCCAATATCTGCTCTCTCACCCCCGTTCCTTTCTCTGGAAGATTAAGGGCTTCAAGACATGTAATGAGAGTGCAATTGAGTTACATTTCATAAGCAGTAGAAAGGACAGATATGAAATTACTTTGTTGGTGCACAGAGGAATGTTTTCTTACTGTCCAAAGTTAGTTTTAAGATGGCTGTTCAGAAGATATTTTTAGAAATATTTTGACAGCCATTTTTCAATTTGTTTGATATTCTCTTAACAGCTCTTGGATTCTCCCCCCCCCCCAAAAAAAGGCAGCAGAAAGTAAATAACATGTAATGAGCAGTTCCACCAGTAATGTCATGAGTTAATTTTTCAACACACAGTAATGAAAATGGCAATGGAATTACTTTCAGACACTGTAATGAGTAACAGGGGAAATTACTTTCTGAGCTCTGGTCTTTATTAAAGAAAAGACAAAGGTGAAGGTAGAAAGTGCATTACTGTACAGCTGCTGTTGCAGAGTTTTGAAAATTTTGCGGTTAACTTTCCTCAGCTGTGCAGTGGAAATGCAGGGATTCACAGAATATAATAACTGCTAGTTCCTAGGTAGTCCACTCCTTTTCACATTAACTGGCACTCACAGACTCAATGACTCACACTGAGATATTAGAAGTAAAAAAAAAAGAATGAAAAAGTAAAATAATGAAAACATTTCATTTACTTACAATTGTGTATATATCAACAACAAACTAGCAACATGACTGTTTTTAACAAGTCTGGCTCAAGTAGACTTCTTTACAGACATTTCCTACCAACCACTACCAAAAGACTCTCTGAGGTAAAATAACTCTCAGCAGTGAGGTAGGTCTCTCTCTGAATTCAGGACAGAACTATTGCTTAGTGCTGGACATATTGACAGTTACTCCCAGCCTAGAAAGATCCTCCCCAGTCTAACAAGCTCGAAGGCAGCATGTGAGATTCCAATAAACTCCAACAGTTGCCGTCTTACCAGCCATCTTGTCTGATGTCATTAGCCTACAAGAATGCAGCTGCAGTGAGCCAATTGATAAAGTTTCCTTTGTCTCCATGGGGATCCCCCATTGGTTTGGGGTTAAGCACCGTGATACATTTCTGAAAATGCCTGCACTGCAGAAATGGTTGGCCACTGCTCAAATTCATTTCAAGAATCCTCCAAACTTTATCCGACAACTTGACCTGTAAACAGTGTTTTGAAATGTATGAATGTCTTACACCCAGTCTATATGTCCCACAACTAGGGAGGCATTGATCCCCCATAGCAGAGAGGGGATATCTGACACAAAAAAGAATGTTATTTGTGTATCACTATGGTGCTGATAAAGTATAATCTGAGTAAAGTCCTTTTCAAGCCTAACAATGGTTTCAGAAGTACATACTCATGAAAAGTATGTTAAGAGAGAAGCACTGGCCTTTTTCCATTTGATGAAATATGCTATTTTTAGCAGAAAACAAGTCGGTCTGAATTAGGTAGCATAAAAGTCTTTTAGATAACTCTGAAGGTGCAATCTTACACATGCTTATCTGGGAGAGAATGCAGTGGGGCACACTTATGAAAAAAGGTGGAGAGGATTGCAGTAGATGGATTTGCCAAACTCAATGCACTTTTTAGTAGCAGTGAGCAGCCAAAAACCACTATCAGGAGGATATGAAATTAATAAACTGTGTCTGGCTGTATTTTCCTGGTAGGGATGCATATGGGGAAAATTTGTGGTTTGATCTATTTCAGATTTTTTGGTCGTGATTGCTGACCTTGAGCCAGACATCCTAGAGAGTGAAGTCAAGTGGGCCTTAGAAAGCATGGCTGACAACAAGGCCAGTGGAGGTGATGGCATTCCAGTTGAACTATTTACAATCTTAAAAGATGATGCTGTTAAGGTGCTACATTCAATATGCCAGCAAGTTTGGAAAACTCAACTGTGGCTAGAGAACTGGAAAGGATCAGTCTACATCCCAGTCCCAAAGAAGGGCAGTGCCAAAGAATATTCTATGACTAGAATACGGGAAGGTTTCTCTCCCTGCTACCACTGATATCCTCTCTTATCTTCCTTGTGTTACTATTAGCACACAACAGCAGGCAGGAAGCAGGGAAAAAAATCCAAGAACGTAAAGGGGGAGATGGAAAAATTGTCAAGAATTGGTGGGCGAGGGGGGAAAGGTAATCCAAAAAATAATCTCAAGGAGGTACACTTGTATCACAGGGCTGATTGCCTGGTGATAGCTGCAAACATAGTCCTAACAAATTGAGGTGAGACTCCTCCCCAAAATGCAGAACAAAATGAAATTAATGATCCACAAGCATACATGGACAGCAGAGTTCGGATAGAGGGCACCTTAAAGCTGAACAGCACACAGATTTCCCCCCACAAGGAAGGACTGAAGCCAAGAACATTCTTTAGTGGTTCTAACCAATCCCAAATTCCCTTCCCACCTCCATGGACATTCTCATTAGCAACCCTCAGGATACTACTTGATTAAAGATATCCTGGGCTCTTGGAGGGACAAGAAGTGAGGGAAAGAGAAAATGAAAGATAGAAACATAAAATAACCTGAAGTTTTTGCATCCCTCTCTTTTGTTAAAACAAAGCATTCAGGTTTAAGAGGCTCTCTTTGAGCAATTAAAAAATAATGCAGAAACAAAAGTAAGAGCCCCTATCTTGTATATTCCCATTCATATTAACTGCAAAATCCCACCTCTAATTCCTAGCCTATGACACCCAACCATATATATTGATTCTGAGCACCGATATGGAATCACCTTGCCTGAAGTGTATTACCTTATATCAACAAGCTGAAATGTGTGCAGATGAGTGTGACCTTAATGAATGGCCAAGTGTTTGGAACGCCAAGAGCGATAATTGTGGGAGCTGGGTATGTATAACCTGGAAAAAAATCAAAATGAGAGGTGATACAATAGGCATAACCTGGCTGGATAGCTCAGTGGTTAAGGTATCTGGCTGTGGAGTCAGAGGCTGGGAGTTTGACTCCCCATACTGTGCATCCCAAAAAAAGCCAGCCAGGGTGTCCTTGGGCAAGCTGCACAGTCCCAAGGCACCCCCAGAAGAAGGAAATCATCAACCACTTCTGAGTGCTCTTTACCTAGAAAACCCTGAAAAGGATCGTCATAAGGGAGAACTGACTTGATGACAGACAATTATTGTTATGACAGGCACCGCCAGGTATTGAGAAGTCTGTCACACTGAAGGTGGAATAAGCTTTTTTCTCTGCACTTAAGTGTTTTCAGATGTTGTCTGGAATCTAAATAAAGGAACAGAGAACGCTGCCTTCTACTGTCTCAGACCATTGGGCCATCCAGCACTGTACTGTTAACTCTGAGTGACAAAGACTCTTCAGGTTTGAAGTAGGATCTTTTCCTAGCCCTATCTAGAGCTCTCTGGTATTCTGATGGTCCCTTGGACAGGTAAAAATCAGACCGAACCTTGCTTAACTTCTGAAATAGAATACCTTTGGTGTTCCAGCATGGAGTATCAACTGTAGTATAATCGTCATCATGGGGCATATTGATGAACTTCTATAAACCCATTAAATAAAACGCATGCATTGTTCTCCTAAATTTATTGCACAGTTTTGCTAGCATAACTGGATTGCTGACCTCGCTTCAATGACCGGACGGTCTCAACAGTTCAGGTTGATGAATAAAATAGGCAGTACCTTGTTTCTCAGGGTGCTACAATTGCTGGGGCAGCGGGGAAGCATAACTGAATCAGCAAGTAGAAGGACATTTGTAAGTGAAACAAAAGTCTAGCACACTTAGCTTGATTGAGACAAGACGACACTGAGACGTTCAACAAGGACTTGCAGGTTCATTTATCTTAGGCAGGCCACGTATGGGCATAACAGCCTTTGCATGCACCACTGGCAGTTAGAAATATGTGCCAGCAGTATTGCTACTGTGTAGCACGAAGTCATGAGACTATCACTCAATATATGATGTTTTCTATTTTGTTGATGATGTGTCTAATAAAGTAAGAGGGTTGGGTCTCCCGGCTATTAAGAATCTCTTAATTAGGAGATCCCTCCTTGTTGCAACTTTTTTTTAATTAAAGTTCAAACATACAAAAGATAGCAATAGACACAGAAAAAAAGAAGAGCAACAAACCAGGTATAAAGAAAAAAAAAACTAACTAAGCCCTCTATTAAACTAAACCCTCCCCCCTTTGGAGTCAGAGACTCCAGCCTCGTTAACCCCTCTACTCTCCCCAGTTTGGTTTCCAGTGTATGCTAAGTAGATATACATATATCATAAACTTTGCCCTAGACTCCTGTCCTTTTCTGGGCCCAAGAATATATTATTTCCCAGCTTTGTTTTACATAGTCTCTTGGTTGTTCCCGTAGTGCTTCTGATAGAGTGTCCAGTTCTGCTGTATCCCATAGCTTCTTTAGAAGCTCTTCTATCGTCGGAACCTCTTCGCTTTTCCATTTTTGGGCCCAGAGTAATCTAGCTGCTGTGAGTATATACATGAGACAATGCTTCAATTTCTTATCATTAATTCTTGATATGACATTCAATAATGCCATTTCAGGTTTTATATCTAATTTCTGCTGGGTAATTTCTTTTGCTATGTCCCATACCTGTGTCCAATAATTTTTGACCTTTTCGCATGTCCACCACATATGATAATAAGTTCCTGCATTTTTTTTACACTTCCAACATATATTGCGGTTACCCTCTGACATTTTTGCTATTCTTACAGGTGTATAATGCCATCTGTAGAATATTTTGAGGATATTTTCTCTAAGATTTACTGGTTTAATCATCTTATAGCTTTCTTTTCACATCTTAGTCCAATCATCAAGATCTACATTATATCCCAAAAAAATTTGCCAATTTTACCATTGTCTCTTTCACCCTCTATGCTGCAACTTTGAAACATAACCACGTATGATAGAATTAGCAAATGTATTAGAGAGAGTCAATATTTCCTTATGTTCTGTAGTATAGTAAAGCCCACATGTAGATATTTGTCTGAGGAGCAATAGGCAGACATCTATCCCCCCCTCTAGCAAACAGTATCATAAAACAATCAAACTCATGCTTCTTTCTGATCTACTGAAGGGAAAGAATCTATTACGTTAGGAAAACAAGAGGATACCAAAGGAATGTTGAAGGTATCCTGGGAAAGAGACTTAATAATGAAAATAATCTCAGAACTGCAGAGCTGGAAGAGACCCTATGGATCACTGTGACTGGCCCCTGTTAAGGAGGCCCAGTGGGGAATAGAACTGCCAATCTCTCGCTCTGCAGCCAGAAATCTAAACCACCGAGCTATTCAGTGCTTGAAATCAATCCCATTTTACGGCCCTTTCTGTGTTTCCTATGTAGCTATGCAAAGTAAAGCAAATTTATTTTGTGTATACTTCTAGCCATTACAAAAGAAAGTTTGAATAGGATAAAATATCAAATATAGTATATGAATAAAACCAATTAAGAACAACATTATCATGTGAAACAGTTCAATCCTCAGTTAAACATGATCATTATAACTACAATCTATAACTATATAGCTACGAATACATCTTTTGTTCTTTGGACTTTACTTACACTTGTTATTCTGCTGTGCATTTTCATTGCCTCTGATAGTGAGCCAAGGTACACAAAGCCATGAACAACCTCCAGTTCTTGTGTGGAGATGGTAATAGAGGGAGGTGAGTCCACCCCCTGGCCCATGACTTGTGTTTTCTTCAGCCTGGAGGCAGGCACTGCATCACGGCCTCTCCCATTTTGAAGAGACCCTTGCCCAGCAGGCCGAGGCAAAGAGGAAGTCACAAAAGCAGCAAAACCAGGGAGCTGGACAGGGGACAGACTGGATTTGTCTTCAGTGTGGAAGGGATTGTCACTCTCAAATTGGCCTTCTCAGCCACACTAGATGCTGTTCCAAGTCCTCCATACAGAGCACGTTACCATAGTCTTTCGAGACTGAAGGATGCCTAACGATAGTTAGCATCATAAAATCATGTGCCATCATCTCTCTATGGCCTTGGGCCAGCTGCACAGTCCCAGGACACCCCCAGAAAAAGGGAATGGCAAACCACTTCTGAGTATTCTCCACCTAGAAAACCCTAAAAATGGTTACCCTTAAGTCATAAGTCATCATAATAAATACTTTCCAAAAACCTCAATGTGCCTCATCACAGACTCTTAAGAGAGAGGTCTCCATATTAATACGAACAGCATCATAGGCCAGGTTGGCCAGGGATGATGCAGTTGGTATTGAACAATATCAGTAAAGTGTGTAAAAAAGGGATACTGGATAAGGCAAGATCCAAATGCTAGTGTTGTATTGTAGGCATCCTTCATTCTCAAGAGACTATGGTAACATGCGCTGAATAAAGATCTTGTAACTGGAGTGTGCTCAGGACATAGGCTCTATAGTCCTGGATCTTGGTATATGCCGTCAGCTTCTTATTAAGCCATACTCTCTTTGTGAGTCTTGAGAACATGGTGGCTGCTTTGCCAATGCATTTGTCCAGCTCAACATCTAGGGAGAGAGTGTCAGAGATTGTTGAGCCAAGGTACACAAAGTCATGAACAACCTCCAGTTCTTGTGTGGAGATGGTAATAGAGGGAGGTGACTCCACTCCCTGGCCCATGACTTGTGTTTTCTTCAGGCTGATTGTTAGTCCAAAATCTTGGCAGGCCTTACTTATGTCCAATACAGAAGAAACTGTATTGGATGTAAGTTTCTTCTGTATTGGACATTTCTTCTGTATTGGACATAAAGCCTGCTTGATACCATCATACATTTCCTTGATGTTACCTGTGTCCACTGCTATCTGTATCTGAGAGCAGAGCTGAAGCCAATAATTATCAGAACATCTCCTGGCAGTCTGTTGGACTTTGCTATGAACAACTCAAAGAACCTGCAAGCTGTACTGACTAGGACAGGCTTTGTATGCTGCTAGAGCTCTTTCCTCGATGGTAGGCATCAACTCCTCCAAATAGGCTTCAATCCAGTCTGGCATCTTTTTGGTCTTCTTGCCAAAGGTGGACAAAGCGGTGTTATAAACAGCATTCTTGAAATGTTCTCATCGTTCAAGTGCATTTGCACCAGCCAGGCCTGGAAGAGTTTCCTCAAGTGCTTGGGCAAATTCCTCCACTTTTCTTTGATTGCGAGTCTTGCTGATATCAATACGTGGTCATCCTTCTTTTCTCGTGAGATACAATCTCTTTGGTCGCAGTTTTATTCTACTGCACACCAGGGAGTGACCAGTATCACAGTCAGCACTCTGATAACTACGTGTGATCATAATAGAGTGTGATAACTACGTGTGATCACCTAGAGTGGTCGAAATGACTAGATAGGTGGGGTATAAATACAATAAATAAATAAATAAAAATAAAATATTAGGAAGGCTGGAATGTCTAGTTAGGATCAAATCGAGCTGATGCCAATGCTTCGATCTTGGATGTCTCCAAGAGACTCTGTGTCAAAGCTTCGTATTAAAGAACGTGTTGCTGACACAAAGACCATAGTAACAGCAAAACTCCAGCAAGCTTTGGCCATTTTCGTTCATATTCTCAATGCCAAAACAGCCTAGACAAGTGGGTCAGGAATTGTGATCAGCTCCAACTCTAGCGTTAAAGTCTCCAAGAATGAACAGCAGCTCTCTCTTGGGATTTTTTTTTTTTTTGATAGTAGCTGCCAGATTGTCATAGAATTCGTCTTTGACTTCTGCTATAGATGACAGTGTTGGTGCATATGCACTAATAAGGGTGAGCAGTCCTGCTGATAAATGGAGCTGCAGAGACAGGATTCTTTCACTCCCCACAGTAGGTGAAACAATGGATCTCAGCAGAGTATTTCTAACCGCAAAGCCTACACCATATTCCCTGGTCTCATTCAATGGTTTTTCCCTGCCAGAAGAATGAGATATTCTTTTCTTTGACAGATCTCAAGTCTGGCAATCTCATCTCTTGCAGGGCATCAATGTCCATCTGCAGCCTACTCAGTTCCATGTCAATGACAGCTGTCTTGTGCGCTTCGTCTATTTCCTGCAGGTCATCAGAAAAGCCAGGAGTCATTGTCCGAACATTCCAGGTGCCCAACTTTAGGGCAGAAGTTTTTTTTATGATTGTTGCATGGTGCAGGGTTATTAATCTGCTTGTCGCCTTTCACCCTAAACCACACACACCCTGTGAAGTTAACAGACTGAGGGGAGGCAGCACCTTACTGGCTGGGGGCTGCCCAACTTAAGATGGGTGGTAGCTACTCAGTGAGGTGCTATGACCTCTCCCACCATCGGAAGTAGCCCCTGGTGTCATGCTCTATGCCAATTGAGCAAAGACCTAGAATCGGTAACTGCTACTTCCCATGTTATTTCAACATTGTATGCAAAGCTGGAGTGTCCTCTCTAGAGCATGAAACCTGGGTAAAATAACATGGAGGATAGACTGTTACCCAAGCAGAAAATCCCCCCTCTCCACATCACTGAAGTAGTCCAATGGAAAGGCAAGAGCCAATACAACTGGTTCCAGCGACATCACTGGAGTTGCCACAGCAACTGTACACAGTCACAAACTGCCTCCAGGTCTCTGGATTTTGCCTCGAGGTTAACTCCTGAAGGCTTTTCCATCAGTGGATATAGCCACAAGACAGTGGAGGTTTGAAATAGGAGCTTCCCTTCTTGTAGATGGGTTGCCGTCCAAGGCTAACCTACCCGGGTGCATAGATTACTGTGCTTTTTGGGCACGAAAAGGAGTTTAAAAGGGGTGGAAAAGGAAAGGGGGTGGAAAGGAGTTTGGAAGGGGTGGAGATGGAAATGGAGAGGAAAGGAATATGGAAGGGGCAGAGACAGAAAAGGAGAGGAAAAGAGTTTAGAAGGGGTGGAGATGGAAAGCATACAAATGCTAGTTCCAGCTATAGTAGACCCATTGAATGAAGGAGGTTTGCACAAAAATTGACTTACCATTCATTAGTCAATTCAATGGTCTATTCTAATTGAGACTAGCAGATGGATTTAGATCAAATATAAGTTCCAATAAAAATAGCAATTTAAAACTGAGCAAAACAGGATGGGGTGGGGGAGAGACTCCTCTTACATTGTGTTATTGCGCACAGTGAGATCTAGGATTTTCAGAGGACTTTCTTGAGTGTATCCATTAATATGTTTTATTACCATGGAAACACGATCCATACTTCCAGCACTAAGCTGAATATCAATATTAACAGTTGCCTTACAGAACTTATAGACAACCTATATTGATAAAACTGTCCTGTTTAACTGCAGGTTTCATAATCCATGGCACTAGGAGCAGAGTAAAGAGATTCCACTTTACACAAATCCCCTCAGTAGTATCATGCAATGAGAAATGGCTGGATAACGTTAAGGATAATTTTGACTTGGCAGAAGGGAACCTTCCTTTCCGCTCTGACTACCATATGGCATTCATTGGCAACTGCTGTGTTGATGGCTGTTCTATCCCTTTTTCTGGAGATCCAAAGCTAGGAGTTTAGAACAGCTATTTAAATTTCCCAGTATGCCCTAGAACAAACAATGATATATCACAAATTCTATTTCAAATGTTCTATTCAGAATAAAATGATGGCTTCAGGCTGGCTACTGCTAGATAAGCCTAATTTATTTATTTATTTATTTATTTATTTATTTATTACATTTCTATCCCGCCCATCTTGTCGTTTCGACTACTCTGGGCGGCATACATCAAACACAACAAAAACAATTAAAATGATATCAACATCCAAAAAATAAAATAAATAATTGTTCAAGATAGAAAACAAAAATAAATCAAATAGTGGATGGAGGGAAGGCCTGCCTAAACAGCCATGTTTTTAATTGGCTTTTAAAGACACCCAGCAAAGGGGCCATACGGATCTCTGAAGGGATAGGATTTTTGAAATTAAAGGATTTTCACACCCATAACTCGTGTGTGTGTGTGTGTGTGTGTGTGTGTGTGTGTGTGTGTGTGTGTGTGTGTGTGTGTGTGTGTGTGTGTGTGTGTGTGTGTGTGTGTGTGTGTGTGTGTGTGTGTGTGTGTGTGTGTGTGTGTGAGAGAGAGAGAGAGAGAGAGAGAGAGAGAGAGAGAGAGAAAGCCCTCAAACGGGCAGGAGGGTATGGAAGCATCCTCCCTCAGAACTCCTTCTCCCGTGCACCTTTGCAGGTTTCAGGGAATCTCATGATTCCCACAGTGCAGGAGGTCTGTGTGGCCCTTTTCTTCCCTCTTGAAGATGAAGGTGGCACAGGGAGGGCATTGAGGTGAGGGGGCTGCTCTCCCTCATGTCAGTTTGAGGGCCTTCACTCCCATCATTTGGACTGGAGTCTTCTCACTGAATTGAGGGTAGAGGAGTCATTTCATTCCATAAACTTCATCCCTACTGATAACTTTTTAGGACTGTTGGGGTCAGACTGATGTGGCAGCGGAGCCATGAGCATTTACACTTACAATCTGCTCAGACCTGGAGCTGGCTCCATTTCCTTCCCTCCCCTTGCACTCCTACAGTATTGCTATGGACTTTGACACCGGATTCTTTAAGCCATGGCTGAAGTGGCTTTGGGGTTGAGGAGAAAAGTTTTGGATCTTCTATGGGCTTTACCAGCCTCTTAAGCCAAATCTGGAAATGACATGAACTTCACTTGCAGTTTCATGAAAAAAAAATTTTCTTTGCCTTCTTCTTGAAACAAGGTGCAGCAGGGGGTTGCACTTGGTTTTAAAGAAGAATTACTACTCAGGAGGAGACACTTTCCCTTTTTTGGGTGCCTTTTTCCCAATGAAAGGCAGTCTAGGAAGGGTGCGGGGGAGCATACAGAAGAACGGGGGGGGGCTATTCCCACCCTTAAGTGATTCCTAAAATATAGTGGCCCATAAAAACACAGTGACAAAACTTTTGTGTACAAGCTGTTAAACCCAAGAGATGGTGTGAACATCTTAATGAGGACTGAAGGGGATCGTCCTGTTAAGTTAGTAGATGTTGGGTGAGTGTCTGAAATAGTCTCTCAGGAAGCATGGGAGACCCTTTGTTTCAGGCTTGATTATAGCCTAACAGAGCTGTAATAGCAATCT
This sequence comes from Pogona vitticeps, assembly GCF_051106095.1. Classification (NCBI taxonomy): domain Eukaryota; kingdom Metazoa; phylum Chordata; class Lepidosauria; order Squamata; family Agamidae; genus Pogona; species Pogona vitticeps. The sequence continues at coordinate 9,255,877 of NC_135790.1, forward strand.
CTACTCCCTCTTGCCTCTACATTTGTGTAACTGTTCTATATAATTATTGTTGCTCGTAAAAAAATAAATTCTGTCTCTTAATATGTTGGCCTCCTGTGCTGTTCGGTTTCGAAATAACTTATGGGCATGATATTTCCCCGTATCAACATTAGTCCATAACAGTAATAAAGTTGTCGCGCAGAGTATGTGATGGACCACTTTACATTGTTGTAACTGCCTTTCCGGATTATAACTGTTTGTAAGTTTATGTCATCTTCATAAATGTGATCAATGACAATAATAAAATTCCAAGACAACGGTGACAGCTTATTTTCCCCCTCAACTTGTTAAAGTTGAAGGCAGAGAGTACTTCTTTAGTAGCTTCCCTCTCAATCTGCAGCTGAACTTCTCGTAGCCTCCTCCACAAAGAACTTTTCAACCATGAGTAGAGCAGAGTGATGGAGATTAGGTGACTCATGCTGACATTTATCACTTACAGCTACCGATGTGAGCCATAACTTATAAAGAACCATGATTGGCAAGGAGAGTGGCATAACCAGACATTCTTTTCGAGCTTCGTTGCCCATTTTAACCACAGCTGCACTCCTTACAGAACTTGAGGTGGAACAGATTTTCCAAGATATAATGCATCATGGAGTGCTTCCTGCTGGAATGCAAAATGTTGGCCGAATGGCTCGGTCTTCAATGGACAGTTAAAACTCCTTACTGGTGCAAAAGTCCTGCTCCTGGCAGAGGTGAAAATGACCAAACCCAGCTCATTCATAAACACAACATTTTGCTGTCTGAGGCAAAGCAGCAGATGGCTCCCCTCAAACCCCCCCCCCATATTGAGTACCCAAAACTGAATGAATTATTTCAGCAGACACAGCAGGAGAATCCAGGAAATGCCTCTCCCCACCTTGTTATTTATATATGTATTACATTTATGTCCTGCCTTCCCACTAAAAGAGATTGCTCATGATGGTTTACTAACATTTAAAGAGAGGAAAAACCCATGGAACATCACAGTTAGCTAAAAAAAATTATAAAGCTATATAAACCATTCCCAGTGTAAAATCATTTAGATTAAACAAATACATAAAAATATTAAAACCAGCAAAAGATGCAGATTAAAAACAGGGCAGGGCATGCTAAACATCAGATTTAGATTAGGCACCCTTCTGTTTCAAGAGACTATGGTAACGTGCTCTGTATGGAGGACTTGGAACAGCGTCTAGTGTGGCTGAGAAGGCCAATTCGAGAGTGACAATCCCTTCCACATGGAAGACAAACACAACCTGTGTAGCTCCCTGGTTTTGCTGCTTTCAGGACTGCCTCTTGGCGTTGGCCTACTGGACAGGGGTCTCTTCCAATTGGGAGAGGCCATGATGCACCGCCTGCCTCCAGGCTGAACGCTCAGAGGTCGAGGATTCCCATGTGTTGAGGTCCATTCCTAAGGCCTTCAGATCCCGCTTGCAGATATCCTTGTATCACAGCTGTGGTCTCCCTCTGGGGTGATTTCCCTGCACTAATTCTCCATACAGGAGATCTTTTCGAATCTGACCATCACAACATGTCAAAGCCAACATAAACATCACTGTTTCAGTAATGTATACATGCTAAAAATTCCAGCTCATTCTAGGAGTACTCTATTTGGAACTTTGTCTTGCCAGGTGATATTCGAGAATACGTTGATGTTTGCATCCTTCATGTCCTGTGGTACTCCACCTTCCCTCCAGCAAAGACAAAATATTTCATACAGCTTGTTGGTGATGATCTCTTTACAGCACTTCGGCAGGGATGTTATCCTTCCCAGGTGCCTTGCCAGAGGAGAGGGAATCCAAGGCCGCTTTTATTTCTGCTAAAGTTGGTTTGCTGTCCAACTCTTCCAAGACAGGCAGGCACTCGATGTTATTTAGTGCCTCTTCGGTTACTGCATTCTCTCTGGAATATAACTCAGAGTTGTGCTGCACCCAGCGTTCCATCTGCTGTGCTCAGTCCTGGATGATCACACCTGTAGTAGAATTCAAGGGAGCTAGGCATCATATGCCAGTCTAGAAAGATGTATATTTTACTCCCTTAGTAAAGGGGCTACTACACATTCTATGAAATATGCAATAATATTAAATGACTGCTCAAACGATTTAAAAGCAAAAGAAGAAAATGAAGAAAAAAGAAGACTGAGATAGGATAGCACTTTTCAAATATTTGAATGGTAGTCAGACAGAGGATGAACAAGATCTGTTCTCAATTATTCCAAAATGCATGGCACATAACAATGGTTTCAAGCTACAGGAAGCCAGATTTATGCTGAATAACAGGAAAAAAAACTTCTTAACTGTTAGAGTGGTATAATACTGGAACTAATTACCTCAGAAGGTGGTGAGTGCTCCAGCGCTGGAGGCATGTAAGAGAAAATTGGACAACCATCTTTCAGATCTGCTTTGATTAGGATTCCTGCCTTGTGCTGTGGGTTGAACTCGATGGCTTTATAGGCCCCTTCCAACTAAATTATTCTATGATTCTATGAAAAGGGTGGGGGCAAGAGGCACACCTATACCAAAAACAGTTTTAAAAGAAGAAGAAGAAACTCAGCATACCCTATTGATGCTGAGTTTAAAACTCCTGCCCAATCAATAGCCAAAAGGTTCTGTGGAGAGAAAGGTCCTAGTCTGCCAGCAGAAGAAAAAGAGAGCAGAGGTCAACCTGGATGGGTTTTACACAGAACAGTTGCCAAAAAGTACCCCTCTCAAAGCATCTCTGTATAACTGTGAGGAGTGAAAGGAGGTTTTCTCTGAAGATCTCAAAACTGGGGGAGGCTCATACCAGAGAAGATGCATATAGATCATTCTAGTAGCCTGGATCCAGATAATACAGTGGTGCCTCGCTTAATGATTGCCCTGCATTATGATGAATCCACTTTACGATGATCTTTTTGTGATTGCAATTGAGATCGCAAAACGATGGTCTAAATGGGGGGATTTTGCTTAGCGATGATCGGTTCCCTGCTTCGGGAACCGATTTTTGCTTTATGACGATCAAAACCAGCTGGTTGTTGGGTTTTCAAAATGGCCACCGGGTGCTTAAAATGGCTCCCCGCTGTACTTAGGGATGGATTCCTCATTATACAGGCAGCGAAAATGGCCACCGTTTGGAGTTTTTACCCATTGGAACACATTGAATGGGTCTTTAATTTTGCTTTACAATGTTTTCGCTTAACGGCGATTTTCCTGGAACGGATTATCCTCGTTAAGCGAGGCACCACTGTATAGGCCTTTATAGTTTCCAACAGGCAATTTGAACTAGGAATAGAAACAGACATGGAGCCCATGGAACTACTCAGCAGGGGAGTTTAATGTGCCTCACCATGATCAGCAATGTGGCTGCAGCATTTTGGACCCTCTGAACATTTTCAACCCTATCCAAAGGCACCTGCTGCATGCTACGGCAATCCAAGAGGAATGTAACTGAAGTTTGGGTCACTTTTATTTATTTGGCATAAATTTTGCAGAACATCACATTCTGCAAAATGTGATGTTCAGTATTGGGCAGGTCTAGTGGGTTTTAGTAGAGTTTATGTGTTATGTTTTGTTCATTTTTAACACAGTGAAACTCTCCCCTCCCTCTAACATGGATTGAGATGAGTGAAATGATTTTAATTTCCTGTGAGAAATATAACACTAGGAAACCCAGTGGTCTGACAGAACATTTAGCAGTAGCTAAAGCATCCTATCTCCTGATGAGAAATCACCAGCAAGTTATCTCAAGGTCAAAACATTGGAAACTACTGGTTTTGTGTAATACAATTTCTCCCTCATAATTTATGTTTCTGTCTGAAGTTACATTATACAATTGCATCTGTCCTTAAAATTGGTTTTAAGTCCACAGTCCACTGAGTGGGGGGGAGGAACAAGTTTAATTTGAAGAAGTCTTTTTCCCTTGATACTCCAAGTATCATACAACAGATTTTCAGTCAAACAATACTGAAGAATCTCGCTGACTGCAAAAATTGCTGGAAAAGGTTACTGCACACACAAAAAAAATGCCATTTGAGGGAAGAAACCACAGCCTTATCTTTCATAGACAGAAGCCTGATACATGAAGTATAATTATTATATTGTTACAAATGGTTTCTGGAACAACAAAACTTCTGTTTGGTTGTTTGGTTGGTTTTACCCAGTAGCGCCAACACATAAATTGGGATGAAAGCGCACTGCTAGACCCAACCCAATAGAGCCTCGGATGGGCTCACACTATAGATCCTACCTCTGACATCACATGCATCACGTAATCCTATTATGTGTTCTTGTACAGTGTAAATATCTCTATACAGGAGGACTTGATTATGTATAGTAGTAGGCAGGAAGATTCCCATGTCAGCAGCAAACCTCTCTGGGCGAAAAAAGAAAAGGTAACCAGGGTTGACTCCAAGCATTGTTGTGGTTGCCAGTTTTCTGTCCTCTAAGGTTTCAGCGCAGTTATGTATGTACAATAGACAAGGAGAAAGAAAACATGGGATCAATTATTTATGTATTTATTTAATCTTAGAACCGCAGAGTTGGAAGGGATTCTTATGGATCATCCAGTCCAGCATCTGTCAAGGAGTCACAGTGGGGAATCAAACTCCCAACCTCTGACTCCAGATAAGTAGACCTCTGAACTAGCCAACACTTCATTTGTTCCACTGCATCCTAAAATACTATATATGCAACTCTTTCCACCAAGACAGTACACCCTGGCATCAGCGGAAAACAGAAAGAACATGGTCCCCCAGGCATCATAATGGATAAAATCAATTTTCCTCCTCTTCCAGAGTTGTTTATTCTGAGATTCGTCTCTTTACCTGGAGAGCTGGGGAGATGTGGTGTTTCTTGAAGTCCAGCAGCATCTGGAGTCCTGACAGTGTTACACTCTAGAAGCTGATAATAGATCCTCAGATATGCCCCACCTCTTTATCATTACAGCATCCATGCATCTCTTGCTGTGGCATAGAAAATGGCACTGAAGTTGACAAGGAGCCGGAGAGGCCACCATTTATTTGGCTTTCAGTCCAGGAAGGAAGGAGATGATAGCAAGGGGAGGGGGTTGGTGAGAGAAGAAGGAAGAAGAGATAGTAACAGGGATGTTCAGGAAGCCCCTTTACTAACAGAGGGAAAGAATAATTCTGCCTTTTTTCAGAATCTGGATCTGTCCCTGAAAGTTAGAAGGAGTATTAGAAAGTGTGCTAAACTGGGACTTCAGAGATCAAGGTTCTGTTGGATGCCTTTAGACCAGGAAATCTTCTGCAGCCTGACCTACCTCAGGGGGTAATTGTGAGGATTTGAGAAACGCATATGCCTTCCTCAGCTCATTGGAGGAAAGGGGGACTATAACTCTCAAAAATAAAATCATGTGCTCGCTCTATGTTGGAAATAACACATATCATTTTGTGGTAATCCTGTGAGCCCCCCCAGAACAGGAGATCAGTTGGTACCAAACATAGAGAACACCATTTAGCTAAGCCTCTCCCTAGATGAGCTGTATTAACAGGGATTCTGCACAACAGCACGCTGGATTACTAATTATGACTACATATAGTAGCTTATTTTTAATTGTTTATTTTTGTTGGTTTTAAAAACCATCCCCTGATCATTCATCATGGTGCTTGGAATGATGCCTACACCTTCTACCGTTGCAGAAATAGAAAATATATTCAACACAATATGGTCACAAGGCTAAATAAAATACATTACAGTGGTGCCTCGCTTGACAAGGATAATCCGTTCCAGTGAAATCGCTGCAGAGCAAAATCCTCGTCAAGCGAAATAAAAAAAGCCCATTGAAATGCACTGAAAACCGGTTCAATGCGTTCCAATGGGCTAAATACCTCATCGTGCAGCGAAGATCGTCCATAGGGTGGCCATTTTTGGTTGCCTGTAGAGCGAAAAATCCATCCTAAAAACAGCAGGGAGCCATTTTGCACAGTGGGCGGCCATTTTGAGAGCCGCAGATCAGCTGTTTTAAAAACATCATTAAGCAAAAAATCAGTTCCCAAAGCAGGAAACTGATCATCGTTAAGTGAATTTTCCCCCTTAAAACATCATTTTGCGATCGCAAAAGCGATCACAAAAACCTCATTGTCAAGCGGATTCATTGTTTACCGAGGTAATCGTTACCCACTGTATAGCTATTCTGCCTATGGAAGGAAATAGGCAAAAAAAAATCACATGAGAAAATGGGGTGAAGATATCTTTCACTTCTATAAAGAGGAACTCTTTGAAAGCTTCTGTTTTGCCCCAGTGCTGTCTTGTTTATCAACAGGAAATATTGTCACGTATTGACAAGCATCAATTGTCCGGGCTATTACTACAGAGCAGTGAGCTGAATTTGTCTGTTAAAACCCTGGCATTAGGTGTATGTTTGTTTACAGAAAAGTCCACAGTTCTTCAATGTAAGTGGATGTTGACATTCTTCGAGCCAGCGGGCTGACAGAACAGACATGCCATTTTTTGCCCCAATGACAAATGCACGTCCTGCCTAACCATACTATTCTGAGGCACTTTTGGAATGCATCCCTTGAATAAAAGTAGACTCTTAACAGGAGCATCTTCCAACTTCTCAAGGCATGGCCCATAATGCCATTTGGTAAAAATGTGGACCTTAAAAAGGCCAAAGCAAAGCATGCTGCTTATAGACCAGCCCATAATGCTTGAAGCACTCTCTGGATAATTTATTTATGCTGGCTACACATTGCCTCCCGCCCCAGCAAGCTTGATACTGAGCTTAGCAACCTTGGAAGGATTGAAGGCCAAGCGAACCCTTAGCTGGCTACCTGGGATCAAACCCAGCTCCTGAGCAGAATTTAACCACTGTGCTGTGAGGCTCTTTCTGCACCATAAGGCTTCTTAACTAAATTCAATTCACAGGTGCATTTAGCAGGGTCAAGGGAGAAGGCCTTCTCCTTCACTGTTCCAGACATTGGAACTCCCTCCCACAGGATGCGAGGCTAGCCTCGTGCTGTCATTCGGCAAGCAGGCAAAAACCTCTCTCTTCAGGCAAGCTTTCCTTTAATGACTGGCTTCCTGGAGGGAGGGTGTTAAATGGATGATCGTTGCCTTACTGCTTTGAATCAGTTTTTGGTGTTACTTTTGTTTGCTGTCTATTAGTGGGGGTTTTATGTGACATGGTGGCACTGTGGGCTAAACCGTCTCTATGTTGCAGAGTCAGAAGACCAGCAATCATAAGATCAAATCCACGGGACGGAGTGAGCTCCCATCACTTTGTCCCAGCTTCTCACCAACCTAGCAGTTAGAAAGCATGCAAATGTGAGTAGATAAATAGGTACCACCTTGGTGGGAAGGTTAAACAGCGTTCCCTAGTCATGCTGGCCACGTGACAATGGAAACTGTATTCGGACAAACGCTGGCTCTACGGCTTGAAAACGGGATGAGCACCGCCCCTTAGGGTTGGTGGACATGACTAGATTAAGAATGTCAAGGGGAACCTTTACCTAGTGTGGGTTTTGTTTCACAAAGTATTTGTAGAGTTACTGTTTTTAGCTTTAAATATTGTCTTTTATAAGCCACCACGGGTCCTTCTTAAGGAGAAAGGTAGGGTAAAAATAATTTAAAATTTTTAAAAAAGTCCAGAGGCATAGCTGTAATTGTAGCAAAAACAACAAACATTCTTATGGCATTTTAAACACTGCGATGTATTTGGCACTTGGATTCATGAGCTACAGTTGAAAATAAAATCTGCCATCGATGGAAACGTAGGTCAAGCAACAGGTCCTAGCCTTCAAGGTGCCAAAGGAATCTTTGCTGGTTTGGGGTTCAAAAGAACAATGCAAATAAGTGCTCAACTAAAAATTATCAACTCAGGACTGCAGTAAGAGTGGAAGCTAGGGAAGGAAAAGGTATCTCTTAAAAATTCCATGAATAAGGCAGGGCAAATTAACAACAAATGCTTCACCTGGAAATGTCTACTAAAGTTTGGTCATTGACGGAGAGTGCCTTTTTTATGATCACAACCACCCTCAATATCTAAATACTAATAACCACGTGCCATCAAGTCAGTTCTGACTTATAGTGACCTTTGTCAAGGTTTTCCAGGCAGAGAGTACTCAGAAGTGGTCTACCGTTGTCTTCTTCTGAGGGCATCTTGGGGTTGTGCAGCTTGCCCAAGGCCACACAGGGTGGCTCTTCCCCCTGTGGGGAATTGAACTCCCAACCTCTGGCTCCACAGCCAGATGCCTAAACCACTTAAATAATCCTTTTTTTAAACAAATTGCCTGTATGTAGCATGAGACACATGGACAGTCCTTTCTCTCTTCTTCTATACCCACCAAGCAATAAGGAAACATTCATTTGCCTTCCGTGAGAAATCAGCATTTATTCTGCAGTTGGGTACATCGCAAAGAAATGGAATAAATACCTTCAAATGATCAAATTCACATTGTCCTTTAAGAACTCATTATAATAGCAATCTTAGTGGCTCTCCTCCCCAATGTGCACACTTTTCTTAATTGCTTGACGGAGAAGGACAAAAGTTGCCTACAGAAACAACAACACTGCTGTGCACAACACAGCTGGCTGGCTGTCCGCGCAGGCTTTAACCCACCACTAATTTCTTATTTTTCCAATGTATGCAGCTAAGGATGAGGCCACTGGGGCAGAAAAATCAATGCAGTGACCAGTAAAAACAATGTTTTTCACTATTAATTTCTAGTTGTCAAATGAATCCTTTACATAGAAGCCACTTAAAAAGTTTCCCTTTGATTTTTTTTCCAACAGAGAGGAAAATTTAAACATTAGGAACAAGATTAAAAGAAGGAACTTTCATGGAAGATCTAACATACCATAAAGTCGTTGTTTTGTCTCTGCTGTTCCCTAAACTTCCAACATGGACACACTTGTTTTATCGGAAGGAATCTAAAATGCAAGACCAATGACAAGTTCAAGGTCTTGATGTTATTACCAAAATAGATCAGTTCACTAAGAATCTCTTAACTGAGACAGACCTCAGGTGAAAAAAGACTATAGCTATAGGCATTGCCAAGCTTCTCGGTCTGATATTTTGGAGGACCTATGAAAACAGGTTGAGACAATTCAACAAATTGAATTTTCTTCATCCCTAAAGACCACCAGGGCCATAATTTCTGGCAAAGCTTCAGAAATATGAATGGTTAAGAGAGTATTTTTCACAGCTGATGCAGCCTAATATGTAAGCAGATGATATATTTATTTTAAGACGAGAAGAAATCACTTGGAAACTTAATAGGGTTTCTCACAAATGTTCCACATTTGTAGTTCATATTTCACCAGTGTGCTTATGACATGAAAAAAGTGACTTTCATAGGAATCTCTGTGTCAGCTTCTGTACCGGTTCTGCAAGACAGCAGTTATTTGAAATCAAATGCTGATGTTACTCAATTGTTAACCATCAATGAGCTAGCTCCATGGAAAACATATTACACTGAAGAGAAAAAAAAATCACAGTTTATTTAAATAATATTTGAATATGCTATTTAAAAAATGAAAAACCAGAACCAATTAATAAATCAAGAAAATGCATATTATTAGTCTCCAAAAAAAAAAAAAGCAGAATGGAATCACAGATATTATGGGAGAACTTGTTGGAGAGGAGGGTATGTTGTATGTCTTCAGTATATTATATGTACAAAATAAAAGAGAGAGAACTGGAGGGGGGAAAAAGACTATGGCATAAGCATTTAAAAGTATTTCTTTCTAACAAAATGAGAAAGCTTGTGTTTTAGAAATGCACATAGGATAAGAAAGGCAAAAGAGAGAGAGAGAAAGAGAGAGAACATTTGGGGATTTCAGGAGCCATGTCTATCCATTTTCATCTCTAGAGAACTAAAGCATGATGTCTCCTCCTTGGGAGGACAAGTGAGAGGTGTGAGAAGGAAGGGACATCTGCAACTCTAAGAATAGCAATCTAAGGTTAAAGGAAGATTAACACAAATCATCCATTCTGAAGGAATTCAACCCTGAGTGCTCACTGGAAAGACAGATCCTGAAGCTGAGGCTCCAATACTTTGGCTATCTCATGAGAAGAGAAGACTCCCTGGAAAAGCCCCTGATGTTGGGAAAGAGGAGAAGGGGACAACAGAGGACGAAATGGATGAACAGTGTCATCGAAGCGACTATCGTGAATTTGATCCAACTCCAAGAGGCAGTGGAAGACGGGAGGGCCTGGTGTGCTGTGGTCTATGGGTTCACGAACAGTCAGACATGACTTAACAACTAAACAACAGGAACAACAAATGCAAACCATGTAATGGATGATCAAGGAAACCTAAGGAGGTCCTCCGCTGCACATTACACTCCCCTTCCTCCTCTGTGCACTTGCCCATTCCCAGGTGAATCACACTTCCCTCCCGTCAGTGCGATTGACCACTCACTAATCACAGCATGTTCCTCCTCCACCTCCTCCGACAGACACAAAGGCAGAGCTGCAGGCTTCCCTGTCTTGCCTCCTTGTCTGACTGGGTGGCTGTTGGAGGGGGTGGAGGAGGGAGGTGTGCGGTGCATCAGGGAGTGGGCAATCCATGCTGAGGAGGCAGGGAGGAAAGTGGACTTCACCTGTGGAATGGACAAGTGCACAGAGGAGGTGGGAGAGAGGAATGTGCAGCACTGCAGAACACCTGTCCAGGTGCTACGCTGAAGTGGGCCAACCTGCCATTCATGCCCATCTCTAATTGAAAACAAAAGGGTAATTAAAGTGTATATGAAAACACTAGAAATAAATTAAAAACATTTAAAGCACAACAAGGGAATACTTCTTTATATAACATACAATCCCAGCAGCATTCTCCTTCAATCTTTCTGTCAAACCAGGCTGTAAGACTTTGTTTTTTTTTCATAGGGAAATTTGGGTGTTATCTTCAAAGGCTATTTTCCCAATGTGCTATCAAGGCTGCCAAGAGGTTAGTTTTGGATCCAGAGTGAAAGAACACACTAATGAAGGGAAGGGTTAAAAAATTGAATTAATGAGACAGTAAAACTCAAGCAGTAAGCAGCAAAGTCAAAGAACGAAACAAAGCAGATAGAAAGATTTAACCTGACACTCATTCTGCTTTCCATGAGCTCTTGGAATCAGTACTGTATTTGTGTGCATGCACCTCCTGGGACCAAGGTCTATGCTGAGGCACCCTGAACAAAGACACCCAACCTTTAGAAATCTTTTGAGAGCATCTGTTCTATTTCTCAGTTTCACTAACAGTCAAAATGATAGCAGATCATTTCAGTAACGAGCAAACTGATCACAGTAACGAACTTCAAATAGAGACACATACCAGAAGTGCATAGCTTGAATAATCTTGTCATCAGATGGTCAGTGCAGAACATTTGGGGGGTACCATAAGGATCGAATCACATGTGACCATAAGAACTTCAGTTCTTCCCAGAGAAACTAGTTTATTCTGCCAGCAGAAGGTATCAGAGATAAAGATATATGAACTGATACAAAGTCATATCATCTCTGTCCTAAATCTTAATACTCTTCTTGTCACTAATCAAGAAACCCCTGTTGATTGCTTACATTTGTCTCTTTGACCAAATTAGATAGCTTCTCCCATTCTGTAGCAATTCTCACATTTTTTTGTTATTATATAGTAGATAATTTCATTGATGTGACTGCCCAAATGGTAGCGGGTGGAAGAGTTCCTAAGGGAGTCTTGTGGTGCTGTGGTTAAACCGCAGTACTGAGGTGAAGACTCTACTCGTGACCTGAGTTTGATCCAGGCTCATGTAGCAGGCCTGAGGTTGACTCAACTTTCCACCCTTCTGAGGTTGGCTTGCTGGGGGTGGGGAGGGATTGTGTAGTCTGCATAGCTGAATTGTAAACTTACCAAGAGTGCTTTAAGCATTATAGGGGTGATATATAAACAGCACACTTTAGTTTTACTTTTTGCAGTTCAGTTTTTGACAGGCTTACAAGCAATAGTCTCATGAGAAGAGAAGACTCCCTGGAAAAGACCCTGATGTTGGGAAAGTGTGAAGGCAAGAGGAGAAGGGGATGACAGAGGATGAGATGGATCGACAGGGTCACCGAAGTGACCAACATGACTTTGAACAAAATCCGGGAGGCAGTGGAAGACAGGAGGGCCTGGCATGCTCTGGTCCATGGGGTCACAAAGAGTTGGACATGACTTAATGACTAAAGAAGAAGAAGAAGAAGAAGAAGAAGAAGAAGAAGAAGAAGAAGAAGAAGAAGAAGAAGAAGAGGAGGAGGAGGAGGAGGAGGAGGAGGAAGAAGGAGGAGGAGGAGGAGGAGGAGGAGGAGGAGGAGGAGGAGGAGGAGGAGGAGGAGGAGGAGGAGGAGGAGGAGGAGAAGAAGAAGAAGAAGAAGAAGAAGAAGAAGAAGAAGAAGAAGAAGAAGAAGAAGAAGAAGAAGAAGAAGAAGAAGAAGAAATAGATCACATCTTAGGCTATTTAAAACACGGCAAAGTGCTGTCCAACTCTGAGAGACCACAAGCATGCTGAAACCTAGCTGACAAGTCTGTCTCTGCCCGGAAATGGGCTCTGATTAAGTTTTTTTTTTTCTGACCAAAGGAAGACAAATATGAGAGGCACAGGCTGGGTCAAGAAAGCCACAGCCTTCAGTTTGCAAGGACTGAACAGGGCTGCTAATGACGAAGACCTTTTGGAAGTCACTCATTCACCTTAATTCAGAAGCAACCTGATGGTACATGGCTGTTGGTGCTCAAGTTAGGAATTGTAGCAGCAATTCATTCTGCTGGAAAAGGCACATAGCACACTCAGAAGCCTCTTTGAACTCTATTATAGTTTTGAAGTAAGCATGTATAGGATTTAGGGATGGGTTAGAAATTTGTTTCAATATTTGTTTGTTTGTTTAATCAATTTTTCCTAAAAATTTGTGGTTTCTTCATTATCGGAACAGAAAGAAGGTGAAAGTTTAAAAAAGAAAAACACAAGAGAAACTAAAACTGACATTCATATTTTCTGGTAAAAAAAAAATTGGGCTTAATTCTGAAAAGCATGTTTCAGCCAATATCTATTCAACCATATTAGCAGTGACTGAGGTAAGGTTTATTATTATTATTATTATTATTATTATTATTATTATTATTATTATTATTATTATTATTATTATTATTATTATTATTATTATTATTATTATTATTATTATTATTATTATTATTATTATTATTATTATTATTTTAAAGTCCTTTCCATGCTGGGAATTCCTGCACATACTGAATTTTTCCACCAATTTTTTTTTAAAAAAATTCATTTTAGTGTATTTTTGAGGCATTAAAAATGAACTATAACAGAATTCTTTTTTAAAAATCCCAACATATTTCGGATGGAAAGAATGTGACGCTGAAACAATTCAAGCAGAGGAAAAAACAAAACTGATCCATTTCCCCACTCCGTAATAGGACTGCAAAGCAAATCTTAAAGGCCTCAGAGAAAAGTCAGTGGGCAAAATGATAGGTGAATAAATTATTTCTAATTCTTCTCCTGTGTCTTATTCTTAGCATTTCAGTATTTGCTGATAATAAATTCTTTCCACATCCTTCTTGCCTGACACTCTGGAGAAATGGTTGGTTAACTCAAGATTATTTATGCATAAAAGCAGGATTCTTTGTTGTTTCACCTTGCAATTAAAAGAAAACATATCATGAAATTTAATTATAATATATATTATGGCCTAGTGAGAAACAATCTGTTGTACATAAAAGGTAATTGAGTACAATGAATTTGTTATCCAGAAATAATCATCAGAATCTGGGGGTGGAATAGCACAAAATTATATCTAAAAAAACCACAGCCCTCTATTTAACGAGGAGGTAACTTAACACATCCATTTTGTGGGTCTCCTTACAGCTGAACAGAATTGACGTGCATATTTTTATAGGGGTCATGGCCAATGCTATGGATCAGTGATTCTTGATTTTCTGGTCCTTCGGGTGCTGTGGGACTACATCTCCCAGAATTCCTAACCCTGCTGGTAGGAGTTTTTGGAGGTCAAATTCCAATAATATCTTGATATACAGGCTTGGGAATCACTGAGCCCATCTGACAATCTTAGAAATGAGTGGAGTTTTTCGCTTCTTTGTTTGTTCCACCAGCGGGTAGATGGGCTCGTTAGCCTTGGAAGGCAGCCCATCTAGGAGAAGGAAAACTCTGATTTCAAACCTCCACTGCCTTGTGGCTATATCCACTGACGGAAAAGGCTACAAGAGTAAATCCAGAGCCGGAACCCTGGAGGCAGTTTGTGTCATTCTGGCAACTCCTGCGACATCATTGGAACCAGTTGTATTGGCTCTTACCTTTCCATTGGACTATTTCAGTGATGTGGAGAGGGGGGGATTTGCTGCTTGGGTAATAGCCTATTCTCCGTATTATTCTACCCTGGCTTCGTGCTCTGAAAAGGACACTGTGTTGCAGGGTCAGCAGTCGTAAGATTGAATCCTCGTGACGGAGTGAGCTCTTGTCGCTTTGTCCCAGCTCCTCGCCAACCTAGCAGTTCGAAGGCATATAAAAATGCAAGTAGATAATAGGTACCATTTCAGTGGGAAGGTAAAACGGCATTCTCTAGTCATGCTGGCCACGTGACAACGAAAACTGTCTTCAGACAGGCACTGGCTCTATGGCTTGAAAAGCGGGATGAGCACTGCCCCCTAGAGTCGACTGGACTAAAAATGTCAAGGGGAACCTTTACCTTTACCTTTACCTTTGCTCAGAGGAGGCATATTTCTCCCAAAGTGCCCCGAAATGAACCACTAAACATTCAAGGGGGTTTTGCTTCATGGTTCATTTCATGCCCATCACTAGTCTGTAGATTTTTCCTCCCCTGCTCCCTCTCTTCCCTTTTGGATTACACCATCAAGTCACTGCTGATAGGCTCATCCTGTGAAGAAGGTATTGAACCTTGTCCACAGGCAATCCTCCGTGGTCATGTGGCCAGTGTGAGTAGACACAGAACGCCATTTACCTTCCCACCGAGGTGATACCTATTTATGTACTTGCATTTTTACATGCTTTCGAACTGCTAGGTTGGCGAGGAATTGGGACAAGTGACGGGGGCTCACTCCATCGCATGGATTCGATCTTACAACTGCAGGTCTTCTGACCTTGCAGCACAGAGGCTTCTGCGGTTTAACCCGCAGCGCCACCACATCCCTGGTTTACCTGTCCCTAGAACAGGACAAATAGTTGTGATCTAAATCCACTTGGAGGGCCATGCAATGCTGATTCATCACGGAAACAGATATGAGACACATAATTTCTGCATATTAAAAAAAGTTAAAGGAGCTGCAAGACTGATAATCATTGGGTTTGCTGCTGATATAGAAGCAATTTAGTAAATTTTAAAATCCATTCCATCTTTAGTGCTGCGGAAATTTAAAAGACAACAAGACAGAAAACAAAATATCTGCAGTCTATGTGTTCATTCTCAAACATGCAGGAAAAGCACATCATTCACTCTTAGCACATGAATCATGGAATTCCTTACTAACTGCAAATTAGAAAACCAAAGCAAGCTAATATGCAAAATATGAATTAAGGGAAGTTCATGTTGGAAATAAGTTGAGTTGTATACGGATGTTTTGCTTCAAATGATGTGCTGACTGTATCATGTAGTTCAGCTCATGGCCACCTAAAGCTGTGTGAATCTTTCCTAGCCTAGGGATGTTGAGAACAACTTAGGATAACCTTCACTCTGGCCTAACTGTATTTTGGCACTGTGGCTTTGTCTCTGGACTGGAGAAGGTTTGGATCTGGACTAACCTGGCTCCTCCTGCATCCCCATTTTTTAAGCCCTTTCCCCAGCAGACCATAGCCCACAGATCAACCTGTTAGCCGATCTGTAAGATCAGCTGGCAGGAGCCATTTCTGCCAACAGAATTGGCTTGTAACTAATCCTAAACACCTACAGCTGGCACATCTTTCAGGTAGGATTGCACAGTTGCATAGTGCTAATGTTTGCAGAAATGATTGTGTTTTATCTCATTTTCTGGACGGCAAAGAACAAGGCAGGCAGATAGGAAGTAATGTCATCATTCGTGGAAAAAAAATCTGACTGTCTTTGATGCTCACTCCTGGCAAGGGGAGCATAAAGCAGGTCTTCACAGAAGAATCTGAGTTCATGGACAAGTTTGCAGAGGTGGAGGCCAATCCTTGAAGCCCCACATAGCTTCAGTTCTAGTTCCCAGCCTTCTGTGCAACACTGCAAAGGATTCTGGATTGTAAAGTGTGATATCTTTAGCCTGTACAGGCAACAGCACAACCCAGTAGAAAATAAAAGCAGACTGCTTGTTGTGGGTTTAACTAGACAGTGAGAGAGCATAGTGTTCTACCGGTATCTATGTACTTTTCTGCTTCTGTTCCATCAGGCAAAAATCAAGTAACAAGTAGCACACTTTTCATTAAATGAACACCTTTTAGTGTGCTCCTGGCAGCTCTCTGCCTTGATAGAACCTCGTTGTAGCTGTCAAAGACCACATCTTCCTGATGGATTGCCCCCTCATCCCTATGTTCAGATTTCACATTACCAAGGTCACCAAATATAGTGGATCCTTGGGGCTTTCCAATTGCTCTGGCCAGCACTTGGCTATCTATCAACAGTCAGGATCGCCCCTTGAGTGTAACAGATGGAGGGAATCGTATAGTACATTGGTCATCAGTATATCAGCCTGTAACAACTTTGTTCCAGCTCTCAAACTACCATTCATCTCAAGCAAATTACAATGAGCCTGACATCAGGTCTTGCTGAAATAGCACTTGAAGGTCTTCACCTTCATGTTGTCCTTTGCAAGTTACATTTTGGTCCCAATGCACTAATATCTCAGCTCTCACCACTTGGTTGTCCCCAGTCTTTTCCTTTTGAAGTGCATACACGGGTGAACCCACCTAAAATGCAATCCTGTGCATTACCTAAATCCAAGATGCAACCCCCAGGTATTTGTGCTGAAAAATCAGCTACGCTGAGTTGAATTAAATTAGATGTGGTGTCAGATCTACATCTGAAATCAGCTCAAGTCAGTCTTTCATTAGATGTATCTGGGATTGCACCTCTAGAAGATATTGCTCTAGAATTTGGGGAGTGGATTCTTGTAGGGGTTAAGAAAGGGACACAAAATATCTTCAAGTAAAATCCAAACCAATATTTTCCAGTTCGCCCAATTGATCAAGGACACTTTTCCCTTTGTCTTTGCAAGGCCCTAATTATACACGGCAAGGAACCTGTCTCTAAAGGAGACTAATCCTTGGGGGCTAATATTGTGTCATTGTCCCAGGAGGGATTCTTTGCCATTTCCGTTACTTTGACAGTTAGCTCGCTTTGCTTTGTGAACGGGCTTCATCCCATGAAGATATTATTTCTTTTTAAGTTTCACTCCTCAGATACGAAAGACGAAATCATGTGTCTTGGACACTAGCGTAATTTCAGCCTCCCTGATAGTTTATCTGTCACTTATTGCTTGGCTCTGAACCATTGACAATATTTTGCTTTTGAGAAATGCCTTTTTTAAATGGCCTCTAAATTAAGTGTGTTGGCGTCTAAAGACATAAAGTCAGCACTACAAAGTTCTTGTGTAGAAGAGAGGTGGCCAACTTATTATACCAAATCAGGAGTGGCTTGCTTCCTCAGATGTGGAGTCCAATCCTCTCTCCCTGACACTCTCCAAGGACCTCACAGATTGCTCCAAATGGCAAACACAAAGAATAAAAACAGACATGACTAGAAATCCATTTCCATTTTTCAGCTTTCTGAAACTGTTGCAAACTTGCGTGATCTGTTTAAAAAGTGAATTCTAGTGGTGACCTTCAAAGGGGGGAAAAAGTGTTTCCCACCATTGATGTAGAAAAATGGTTCTTGACCAGAGGTACATCTGCAACCGATGGAGCACAGAAGTCATCTGGCTGAGACACAGGACTTTCTTAATAACTCCTGTCCTCTTGCAAATGCTACGTGCTGTTGCCTTCATGTCACAGTAAAATTTATACTGGCAGCATTACTACTGTTTTCAGCTATAAATGGAATTTGTTTTCTTTATATTTACTGTCAATAAATATATCCTGTAATTTCCTTCAATTTGGTCATAAATGATAAATATAATAGCAGAATGCTTGTAAAGGCATGTCTTTCCTAGGGGGAAATGACTTTTAAACAAAACAAAACAAAAAAACTGGTGGGACCCAGGTTTATAACACTGATTGGAGAAATGTATGATATGAAAGAAAGATTATGATTCACTGGTGAAAAGAATAGCTTGGTTCAGGTGTCCACATGTTCACATGTGGAGCTAACAGTTAAAGGGGAAGGAGTCTATCTCTAGATCCATCCTTCCACCATCTCTTTAAATGGAAGACTCCCTTTCTTCGGACAGAGGGCGAGGCTTGTGTAGTGCCCTCAGTGTGTTTGGGTTCTGCAGGGAAAGCAAATGACTGGATAGGACTCAATTGTCATTTCATGAATGCGGCTGACAGGGGAAGCAAATATTATCATGATTTCCATCACCAGTGCAAAATCTTATGCATTGTTAAGAATAAGTATACAGCTCCCGTCCATTCTGAAACAGCATTAATGATTCAGCAAGAGCAGCTGAATTCTTGATGGCCGGGGGCGGCGGCAGGGAGGGGGCCAGAAAAGAAAAGACAGCCCTAATGTAACATTTTCATTTTCTGTTAGGTTCTACAAGGGGAAGGGGTAGCTGCTGTGTACAGCAATGACATGAGTTAATTGCATCGTTACTGAGAAAAGATGTAGGGGCCCTTGGGAGTGTGGACTAGAGAGGTTGCTGGGTCACTCATTATCTCTTTCTCTTCTCTTGTTTCTGTTTTGCTCTATTTCATCACAAGAAAAACACTGCGGAATACCAATGAGCCAAGACTTGCAAAATTCAGGCCAGTGCTGTCACTGAAATTAATCAAGACAATAAGCAAACTCAACCTGTTACAGGTAATTTGTGTGTTAAAGGAACAGAGTCTTCTTCCCTTGAATGGCAACTCTATACACTGATGGACAGCCTACAATTACCTCATAAATCCAGCTCCCCACCCCACGCCAATCGCATTGGCCAGAATCCTATTGCCTTATGGAACTGTGTTGAAGGAAATTATGCAAACAATTATAGATTTTACCTTTACCAGTAAAAATGTCTGAAGAAGTGGACCAGTCCACATATGCTCACATTAAAATATAGCAGTTAAAGTGTGACAGCACTTTTGTATATATTTATATATATACCTTTATATATTTTTATTTTTGTTTTAATTTTGCCTGACATGTTAGCACAGACTAAAATTTCTTACTCAACCAGCTATCACATTCCCCTTCATCCAATGATGACATGAGAAATCACATTGCCAGTCACAAATCTAGTAGTGCAGAGGAGAAAGCCGCATTCATGATAGTCCTGCAACATTTGGGCTATTGCATATAACTATTACAGTTTGTCCAAGGCAGATAAAACAAAATAGGAAAAAATGAGTCAATGCATCATCATCAGTAGTAAATGGAGCACTTGATTATCATCATCATCATCATCATCATCATCATCATCATCATCGTCATCATCATCTTTCAATTGTAGAGCTGGAAGGGACCCTTTCAACCATCAAGTTTGGCCCCTGTCAAAAAGCTACAGTTGGGAATCAAACTCCCAGCCTCAGATACCTAAACCATCGAGCTATCCACCAGTTCAGTGTTCATTCAGAAATTCATTCCATCTCATTTCTATAGGAGTCTTATATACTTACTTATTTCTCTATTCTTTATTTCATTTATATTCTCCGTTCCTCCCAGAACTGGAATCCAGGCAAGACACAAAACCCAGAACAGAATGCTTGAAAATGTACTTTTTGATATTAAAAGCTGAGGAGGTCAATTCTTTGGAATAAACAATTAAATTTACAGGGAATGGTTTGTATGTTGTGATTCTTGAACTGTAATAGCACATTTGTTATTGACTTATTCAAAAGTGATTCTTTTGTCAATTTAAAGTATGGTACTTTTTGCCATGTAAATTACAAAACCTGTAGTGCAACTGTTAACTGGGGCTGATAGGTCAATATTAGGGGTGTGCATGTGGGAAACTTCTGCCTAAAGGTTGTAACTGTGATTCTGTTCCAGTGATGTGCATACACTCCTGGCACGATACGGTAGCGGCCAGCAGGCAGGGTAACCCCTTCTTCTGCCCTTCCACTTAGAGTAGGAGCATAAGATCAAAGTGTTATTTTAGCCTATCCTAGTTAACAATTAGGTAACCACTATCCTATCTGTTCCTCTCATAACATACTATGTAATCATGCTAAGTCAATAAAAAGAGCCTTTGGGGCGTTGCCCAAAGGCTCCGCTGGTTCGGACAACTGTTGTGGACTCATTTGTTTTCTCTCTCTAAGGCAATTAGCCTTTCCTTTGTTCAATGATCACCACATGTGCACAGCAAAAAAAAAACTTTCATTTTTGTTTTGTGTCAAGTTCTTTCAAAGGCTGCATCTTTTGTTTTTGTGTTTTTCATGCATCGGTTCATTCTTTTTGCATGAAATCATCTGCCTTTTTTGTGTACTTTTCTTTCATTTTTTCCCCATTTGTGTTTTCTGGTACTTGTGCAAAAAAAAAAGCCCTAAAGAATCTGTAAAAACAAGTTTTTAAAAGTGGGGCCAATGCAATGAAAAATCAAACTACTCTACAAGTGGGCAAAAATACAACCATCATTAGTAGAGAAAACTGTCCCTCCAAAATCACCAAAATATACATTTTTAATAAAATGCACATTAAATTAATCATATAACATTTTTTTTAAAAAATCAAACAAACAGGGAAAGCACACACACACACATATATACAGGATAAAATAGCAAAATCAAATGCACAAACAGAGCTCTTCTCCCAAAACTCAAAAAAGTGATCAAACATGTAAAGGTTTTTTAAAAAAAACAATAAAAGCCCCCCACACACGTATATACACAACCAAGTAAGTATAGGGAGTAGAGATAGACATGAACTGTTGGTTTGGTGGTTTGTGTTTGTTCCTTTGACAGCTGTACATGTGTTCAGCACTTCAGACCCCACCTCCTCCAGTGGGTGCCCACTTAGAGCAGCGCTCTGGTTTATCTGCCCCACCTCAACTACACAGCCTCTGAAGGGGAGGCTGCCAGAGGAGACAGGACTGCAAAGGGCCAAACATCTGTTTGTCAGTCAAACAAACTGGCAGTTCATGCCCACCTTTAATGGGGATATTTCTCTCTCTCCGCACTCTTACCACTTGATGCCTTCTCTTCTTTTCTGTGTGGCAAGTGCAAAAGCAGGGACGTGGTGGCGCTGTGGGCTAAACCGCAGAAGCCTGTGCTGCAGGGTCAGAAGACCAAGCAGTCGTAAGATCGAATCCACGTGACGGAGTGAGCCCCCGTTGCTTGTCCCAGCTCCCGCCAACCTAGCGGTTCGAAAGCATGCAAATGCGAGTAGATAAATAGGTACCATCTCGGTGGGAAGGTAAACAGCGTTCCGTGTCTAAATCACACTGGCCATGTGACCACGGAAAGATTGTCTTCGGACAAACGCTGGCTCTATGGCTTGAAGAGCAGGATGAGCGCCGCCCCCTAGAGTCGGACACGACTGGACAAAAATTGTCAAGGGGAACCTTTACCTTTACCTTTAAGTGCAAAAGCAGAGAGGCAAAAACAAAAATCCAATAAAGGAAAGGACCAAAGCATAGAGAACATCTCCAAAAAATAGTGGGTACAAAATAATAATAATGATAAATTTGAAAGAAGCACCCTGGCATCAGCAGCCTGTCTGATGGTAGCAGCAAAAATTATCCAAAGAAATTGGGGGAAATCCTATCCCCAAAGGCAAAAAAGGGAGAGAACCCAAATTAGAGGCACAGAAGGGAGCATCTAGGAATCCACCAGCACAAGACAGAGGGCCCTAGCAGCTTGCAAACCAGGAAAGAACAACTGAAACGCATTTTTGTGTTCCAAACTTCTGTCTTCCCCCAGATGTTCTCATTGGCTGCCAAAAACAGCCCTCTTGACTCTGTTGGAGATCTGACTAAGGAAGGGTGAAAGGGAGCTTGAATGAAAAAGGGAAACACAAAACAATGTGAAACTTTCATGTACTTCTCTTTCATTGCTATGAATCATTCATGTTTTAGAGTCTCTGTATTAGGAATCAATGAAAGGATGTGAAACTGAAGGAAAGCCGCTTTCATGTGTGTGAGTGTCTGCTTTTCTTTTCCTTTCCTTTTTTCTTTCCTTGTTTCGTTCCTTCTTTCCAATCTTGGTGAAACACAAAAGTTTCATCTCTTGTCAACACATCTGGGAGCTGTCACTTTGGAGAATGTTCTAGAGCATAGGATGTCATTTTACCCCTGTCCAATTACGTTTGTCACCGACTTGCAATGTTTTTCTTTCCACCCCCCAAAAACTAGCTGTAGCCTTTAGTTGTGTAATTTTAAAAAATTAAAAACAAAAACATGCTCTGTATTAGTAAATCAATGAAAAGGTTTACTCTTAGACCCTTATGTAAAATGTAAGAATATTTACCAATATAAGAATATTTATGATTACAATAAGACCTCCAGATCCACAGGTATCAATTCCAAGATACACACCCTACATATACTGAAAACCACAGGTAACTGTGAATGCATGGCCCTTCATTCCCTCTAGTGGCCAGTTCTGGTAATGATATCACAAACATACCTATTTCTGGAATTTTCTTGTAATATTTTAAATATTTTCAGATTATGTATAAGGAAACCATGGATAGCAATCTTGTGAATAGGGCAATGCTACTGTACATTGTACACATAAGGGACGTGGTGGCACTACGGGCTAAACCTGGGTCAGAAGACCAGCAGTCGTAAGATCGAATCCATGCGACAGAGTGAGCTCCCGTCGCTTTGTCCCAGCTCCTCGCCAACGTAGTGGTTTGAAAGCATGCAAATGCAAGTAGATAAATAGGGACTACCTTGGTGGGAAGGTAAAAAATGGCGTTCCCTAGTCACGCTGGTCATGTGACAATGGAAACTGTCTTTGACAAGCGCTGGCTCTACGGCTTGAAAAAGGGGATGAGCACTGCCTCCTAGAGTCAGACACGACTGGACTAAAAATGTCAAGGGGAACCTTTACCTTACTGTACACAGTAACAAATAAGAAGCTGCTTTCTTTCTAACATATTTAGGATCAGTAGCAGGGAGATAAAATATCATAAAATGATTTCTTTCATATAATAGCCAATTTATTTGTCTTGCTCAGTAAAATGTCTTAGAACAGCCACATAACAGGGGAACAGTTGTTCCAGAAACTTCAGATTATGTTTAGATTAAAAATACTCTGGTTGAAATCCTGTTGGTTCACCAGCAACTGTTTACATTGTGTGGAAGCTGTGGCAGCCTTGGGACAGGGGAAGACGTCTTCAACCAAAGAAAATAATTGTAATATCTTCCTTATTGTCATGCACTTTTATGCATTTTTTCCTAGGTTCCATCTATAAGTTCCACCCTAAGAAATGGACTGACTGGATCTACAAAAGGTACCTTAGAGACCTAAATACTTCCTTGCCAGATCATCCAAAAAAGCTGGCTTACTGGAAATGAGGGCTGCAATCATTTACAAAATTTACCTAGGATTAAGACCCAGTGCACGCAGTAGCACTTCTGAATAAACCTCTATTTTGCTGACCTACAATTTTAGAGAGTTTCTTGATTGTTTTTTAATGAAAAGAACAGGCAGAAATTTGATGTGTGTTAGACCCTTCCCCACCAAAAGCATATACAGTATTACCACCATGTAGGAATGGAGGCATTGCATTTAAAAGATTTAATTAACTGGCACACTTTTATTCTGTAATAAGCATATGGAAATATTGTGAATATCTTTAAAATATAATATTAATAATCTGTAAATCACACAATGGGAGTGTTTAAGAAACCAGCCTCCATTTGAAATAGAAGCCATTCAATAAATTAATCAGCCATATTTGTGTTTGGATATTACAGAAACACTACACAAGTTTCCTTTTATTATGTAGAATGAACTATTCAGTAGAATTAAATTAAATAAATAAACTAAAAAGATGATATTTCTAATCTATCACATGAGTAGTTCAAAATTACAAAATCCACGGAGAAATTCAATGAGAATTTGGGGCAAACCTACAGGAAAAAATATATATTATTCAATTATTATTCAATTTCTGAACAGATAGACAGACAGACAGACAGACAGACGCACGCACGCACGCACGCACGCACACACGCACGCACGTACGCACGCACGCACGCACGTACGTACATACATACATACATACATACATACATACATACATACATACATACATACATACATACATACATACATACATACAGTGGTGCCCCACATGACGACAATAATCCATTCTGTTAAAATTGCTGTAAAGTGAAACGTCGTCATGCAAAAGTAAAAAACTAATTGGAATGCACTGAACACTGCTTAATGCGTTCCAATGGGGAAAATATCTGCTCGTTTTGCAAAGATCCTCCATAGGGGAAGCCATTTTCAATTGCTGTCTTCTGGAAATAGGTCCAGAAAACAGCAGGGAGCCATTTTGAGAACCACTGATCAGCTGTTTCTAATCGTCGTTCAGCGAAAAAACGGTTCCCGAAGCAGGGAACTATTCATCCTTAAGCAAAAAAACCCATAGAAATCATCATCTTGCAATCGCTATAGCTCATCGTTAAGCGATTCATGTTCAGAAACTGAATAATAAAAAGGACTTTGTAGGATCAGAGAGAGTAAACCCATTTCATGCAGCACCTTGCTTGCCAGAGAGAAAAACAAGATGCCTTTGGAAGCCCCCAATTAAAGTATGCAGGCATCAATACTTCCTCGTTGGTGATCTCCCAGCGTCTAGCATTTTAGAGCACCGGTTCTTAGTCTTGGCACTTCACCTCCTAAGTCCAGTGAGGATGGTCACTAGATTCTGTGAGTTGTAATCCAGTATCTTCTGGGGACTCAAGTTTGGGAATCAGTTTAATTAGAGCACATAGAAATTGGGGAGGGGGCAACAAGTTGCAAGATAGAACATTTATTTATTTACAACATTCTTTACCTCACCTTTCTCATTAGAAAAGACCAAAGGCAGCTTACACCCTTAAAAGACAGCATAAGGGATGGGCACGAACCGCCACCTTGGCGGTTCGTGGTTGCTTGTTTATTGGCCAAACCAATGTCCTGCAGTTCAAAGCCCAGCCACCTCTGGTGGATGCCCACTCAGAGGCAGTGGGCTCGCTTCCCTGCTTAGAGGCAAGTCAATGACACACCCATACAACTGAAAAGAAAAAAAAGCAAAGAAAAGAAACAGTTTTAGAATAGCAGCTTTGGAATCTACACAAACATTTATTAAGTGAATATGTGTGTTTGATGGGTGGTTACTATATATATTTTAATTGATGTTAGCCACCCAGAGTAGTGCTCCATCTCTAGGTGGGTGGGCTAAAAAAATGAATAAATAAATTTAAGCAACAAATGAAAGAATACTTCCCCTCTATTACATTATGGAGGGAGAGAAGGCAAGATAAGCCAGAATTATCATGATAATGTTAGGGAAATTTTGAATTCTTTCTCCCTCTATCTCTCTCATGCATATCAACTCTCCCATTCTGGAAACAGCCCAAACCAGATCAATACAGCATTAATTCAGGGAAACATATTGGCACAGATCTCTGGATTGTAACAGATAAGGGGTCAAAAAA
Organism: Pogona vitticeps; assembly: GCF_051106095.1. NCBI lineage: Eukaryota > Metazoa > Chordata > Lepidosauria > Squamata > Agamidae > Pogona > Pogona vitticeps. The sequence goes on from NC_135790.1 coordinate 9,281,567, forward strand.
AGAGAGAGAGTAAAAACCCTCCAAAAGCCAAACAAGAATTATCACTTTCTAGGAGACATTCCTATTAGCAAATTAAGCCACTTTTCAACTCAATATGTTTTGAAAGTGGCGAACATTATTAAAATCATATATATTATTCACACACACATTTGGACATCTCTTCCAAGGAAAAACAGGAAATAAATCAGAAGTGCTAATCTCAGCAGCAGAGAGAATAATATAAACCAACCCCACATTTAAGAACTAAATATCTTCTCAGGGGTGGAGTGGGGAGTCATTGTTACCTCTCTACCTGAGGAGGTTATTTAATCCTGACAGTTGCTCTGGCAAGTCCTTAAGACTGTGAGGTGAGAACCTTTGAGTTTTACAGCTTTGAGCTTTGAAACTGGGTTTCTTTAGCCTTATTCTAGCATTTGAACCTCTATGTTATACTGATTTTGGATTCAAAATAAGTTTGAAACATCCATTTTAACATAACAAGCTCTTAGGTCAGGCAGTTCTCAATAGACAAGGACTTCCATAAACATTGAAAGACCATAGAATAAATATGGGAAAACATAGATTTGTCCCTCTTGAGATTCCAATATGATTTTTTTTTTTGCATCCATGACCTCATGACCCCTTGGATACCCACAGGCAATGGTTTCTTAACTTTGTTATAAATTTATTCTTCCCACCTTTCTAACATTATTAAGGCTAAGAGACTGGCAGGCAGAGGTTCGAGATAAAAATCTGCTAGCAATTTTCCTTTTGGTCTCACCCATGACTGGAATATGGGCCTAAGAAGTTATCTGAAAGTGAATTCAGCCATTGGGCTAAAACAGGTTCCTCTTTCTTGCCACAGAGAATGCTTTATTGATTGTTGACAACAAGTGAAGTCGTGAAGGAGGCAGCACCACAAATAAAGGAAATTATCAGCAAGCACCAGTGACCAGGTAGGTACAAATAAATGGCTTCAGTGCAGGCCTGAGGTGACTGACCCAATAACCCTTAATCCAGAAGGGTATATGATTTCCTCACCTTAGGATAATTGTCTATCTGTTTTGCCCAGCCTTGAAGACATCTCTCTGTGGTGAAGAGAGGAAAGATGAAGGTTGGGGACATAAATTTAATTGAGATGTGTTTGCCTGTAACTCTTTCCAACTCCGATATCCTGGGTAGCTTCACAAAGAAAGCTTTGTGTTGTGCTTTTCAAAATCAATACAAGCACTGCTTGTGCATTAAGAGAGTGCTAAAAATTGCTGTGCCGAAATACCAGGAGGATGTCTTTGAAAATGGAGGCACCCTTTTGTGTGAGAAATACACTGTGTTTTTTTTTAAAGTGCAGTAATGTAAAAATATTTTAAAGATGTTCATTCAAGGAAAATAACAGTCCTTCCTATAGAGATTTGTAGGTCTTTCGCCTGGTGGGTGAAGTCTAGGCTCCCCTCAGCCACCTCAAACTCCACAAGAGAAGCCAGAGGCTGCCGACAAAGTTAGAGAGAAAGCATCATAATTTTGCCTCACAGGATTCACATATTGATTTCTTATGTTCTCTGGCACACAGGCTGCCTGACTCAGTTGACCGAGTGGAAAGGGATTCCATCTCCAATTACTTTAAATGACAATATCATCAAAATGTTATCTACATCAGCAGTTTGGGAGGAAAAAATGTGTGACCTGATCTTTCCCTTTCTGTGCATCAAAGCCGGGGAGAATAAGGAATAAATATAGCACTTGAAGAATTTTGCAGCTGGGGAGAAATGAAGTTACTCTGGCATTACATCAGCTAAACAGAGAATTTCCAGCTAGTCGGTATTTTTCCCCCATGGCCAGCACTAGTAGGGTTGCCACATCAGCAGCATCCCATTCAGAAAGAGTTCAGGGACAGTACGTGGAACTAGGGAATGGACCCTTGTGGGGTACAGCTTCACAAACTGGCTGGTAAAGCAGACACAAGATGATACGTTCATATCAACCAGTGACTTTGGTCTGAGCCCTCTCTACCGGCTCAGAGGCTAGAATGTCCAAGGGAGATTTTCAGCTTTATTGGGAAATTATCAGTCTACATTACATTCTATTTCCTCTTTTCTCAATCCAAACCACTCACTGTCTTTTCAATGGAAAATGGAAAACAAGGGATCCACTTTGGTGTTTTCTACCCTGGAGTGAAAGGTGGCCCCTTGTTCTGCACTGAAGCTATCCCAGCATTGCAGAAATCCTCCTGATCTGGTCCAGTTTCACACATTTGTCCAAAGGCAGTGCACATGCCTAATAAATATGCTGTTTAAATATTTGATTGCACTCCAAAATATAAAAGTTGGAGTACGCTGCTGGATCAAAGAACAGCATCTCCTTTGGAACTGGAAATATATTGTATTGCCCTCAAACAAACTTTGAAGACACACTATGTGGCCAAAACTACACACTTGATAAAAGCAGGTGGAATATGAAGCAACTTTCAGCTGCCACGGTCCAAGATATCCCAGGCAGGCTCTCACCAGGGGCAACGGCACCAGGACCCATTCCACCACTCAGAGGATTAAGTCCACAGGCATTCACTGCACAGTTGGTCAGTTGAATGGAGCCAGAACAAGGCACCGAGATGCAGGAGGTAAACATAGGAGCCAAGGCAGGAACAGGAGCAGATGCAGGAATAGAGTTAGCACAGCCTGGCCAAAAGACCTTTGTTGCTGAGGCCAGTTCTGGGAGGGAGAACCACTCCTTCAATAGGCCTTCCTTCTAGGTTTCCAGGTGAGCCTCATGAGTGGCCCAGCAGCTGCTACACAGGCCAGGGCCTGAGCCTGCAAACACCAGGCCATTCCTGGGTCAGGCTGGCCCCAATCCTGCAGCTGCCAGGGTGGTGTGGGCCAGATCCTGACATTCTCACTCCACGTGAGTGCAGAAGAAGCCCTATCACAATTTAAAATACAGTGGTGCGTTGCAAGACAAATGCCTCGCAGGGCATAAAACTCGCAAGACAAATGGTTTTGGCAATGGAGGGGTTGATGACTCACAAGACAAATGTTCCTATGGCCGTGCTTTGCAAGACAAATGTTTTCTGTTTTTTTTCCTGCCTCATGTTTGCTGATTTTTAAATATTTTTCTATGATGTTTTAAAAGTTAGTTTTTTGATTGAAATTTTTGAAATCTGCACAATATGTATGGCTCTAAATTGCACTTAATAAACCCTTTGTAAACCAAATTTGACTTTGTTCTGACTTTTTTTGCCCATAGGAACGCATTAATTAGATTTCAATGCATTCCTATGGGAATACGCTTTTGCCAAGAGGAATTTTTCGCAAGATGACATTAACCACAGAACGAATTAAATTCGTCTTGCGAGGCACCACTGTGTTGCCTAATCTGCACTATTTCAAATTACAGTAGGGCTCCCTCTGCAGTCAGGAAAGGTGAGGGAACTTTCCAGAGGGCTTGCTTGTCCAGCAGGCAGCTGGACAGAGGTATCTTGGGTGAACAGTGGCAGCTGCAATGGTGGAGATGTCTTTGACACCTAGGGAGACATGCAGCACCGCCACCATGGCTAACATGCTGCTAACATGCTCCCCAGCTGGCACCATCCACCATTCCTCCAGACAAGCAAGGCTTGCACAAAGGGAAGGACCCTCTCATTCCAGCCAACTGCAAAGGAACCTACGTCTGTCACTGGAAGGTAGATGGCTAGGGCTCTGCCTTCACATGGTGGTGGTGCGATATCATGCTTTCATCTCTGTTTCAATGTGTCATAGCACATTAAAACCAACAATGTGTGTTAAAAGCAAGTTAATGACTGTTCACTCATAACCTGCTGTAAAAACATTTGCTGTGGATTAGAGCAAACATGTAGTTTAGAATTTGCTGACTTTCTCCAAGCCTGCGGCCTCTTTTCTTTGACTCTTTTACTTTTCTTTAAAAATAGAGTAACATGAAGTGACTGGTCAGACATCAAGAAAGAGTAAATTACTGATTCATCAGCAATCATCAGCAATACTCCCAAATCTAACACACCATAATCTGCACTAGAAGCATATGGATTAGTGGTTTTAGGCTACAGCTCCTAGAATTTTCCAGACAGCTGTGAGCTGCAGCACAACTACCACAAATCTGTACACACTCTATTCTGCATTCTTGTCTAAAGACATCAGTGGACCTGTGCATATCGCAATCTGGAGCAGCAGTTCTCAACTTTTTTCTTTTCTTTTCTTAACCGCAGCCAAGATCTTCAAGAGATTGAAGGACTCTCTCCTGAGTAGTAAGTCACAAAGATTAGACATTCCGGACAACTAGCTGACTAGTTCCTTGTTGGCTCATTCCAGTTTGACAATTTAGAGCATGTATCTGGATTTCACCTTAAAGGGTCACCGTTGTATTGTCAGCAACACCTTATGGAGCAAATTAACATGAACTCAAACCTTGTCTTGATCCTTCCTATCGTATCAGAGGCAACATTTGCTCTTTCGTGCTTTGAATACGAGCTTCAAAGGTGTACAGCACGGCCTGAAGCATTTCAATGCACAACCATCAAGCAGCTCTGCAAGCATCATTTTCTTTTTTTCAAAAACGGTACTCAGGTTTAAGCAACAGCAAGAAAAAGTTCTGTCAAGCAGATGGATCATGCTGATAAACGTGTGATATCAGCAGAATGGATTAGGCTGTTTTGGTTTCGTCCCCCACACTTTCAATTCATCCTGCCTATAAGACATGTTCCATCACAGCCCAAGTCCGCTGGTGCTGACAGAATATGTTCTGTCAACAACCTAAATCCATCCTGTCAACAAAATCAGTTCAGTGGGGAAATAATTCAATCTCTTCTGTCAACAGAGAGAGCAAAACTGCATTGTTAGTAAAAAAAAAAAGTTAAAGAAAAAAACAGCACCAGCAGCTTAATATTTCTAGCCTGAGAATGGATTCAAAACCAGGGGGTTGTTAGCTGATTTACCATGTCAGCCAAGGTGTTTCATGTGGCAGTGATCCATGCATAACCCAATAGCCCAGCATTTGATTTCTGAGATATTCCAAGAGTTTAGTAGAAAAACCTGTTACAATCCACATTCAGTTGAAATACACAGACACTTCAGGTTGTTTCCATCCTCAATTCAAGGCAATCTTAAATTTCGGCAAATTCTTTTTAAAAGTAGAAACAAATTTCTCTTCTTTTTGCATTTCCAAATTCAGTCAGTACATTTGCCTCCCATATACTTGTATTTCCAATCAATATGTTGGAATAGATGGAATAGAGTTTTAAAATGGCAATATTATAAAATCACTAGAAAATGATGAAAATTATAAATACCTTAGAATACTTGTAGCAGATAACATCCTGCATGCAAAAATTTAAAAAAAACTGAGAGAACGGGAATATAACAAAAGACTGAGGAAAATCTTGAAACCAAAATTACATGGTGGAAATACAATCAAAGCCATAAACACACGGGCCATCCCAGTAATAAGATACCCAGCAGGAATAATAGATTGGGCCAAAATGAATTTAAAGAATTGGATCAAGAAACAGGGAAACTAATGAACATGCATCACACACTACATCCAAAAAGTGATGTGGACAGATTATATTTACAATGAAAAATTGGAGACCGTGGATTACTCAAATATAGCAGGTAGTAAAGGAGGAAAAAACAAGCCTAAATGATTATGTTAGTACAGGCAGAGAAAAAGGCAAAAGAGAATAAAATCTACAATTGCATTACTTAAGGCAATGAAAATGAAGAACATTTTGAAAAGAACAGAAACAAAAGCTCAATACAAGAAACAACAATTGGAGAATAAATTTAACAGTTGGGAAAATAAGCTACTACACAGACAAATATTGATGAAAAGCATGACAATAAATGAAACACTGATGGAAGGCATGACAATAATTCAAAATATTGGGAACAGCATATATACTGTGCCAGTATTTAACACAGATTTAGGGTTTGGGTTAAAACTTGTATCCATTATATAATACCAATCAATTTTTACAATATATAATCATCATCATCTTAGAGCTGCTGAGCTGGAAGGGACCCTATGGATCATCGAGTACAGCCCCTGTCAAGGAAGCACAGTGGGGAATTTGAACTCCCAACCTCTTGCTCCACAGGCAAATGCATATGCCATTGAGCTATCCAGCAGGTCCCCAGGTGGTAGGTTTGCCACTCCACAAGTAGAGTACATGATTGCTGCTTTGTATTTTCTATCTTCTCCCTGTAGACGACAGACACACAATGAAAAAACAAGAAAAAGCAAAAGTGCTGCAGGAATCAAATCCAAGCATACAAAAAAGGAAGAAGGTGGGGGAGATAAGCTTAAATCCTATTCCTAGTGCTGCTGTGGTCTGCCCCACTGAAATCCTGCACAAGAGATTCAAGGCATCCATAGCACATCCACAACTTTTCTCTCACACACAATCAATTGATTGGATTCTAAAGTATAATGCAACATGAGATCTGCAGTTCTTAGAAAGAAAAGAAGAAACATTCTCAGATCATATTCACCTTACTGAAAATTAAAGAAATGGTTGCTGATCACAGAGACAGAAGAATTTATCTAGTTAATCTAAGCCCTCCCTGGGGCTCAAAGTCCAGTATTACTATGAAAGCTTGGACTGTTCATTAGCACTTGAGTGCCAATTTCCTTTTGCTTTGGAGTTCCTGGTTCTCTTAGAATATTGCTTGCATTTTCTGGTAAATACTTGCTGGTGCCATTTTCTTTTAATCACCCTCTTCCAGCCTCATAACAAACAAGCTACTTAAATGGAGCATTATGACATTGTGGTTAAGCTGCAGTACTGCAGCCAAAACTCTGCTACAATCCTAGTTTAATCCCAGGTAGTCAGCTGTAGGTTGACTCAGACTTCCATCCTTCCAAGCTCGATAAACTGAGTACCCAAATCGCTGGAAAGGCAACGTGTAGCCTGCATAATTAAATTGTAAACTGCCCAAAGAATGCTTTAAATGTTATGGGACAGTATATAAACAGCATGCTTTGCTTTTTATATGCAGATAAGAAATTGTTATGTGATCAATTACGTATCACCCAAATTTATAAATGGAGTGTATTCCCCATATTGATCTCCATCCATCAAATCATTCAATATTAGCAGGTCCCTGTGTCCTATGAACCAGCATGGACAGATCACTGCCTATTTAGTGTTTTCATAACTAAAAATGAGGGTTTTGTGCAGGGCTGGACTGGGACCAAAAATCGGCCCTGGCATTTAGAGCACACAGGCCCGCCGGCTGTGGGGACACAGGTCCACCTGTTGTGGGCTCCATTCACGATATTGTGGCGCGCTGAAAGGGCGTTGCTGGTATAGTGGTACTGGTTATGAGTTCTCCCTATCCCAATCATTGCCCTGGTTGTATAAATAACAAGGAGCATCAGGAAATCTAAACCTATAAAATCATTACGTTTAACAAAAAGTGTAATTAAAATTTAATGTTTAAATTTGTCAATGCTAGTGCTCTCTAAACAAAAAACACCAACAGTACAATGTGAGATCTTATAGCTATTTTAATGCATTGAAACATTAGATCATTAAACATAACTGCAACAAAACGTTCAATGTGAACAAGCCATAAGTAGCAGATCCTCCTACATCAACACTTCCACCAGGAACAAAAGGCTCGGCTCAAGAACTTTCCACCTCGTTTATGATTTGAACATTTTAAATTTGAACCCTACTAATACTGGAAAGACTTAGGAATGATACGTTATCAAGGAATAAGAAGACTTTGCAGGGCTTCACTACTCTCTGCAACTCTGTTGATGATGGCATCCACATCAAGACTCATGAGGATTTCTTTTTCTGTAGCCATTAACATGAATGAATCCAAATGGTCCTGGGATACAGTATTCCTCAGTCGATTCTTGATGAACCTCAAGGTGGAGAAGCTTCTCTCACAAACAACTTGAGTAAATGATAGAGTCAGTAGGAATTTGTAGGCTAGACCTATCACATTATAGGCGTCTGTTAATAAATTGTAGCGCCGTAGAATTTGATAGCAACAAATGGCACAGTTCTTACATGTTGCACATGGCTTATTTAACAGCTCCATTTCATCAAATTGTTGACTTAGATCTTCCATGGGCGTTTCTCTTGACACCCTTACAGTGTATTCTTCTAGCGCTGATGTCTTCAATTTGTCCCAATGCAAAACTAGACTAGTTAATTCACACCGCAAATTTTCAGCTGTGGCATTCTCATTAAATTTGATCAAGACTTTACTTAAATCTTCCATTGCAGATATATGAAGCCCTTGTTCTCTTATGTTTGAAAAGTTCCTAGGGTCTAGACATGCATAGTCGGCATACAGTGTTTCACTAGCAAGAAAACGTCGAGTTATGCTCTCCGTGATTACATCAAGGATCACATTGTGTACTTGTATCTTATATGCCATGATGGCATCAGATATTACTTCATCTTGAGAACATTCACCAGCCATGCTTTTCTTCTTTCTTAACCTTTTATGAGGCAAGGTGGCCTGTACTTCAAGTTCACAATCTTCAAGTTCTTGTAGTTTGTCATTTGCCCATCTTATAAAATCATCTGCACTGTTCTTGACTCCTTCAAAATCTCTGCCAAGCTTTTTGAGATTTTCCTGTGTCCCTGTGACCATGTGATGAGCTTGTAATACATCTAAGCCACTTGTTTGTAGATATTTTGACAACGGGGATGTCAGCTCAAAAATCCGAAGAAATATATGTGCTGTGAGAACGGTCTCATATTTAATTCGTACTTCTGGCTTAGATCTTGAGTTTTCTTCAATCTTTGCCAATGTCACAATAAGGTCAACATATAAAGCCGAATCAGGTTGGGAAAATGATCCAAATATTTTTCTAAGTGCTGCATCTTTGGACCACCAGCGTGTTTCCCCAATCACAGAGAGTCTTCGATGGTGTGGGTCCTGACTGACATTTAGCCATACATTCATTCGTTGATAAGACTCACGAATAAAAACTCCAACATCATTTATTAGATTAAATAACGATGCACTTGGAATTACAACCTTTGTGGTGTCAGCCAGTACTAAATTGAGTACATGTGCATAACACCAAACATGAATTTGGCCTGGAGATTCTCTGGACAACCATGTAGAGAAGCCTCTATACTGTCCTTGCATGTTAGCTGCTCCATCGGTAGAACTACCAGTGCAATTTTTATGTCAATTTTACATGACTGCAGAACTTGCCTTAGTAAGGTAAGAAAGTATTCACCTGATGAAGACTCACAATCGACCACTGCCAGGAGCTTCTCATGAATACAGTCTATCACACTCCATGTGTTCCTGGTCAGTCTTAAAGCACATCCAAAAGGTATCTTGGACTTAGACTTGGGCAGAAGGTCCCTTAACCAGGATGTAAGGAAATAACAGAACTGCCAGTGTGGTGTAATGGACAGAACATTGGACTAAGATCCTGGGTTCAAATCCTTGCTTGGCCATGGAAACTCACTGTCACTGGAGGGGGACACTGGCAAAGACACTCTTTAAATATCTTGCATACCTTGAAAGCCCTGTTAGGATCACCCTAAGTCAAACATGCCTTGACAGCACACAAAAACAACATAACAGGGACAGAAAGTCACAGCAAAATCCTCAGATTATGAAATTATAGAGATGGTAGCAGGGAAGGAGTCTCACCTTATCCCAACTTTCACCAGCATAGTAACCCAGTCCTTGGCCATTTTGAAACAGAACACAGTATGCGCCCTTTGTTGGAGGGGCACCACAGTAGCCCATAACAGAGAAACAAGATTCTCCCAGGCTTTAGAAAGAATTCCCCATCTATTTGCTGCCTTTTCCTTCCCTTTTATCTCTACTCTCCAGCTCCTATTGTTAGTTCCTTGCCTGAGGGCCTCTCACACATTACACTGGAGCACACCCAGATGCTTGCTTACCCTCGCCAGCCCTATGGAAACCTTGCCAACGGGAATTTGCTGCGTTCCCATCTCTCTCTCCCCCCCAATAGGTGTTAGAAATGTGGCCACGACTAACTTGTCCTGGTGGTTTCTAGGGAGTTCACTCATAACTCAAAGGCTGATGGAAAGGGGATCAAAACTGCATCCAGTGGGGGAGGTCTGTTGCAGCCCTTGTCCTTCCACAGATCTGTGCCAGACCTTGACATTTTTCCTTTTTTTGGGGGGGGAAGGGGACTACAATGCCCAGAATTCTCTAGCCATCGTTCTTGGAAAAGGAGATTCCCAAACCGAACTTTTCCAGCTTGCCTGAATTCTATATGCTTTCCCCTAGCAATTCCAAGAGATTTTTCCCCCTTCTCCACCACAAAAGAGATGCATTTGGGACCTCAGCCAGCCAGTCACTCCGTGGGCTGTCCTCTTCTCGCCCACCCCCCAGTTGAGGCGGGAATGAATAAGAAGTTTCCAGCAGTCTCGGGGAGCCCCGGGTGCCTGGGCAGGGAGACGTGTTTGCCCGCTTTCGAGTTAGGGCAGAAGAACAGGTCCCGCGCCCGAACAGGTGGACGCTCCCACACGCGCTTCCCTCCGGGCGGTCTGCAGAGCCACCAAAGGCGAAGCTGACGGGGAGACGGGGCTCCTTACCTGCCGCCTCTGCACTGTTCAGGAAGCGAAGCCGGCGGCGGCCGGTGCTGCTTCCGCTCCGGGTCTCCCATTGCTGAAACCCGGCGGCTCCATCTGAACCACGGACTGAGCCCCCACCGAGGCCGGAGCGAGTCGGCCTGACCTCCTCTGCCTGAGGGACCGCTGGCGTTTGGTGTCATTGGGCACCCAGGCGTCACGTGACCCCCTCGCCGGGCACCCCCAAGAGACTCCCTAGGCCGAGGAGGGGGGCAAGGCAGGAGGCCCGCGGGGCTGAGCCTCCTGGGTCCATAAGGGGTTACCCCTCAGGACCCGAAGGAGGGGCGTGCCAGCGGAGGGCTGCAGGCACACCCACCCACCCCCCAGGTGCGCACAGGGACTGCCGCGGTCGCTCTCCCTGCCTCTCCCCGGGGCGGCCGGGCGGCAGCTCTGAGGGGGAGACGCCTCAGAGGGACGCCCTGACCCTCTCTCCGCCTGGGCTACAAACCCACCCGCCCCGCCCCCGCCAGCAAGGGAGGGCCCCCGCAACTCAAGGCTCCCCCCTGGCCTCCTGACCCGGGGCACCAGCGAGTGGGGAGGGGGCGGCGGAGGGCCGAGCCCTCCCCTCCCCCGGGGCGGGCCCACGGCCCCAGCGGCGTCCTGAGGGCACCCCTAAAATGTCCGACGGCCCGAGCGCCTGCCGCTCGTGCCTCACCTGCCTTCGCCGGGCTCCCGGGACGCCCACCTACAGAGGCGCTCCGCCGCGGCCACTCCCCCCCCACCCAGAGCCCCGGCAGCAACAGAGGGCGCCATCCGACCAGGCCAGGGCGCCCACTCCCTCTTCCCGCGGCACCAGCCGGGCCGGGAAAACGGCGGAACCCCCCCTGCGCGCGCCCCCACCTCCTGCTCAGACCGAGCAGGCCACGACGGCGCCCCGACGCTGGCCAGGCCGGCGACAGCACGGAAGATTCTGCCTTGCCTGCCCCCCCGCTCCCGCACAACAGGCGGCCGTCCCCGCTTCTCCTCCAGGAACCCTCACCGGGAATCCCGGCCAGCTCTCCCCAAAGGCCCGCCAACCGCCGAGCTGCCGCCCACCTTCCGGGCAGCGGCCGTTCTGACCATCGGCCCTTCTGGCATTTGCCAGAAGTGCCAGATGGCCAGTCCGGCCCTGGTTTTGTGTATAAAGAAGGTGGAAAATTCTTAACTATTGTCCATTCTCTCATTCCTTCTTAACTCATTTGCAATCTAAATTGGCTAGAAGCACGATAAGTACTAACTACAGATGCTGTTTAACCCAGAATATAGAGCCCTAATTAGAAAAAGTCCCCCACAAAGATATATATGCATTATAACGTTGCATGGATCGGTACCCGGCAGTTCAGTGGGGCAACTGATTTTACTTTTCTGTCTTTAGTAGAATGACAGAGCACTGGCTTGCTCATTTCTTGCATTTGGCCCACTAAAGCTTTGAAAATGAGACCATTATTCACTAGCATAAAATGTCTTGTTCAGTACAAAGCTAATTAAAACCCAGATCTTACGGTCCACTGACTCAAATATATACATTTCCTACCATTTCACCCTCCTTATGGCTTCCTTCTTAATTGACTTCCCAGACAGGAGCAAGTAAAATCATTGTCCAAGCTTTCTTCTTAAGGTAGTAATCTCCTTTGTTACAGTTTTTCCCTCTTGTAATTCTAGGAAAGTTTTTATTTCTTTGTTTTTAAACATTCTTTCCTGCGGATTCGAGATAGAAATAAAGTTCTCACATAGCCTGTCTTTTAATTTGTGTCCTCCTCATCTGAAGGAGACTTTAAAAAGAAAAAATAATAAATTCACTTTGTTTAATGTATACTAGAGAGGGGCGTTTATCAGCCAAATAGTTGTGCTTTCCAAGCCCTTCCTTCTCTGGTAGGTGTCCCCTTAGAGGCAGCACCCACAAGAAGTGGGGCAGGGAAGTCAGGACTTAGCCTCTAAGTGGGCACCTGCTGGTGGAGGCAGGGTTTGGAAGCACTGAGCACCAGTTTGGCCAATAAACAAACCAACATGAACTACCAAACTGACAGTTCATGCCCATCTCTACCCTACCATCTGTGGTGATCACCCACGTCACTCATGCCATTCATATTTATGAGCTGATTTGCATGAACCTATGAGAGGACTGGAGAGGCGGAGTCATGAGGCTTGGCGGGAGAAAGAAGGTTCAGATAGGGCTGGTTAGTCAGAGAGAGAGGGAACAGATACTGAGAGAGATGGAGCTGGTTTGGAAAATAGGTAGAGAAAGTGGTAATGATATAGCAAGAGAAAATAAGTATGTACTGAGAGGACTGTTAATGATTTGCTCATGTATAATTTGTATCTGAGAAACTTCTGTTATTATTCAACCTGCTTCACTTCAATAAATAAGTTCTATTTCTGTTCACAAGTCAAGTGTTCTGACAAATGTCATTTATATTGTGGATTGAGGTAATCCACTGGTGGCAGCGAGAAGAAAACATGGTGTGAGCCTTTGTGAGGGAAAGACAAGCAGGTGCCACGAGGGCAAATGCCACACCATCCAATCCAATTTACAGTTGTGCCTCGCTTAACGATTGCTTCGTACAACGAAAAATTCACTTAACGATGGCTTTTTCGGAGCGATCTTGCACTTCACTTAACGATTTTCCCTATGGGCAATTTTCGCTTAATGATTTCACGACCATGCTTTGCAGTTTTAGGTCCCCTTGTTTCGCTTAACGTTTTTTTACAGCCCCGTTTTTGCTATTTTTAAAATATTCTAAAATGTTTAAAAAATGTTTAAAATGCTTGGAATCGTTAGTGCACGTAATAAAACCTTCGTTAACTTAATTTGGCTTTGTTCTGAGTCTTTCTGATTTTTTTGTGAATTTTTTTCCCCCATTGAAAGAGGCTTCAATGCATTTCAATGGGTTTCGCTTAACGTTTTTTCCTATGGGGATTTTCGCTTAAGGATGGTAATCTGTTCCAATTGGAACGGATTATCCGGTTTTCAATGCATCTCTATGGGAAATGGTGTTTCGCTTAACAATGTTTTCATATAGCGATTTTTTTTTGAACCAATTAAAATCGTTAAGCGAGGCACCACTGTATATCCAAACATTCACCATACAAATCAGAACTGGCCTGCCCGGAACTGCTTTGGAGGTGGCCTGAGCCAATTTGTTCTCAAATTTCTGAGAACATTGATATATTTTCAGTTGTGGAGGGGAATCTCAAAAAAAATGTGAAAAACAACCTGGGGTCATCACACAGTGCCATCATCTCTGGGAATACAGTGAACCTTCAGTTTGTAGGCAAAGCTCCTACCAATTTCCTTCCTTCCTTCTTTTCTTCTTTTCTTCCTTCTTTGAGCTATACTCAAGGAAAATCTATTGGGTGTGTGGAAGACTTCTCTTTTCTGCCACCCACTCACTGCCTAGCCTAAATCAGACTGCTGCCTTTTTGCACCCACCTGCTCTGGAACTCATGCAGGCGCCCACAGCTGAAAACAAAATCATTCGGCAAAGGACAGCTAGCAGCAGGCATTAAAAATAATAATATATTTTTTAAAAAAATAGAACATGATTGCGGGGAGAGGAAGATGGTCCCTGGTACTTCTTTGAATTATTCAGTCTAAGCCCACACAAGAGACCCATATTCTCTCTCTCTCTCTCTCTCTCTCTCTCTCTCTCTCTCTCCACACACAAACACACAGAGAGAGAGAGAGAGAGAGAGAGAGAGAGAGAGTCACTGTTTAAAAATAGAAAAAAAATTGAATGCAGCAAGTGAGGTGGGGGTGACCAGGTGGGTGAAGGGGTGACTGGAGTGGGGGCGGGCTTTTTCGGCCAGCCAGGTGCTTTTCTATTTTTGATTGACTGATTGATTGATTGATTGATTTGGTAGTAGGATTTTTTTAAAAGCAGACGGGGCATTCACATATATGGAATTGATTCCACATCGGCTCCAAAATAAACAGACCTATGTCAGAGGAGCAGAAAAATCTGCTCCTCTAGCACAGTGCTCCAGGCTTTTATGTACCTACATGAAACTTTAAATACAGTGGTGCCTCGCTAGACAGTTACCCCGCGTGACAGTTTTTTTCGCTAGACACTGACTTTTTGCTATTGCTATAGTAATTTGCAAAACAGTGATTCCTATGGGGGAATTTCGCTGGCCAATGTTTGGTCCCTGCTTCACAAACCGATTTTCGCTAGACGACAATTTTGACAGCTCCCTCCGCACTCACAAAACAGGTGTTTTTGGGACCTAAGCTTTGCAAGACAGCTATTTAAACAGCTCATCGGCAGTTTGCAAAGTGGCTTTCCTATGGCCGATCTTCGCTAGACAATAACGATTCTTCCCCATTGGAACACATTAAACAGGTTTCAGTGCATTCCAATGGGGAAATGCCTTTCGCTAGATAATGATTTCGCTAAACAGCGATTTCAGTGGAATGGATTATCATCATCTAGCAAAGCACCACTGTAATGTTTTTTTTTAGAAGAACCCGATACAACAATCGGTTTGTTTGTTTGTTTGTTTGTTTGCTGTTGTTGTTGTCATTGGGACTGAGCTTTCATTCAATGTCTTTCAATTGTTTTGTATGAGTATCTTTTAAATAAAACTACAGAATTTGACTTGATATGGAATAGTGGCTTGCTGTTTAAACTTGGGCACCATGCTCCCCTCCCCAGCAATCTACAGCATGATTCATGGAAAATTTGACTACATCCCCTCATATTGAATGTCACAGGAAAAGGTCATTTGCCAACAAAATGTGTAGGGACTCAGTCTAATCTCTATCGGCATATAATTGTACTGTGACAAATGGAAGCATTAGAATTGATAAGGATTTAATAAAAATGCAAATCTAGCAGGCCTGCACTAGAAATGCAAAGCCACAAAAGATGCCAAATGAAGTTTAAGTAGAACAATGCATTTTTCCCCAGCCTGCATTTTATGAGATGATTGTTCAGCCGAGTCTGACTATATCAGTGAACTGTAATTTAACTGTGGTAGAAAATGCATAATTGATAATTGTATGTGTGTTTTCAATGAACTGCTGCAAGTTTAGGTGCTGCTGACTTTTTCCCCCCTGCCCAATTTATACCAGATGAATAGAAGGGGCATCTATTACTGTTGTTATTGTTGTTGAACACACATGGCGGAAGTGATATTTCTAGAACCCTTCTTATTTGCACAATCTTTAAAACAGTTAACACAGACGCATAAAGCAATAGAACAATGAAAATACAATAATGCAGAGATTCAATCCATGGTATGATGAAAAACAGCAAAATCTGCCTTTTAGAAATGTTAGCTATAGAAAAAGCAAATGTTCCAGAGGTACGGGGGAAAAAAATAAATGTTCAACAACAGTTATCCTAGTGATATCTATTTCCATGTACCTATAAATACTTAGTCTGATTTATATATAATGTTAAGCCAGATTCACAATAGTTCTATGATTACTGCACAACTTTTGTGCTTGTCAGAAACGAGATGTTCATTTAAATCAGAGTCAGTAACCAGGGACATATAAATATGTAGAATCAGCAGCAAAATATTGCAGTGGGGCATGCAGCTGTCCAGGGATATCGCCTGCCATGCAATATTTCGGAAGGCTCCATTCCAGTTTTGGTTCTCCCAGTTTCCTCTTCAAACTGTATGTGAGCAGATATGAACCAGATGCGACTCGTCACAAGTCATGCCTCCAAAGAATATTTGTACTTCTGCAAACCTGGAAAATCTCTGGGGCATGCTGATGCCTCTATCTCATTTCTCGCTCATCCTTTCTTCCTACATAGCTATCATGCCATGGCGCTTAAGTTTTCAATCGGTGGTCAAAATCCTGTTTTTGTAAGGAATATCTGTGGAATGATGATGACATTACTGGTAGGAGGCAATTTTAGACTTCCTCTTTCTGCCCCATGTCTTGTCTGACACATGAGTAATTGTTCCAAGTGAAATCTGTGGGATGTGTGGAACAGAAGAAGTAAGATTTTAATTTCCAGGCATCTCTTAACTGCTAGTAACACCATCTATTGGGAGAGGTTTTGGTAATTAAACACTTCTTACTTCTATCTCATGGCTGCCATGACTTCCACACATTGAAACAGATTACTTGTGACAGGGGGTAGGGAAGGAAGAAGTCTTTAATTGCTGAGAATCTCTCCCTGTTGGTGATGTCATGACTAAGAATGGGGCATTTGTGTTTTAATTAACGGCCAAAAACACAAAAGAGGCTCCTCTTTGTGTAATGTGTATTCTTCTGTTCATCACAGAAAGAGAACCTCTAAAGCAGTCATGGTTAGTTTTTACAAACAGAGGTATGTGCAGGTTTTGTGTTTCTTTTGCATTCCCTCTTTCACATCACCTTTTCAGCATTTGTCTGTCAAATTGCCTGATAAATGTTTCATTCAATAGCATTGCCAAGGGGGACTGCCAGCAGCAATTAGAACATCCAGAAGAGCAGGAATTTTGAATCTGTGAAAAGGCCTGGAAGTCTTTTTGTTTCAATCAGTCCTTGTGTGTGTGATTACTGTGTGCTGAGCCTCTGTCGCCTTCCATCTTGAATTGCTGCCTGCTTGCCTGCCTCCATCTTGGAACTTTTTCTTTTTGTCTTTCCCCCCTAATTTCGGAGTAGGGGATTTTCCCCCATTACTTTGGATTATTTTTGCTTCTGCCAGGTCGGCTGCCCGTGCCTTCTTGGGATTATTTTTGTTTCTCTTTATTTCTTTGGGACTTCTGCCCTTTGTGGTGTTTTTTCCCTTTCCCCCTTTGTTTGTTTGTTTGTTTGTTTGTTTGTTTAACTGTGGGCATCAAGTAGAGAAAGGGGAGGAACTTTGGTTGCTTTTTGAAGCTCCCCCCCCACGGTTAGTTAGTTAGTTAGTTAGTTAGTTAGTTAGTTAGTTAGTTAGTTAGTTAGTTGGTTGGTTGGTTGGTTGGTTGGTTGGTTGGTTGGTTGGTTGGTTGGTTGGTTGGTTGGTTTATTTGACTTCTACCCCTCCCTAGACAGAGTCTACTTGGGGCAACTTACAAACAGTTGTAAAACATCATAAGTATAATCATATAAAATAGTGATTTTAACTATCAAAAAATATCATAAAAACAATCACATGATTAAATCAACAAATTTAGAAGTTCAAGATGGAGGAAAAGCTTGTTTTTCTCAATTTTTGGTAGATGATCTGTTTGTGGGTGTGGGTGTTTTTTTACTATCTCTCTCTCTCTCTCTCTCTCTTACTTTCTCTCTGTCTCTCTTTCTGGGTAGGTGGCTGTAGTTTGCTTTCCTTATTTGTTTGATTGTTAAAAATTTATTGGGTTAATTTACTGAGTATTTATTTTGTTGAAGGTGTGTATTTTGATGGTGTGTTGTGGGACTGTTTTGTTTGCTTCTGTGAGCCAGAGAGTGAACTTTCTGACTGTGCCAGTGTGTCAGTAGGCTATGTAGACATTTCTCTCTTGTTGTTCTTCATGTTGTGTTATTGCTAGCTGCTTTGATGAGTACATGCATCTGTGTGTCATGCAGTCTGGCTGCTTATTTGCCTTTTTTGATTGGTTTGCCCTGTTCCAGAGGGTCTCTAGACTGGTGTCACTGAATTTTTACAGTTGCTTTCCCTATTCTAGTTTTTGGGTACTTTGCTGCTTTTTGAATTGTTTGGTGGGTGAATGATATATTTTATGCATAGCAATTTTGGTAATGGCATTTTTTTCTTTCTCATATACTGTTGTCAGTTTTTGAAGTAGATTGATTCTCTGTTACTTTGCCTCTCCTTTTTGGAGTAGTTTTAAGGGTTCTTAGGATCAGAAAATATAAAGGAGAAAACATGAAACAAAATACAAAAACATGAAAGAGAATAAAAGAGGCATTCCTTAAAAGAAACATGTATATTTTTGACCATGCTTATCCTAAATTGTTACTCTTCCACAGGGACAAATTAAGCAACAGGATTTTGACCGATATGTATTAATTATAGAGATTTTTTGCCTGTTTTGCTTTCTCCTGCATTAAATTCAATAAACCTCAGGGTGTTTTTGCAGCTTTATGATGAAGATACTAAAGTTTGATAAACTCTTCAAAAATAAACACAGACATCCCCAGTAAACAAATCTCCTCACAACAATAAACACTGCTGTCTTCGACATGAAGAAGACTGTGATATAATTGCTTGTCAGACAGATATAAATGTTTAGGAGCCTGTCTGAAAAAAGAGTTGGCAGCTCTTATTCATTGCCAGCATAGCTTAATATGCAGGGATGTAAAGACAGAGCTTTTAAAAGTTAGCCACTCAAACTAATTAGTGTTAGTTTCTCCTTAATGTGAATGTTTAGCATTTCAAACTCTTTCAAACTGAGTGTGAAGAAATGTGTAGAATTGGCAACTTCTTATTTAAAAAGCAAACAAATTGAAACAGTATTCTGTGTGTGTGTCTGTGTGTGTGTGTGTGTGTGTGTGTGTGTGTGTGTATACTCTTTCCTTAACCATGTGCAACGACTATCATTAACTGCCATGCTGTCAAAGTCGTCAGCACACGCAAAATTCTTTTACTGTGTCAAGCTGTGCATAAACTAATAATAGCTCACCTTTGATGTAGCTTATAGAGCAATGCAAGATAATTATACAGTCTCTATAACCTAAATTTAATTACATAGTGTTTAGGGATTTTCATTGCTTTGTTGAGGATGGCAGGAATGGGACAAAGTAATCATAACAAAAAAATCATTTAGCATGTACCAAAGGAGGACATGATAATGGGAAGCAAACAAGGAGGGAACATGTAGTTGAACATACAGTGTGTCATCTTCTAGCTGTCAGCCTCTGGAAAAAAATCCCTTTAATGATATATCAACAGCCATTTCCACTCATAATTTTTCATTCCACAATTTAAAAATATAACACATTAACTTTGTGTTAGCTTTATTACCGATATTGGGACCAGCCCATTAAAAATATTTCATTCCTATGAGCTGGCCTGGGCTTTAAGATCTTCAAGGGAGGTGTTCTTTCAGTCCGGCCACCATCAGAGGCACATCATTCGAGGAGGCAAGACACAGACATCATAGTAGATGTTTTCCAGATTCTGAAAAGCTAAGGGAGTCTAGGTTTGCTCTTCCTTTCTGTCACTCATCCATGAACAGGCAAAGAGACTTTTATCCAGATCAGCTCCTCGGAAAACCTAGCAAGTTGGGTGCTATCTATGTCCTTTATGGTTATGCTTTTCATTTTTAGTGTATTTGCTTTTATGTATGCTTTAATCAAGCATTTCTTTTGTGTTCTTTTTTTAAATTACCATGTAGAAACAAATTCTTAGAAACATCAAACAAACAATTAACATACATCTATTAAACATGGTACTCCCCACTTCCATGGAGCCCTGTTCCTCTTCCAAAATTGTAATTACTCTTGTGGGGGGTCGGTCTCATTCCCCCTTTATTAGTACAAATCAAAAAAGAAATCCTCGTATATCTAGAAATTCCTGCTTACTTTGCACCCCCTGCTTAACTTTAATATAACATGAAAGCTTATTATTAGGAGCTATGTCTCAAACTTCTCTGTACCATTCATTAAATTGAAAATTATAAGTAATGTTCCAGTTTCTCTCACTGCTGTTAGCAAATTAGAAATCAATTCTTTAATTCTCTGATAACTATCCTCTTTTTCCAATATTGATAAAAGTGCTATTTTAGGAAATACACTAAGTTCAATTTACCTATTTCAGTTATTTCCTTTTTTAAAAATTGCAAATTATTTGATGTAATCTTGCATTCTTGCCACACATGAAAATAAGTGGCTTCTTTTTGATGGCTCTCCAAAACATTTTTGAATAATTAGAGTTTATTTGATTTAGTTTCACTGGAGTTGTTGCTCTTTAGTCGTTAAGTCGTATCTGACTCTTTGTAACCCCATCACCAGAGCATGCCAGGCCTTCCTGTCTTCCACTGGTTCCCAGAGTTGGGTCAAATTCATGTTGGTCGCTTCAATGACACTGTCCAACCATCTTGTCCTCTGTCTTCCCCTCTTCTCTTGCCTTCACACTTTCCCAACATCAGGGTCTTTTCCAGGGAGTCTTCTCTTCTCATGAGTTGGCCAAAGTATTGGAGCCTCAGCTTCAGGATCTGTCCTTCCAGTGAGCACTCAGGGTTGATTTCCTTCAGAATAGATAGGTTTGTTCTCTTTGCAGTCCAGGGGACTCTCAAGAGTCTTCTCCAGCACCACAATTCAAAAGCATCAATTCTTCGGTGGTCAGCCTTCTTTGTGGTCCAGCTCTCACTTCCATACACCACTACAGGAAAAGCCATAGCTTTGACTATGAGGACCTTTGTTGTCAAGGTGTTGGCAAGATCTCTGCTTTTTAAGTTGCTGTCTAGGTTGTCATCGCTTTCCTCCCAAGAAGCAGGTGTCTTTTAATTTTGTGGCTGCTGCCACCATCTGCAGTGATCATGGAGCCCAAGAAAATAAAATCTGTCACTGCCTCCATATCTTCCCCTTCTATTTGCCAGGAGGTGATGGGACCAGTGGCCATGATCTTAGGGTTTTGTTTTATTTTTATGTTGAGCTTCAGACCATTTTGGTGCTCCTCTTTCACTCTCATTAAGAGGTTCTTTAATTCCTTCTCACTTTCTGACATCAGAGTGGTATCATCTGCATATCAGAGGTTGTTGATATTTCTTCCGGCAATCTTAATTCCGGTTTGGGATTCCTCCAGTCCAGCCTTTTGCATGATGTATTCTGCATATAAGTTAAATAAGCAGGGGGACAATATTACAGCCTTGTCGTACTCCTTTCCCAATTTTGAACCAATTAGTTGTTCCATATCCCATTCTAACTGTTGCTTCCTGTCCCACGTACAGATTTCTCAGGAGATAGATAAGGTGGTTGGGAACTCCCTTTTCTTTAAGGACTTGCCATAGTTTGTTGTGGTCCACACAGTCAAAGGCTTTTGCATCGTCAATGAAGCAGAAGTAGATGTTTTTCTGGAACTCTCTGGCTTTCTCCATAATCCAGCACATGTTAACAATTTGGTCTCTAGTTCCTCTGCCCCTTCGAAATCCAGCTTGTACTTCTGGGAGTTCTTGGTTTAATTACTGCTATTTTAACACCTGAAACTTCTGAAATCACTGCTCTTTTAATAACTTCTGAGAATTCCAAAGGAACTATTTGCATACTCTCCATCTCTATCATGTATGTTTTCCTATTATTTCCAAGCAGAATCACAGTTGGGCTGCAACTATCATTTTCAGTTCCTCTAGGTCTGGCTGTGAGCCAACAGCTTTGCATGCTGTCACCTATCCAGAGATTAGCTCTTTCGCAGCCCTGCTGGATTTGTTTGCTCTGTTATGGACAACGGCTTTAGTAGTGCAGTGAAGCTAGTAAGTCCGATAAATGATAACAGATTCTAATCTCTTCCATAGTGGAAAGCTAAAAAGACGTATAGAATATTTTGTTTGCTCATTAGTTCTTGCAGATACAAATGCAAATTCCGGGAGAAGGGCACAATAGAGGGAACAATAAGTCACTGCTAAACTTTTATCAGAGTACCTTGTTTATGTCTAACGTAATTATTTCCAGAGGCTCTTTGAGATTTTTTTTTTCTTCTGTTAGCCAGAACTGAAGTTACTATCCACGTTATTAATTGCTGTTGTTGTTTGGTTTGTTTATGTACTGTTCTCTTCTTAGGTGGGCCATTACTTAATAGTCCAGGTCATTTCATTAATGGGAATGAATGATCAGGAGGTGAGCTGGTGATAACTGAGAATTTCTTGTGTTCTTTTCACAAAGTTGTTGCTGCTCTTATGTGCTTTCAGGATGCTTTCAACTTTTGAAGTTGACCTAATAAGGTTTTGCAGGTATGTGAGTTGTTCAACAAATGGTTTATGATTTCAACCTCTAATGATTTTCCATGGCCTAATAGGGCTTTGAAACAAGTTCTTCTGAGCCTTAATCTAAACTTTATACACTATACCACTCTGTGATAGTGGTACAAAAGTTTTATTGTATAGCTAAAAGCTTTTACAATGTAACACAAAGTAAAATACAAATTTAGCTCTTATCTTCCTAGCTGCTAATGTAAATAGGGAAATACACATCAACTCACCATTATTTTCTTTTGGACCGAAAAAAGGCAAGGAGAAGCAGTTGGTGTAAAAAAGTTCCTTCTTGAAGCAAACCTGGGCAGATATTTTGCACAAGGTTCATCATGTAAAAAACAATGGGTTTAGATAGTGAACAACATTCTCTACATTATTTTTGCAAAAACAAAAAAAAACAGAGCAATGACATTGCATGGGGGATATTTCTTACAATAGCCATCTAGAAAAGCAGAACATTGAACCGTCCATTGCTCAGTAAAATCGGTTCTTCTTGGAGCAGGGGTGCTTGTCTCAAGATGAGTAACTCTCTGAGATTCTGTTCTAGTGCATGGACATAACTTAGAAAATCTTGCAGAACGGATGCTGCACCACATTGGATCGGTTGGCAGAGATACTCATCATGACTGTGAGAACATTAGCTTGCTACTTAGAACTTTGGGGACTTAATCTTTTTGGACTACAACTCCCACACAGTGGGAAGGTTCTTGGAACAGCGGTGTCAAAAAGTGATTCCCTCCCACCATGTTGGGTGGATAGATCATCGGAGGGGGCTAGGGTGTATATGCCTGAGAGAATGAGAGGAACTTTTGTTGTTTAGTCATTAAATCATGTCCGCCTCTTTGTGACCCCATGGATCAGAGCACGCCAGGCCCTCCTGTATTCCATGCCCTCCGGGAGTTTGGTCAAAGTCATGTTGGTTGCTTCAATGACAAAGTCCAACCATCTCATCCTCTGTCGTCCCCTTCTCCACTTGCCTTGACGCTTTCCCAACATCAGGGTCTTTTCCAGGAAGTCTTCTCATGAGATGGCCAAAGTATTGGAGCCTCAGCTTCAGGATCTGTCCTTCCAGTGAGCACTCAGGGTTGATTTCCTTTAGAATGGATAGGCTTGTTCTCTTTGCAGTCCAGCGGACTCTCAAGGGCCTCCAGCACCACAATTCAAAGGCATCAATTCTTTGGTGGTCAGCCTTCTTTATGGTCTAGCTCTCACTTCCATACATTGCTACTGGAAAAACCATAGCTTTGACTATGCAGACCTTGGTGGAAGTATTTACATTGTTTTGAATTGCATCACTACATTCCTTTGTATTTGAACTGTATAGCAGGAAACTTTGTGGCCAAATTATAGCTGGTTTTTTTGGGTTTTTTTGGGGGGGGGTTGTTTCTGTTCTTGTTTTGCAGGTGTGAGCAAGCCCTAAATTGAAAATCAGATTAGGAATATGAACTATACATGCTAAGCTCCTCATCCTTGTCAGTCATTGTCTCAGCGCCTTAATGAGGAATTAAGCAGTTCTTTGCCTCCTGCTGAAAGCAAGACATGGGGTTTCCTCAAGATCTCTTGTCAGTACACAGAGAAAGCACAGAAGGCCTACCTGATTGCAAAGAAAGACAAGAACAACCCTTCCAAGGCAAATATCCATGAAAGAGCACAGCAGCAATACTGGTTGCTTTGTTTCTGTACTATTCTGCTGCTTTATTGCTTTGCTTATTTATTTTATAGGGAGAGAAGAGTGCTCCTTACCAATGTGGGTAACAATTCAAGAATGTAATCAGATCTTGGACAGCCTTTGCCAGTGAGAAGAATGATGTGATTCGTTATCCTTCACCGCAGGGATGAGACAAGTAAGGGTTTACATGCCTACATTAGATGGGATATTTCCATCTTTATGACCAGTCATTTTGCACAAATTGTGTAAACAAGGATGAAGGAAAAGATTTGGTGTCTTTCTCTTGCACTGGAGGTGAGGACTCTTGCGACAGCTGGAAAATCCCAAGCAGGCAGTCATGCCAGTGTTGAGTCAGCAAACAAGACATTGGCAAGGTGTCTTCACAATCTGTTGCCTGTGTTGTGTTTTCTTCAGTAAAGAGTGGACAATTATTGTATTGTATATCTATGTATCTGTTGGATGTGGTTTTCTAGTGATGTAGAGGGAGGCACATATCCCAAGGAAAGTGTAGAAATGAAGCCAGCTGTGTTGACTCACATCAACAAACCAATCAATTCTAGCTAGAGATGAGCACAAACCGCCGGTTTGTTCATCCTTTGGACAAACAAGTGGTTGGCACTTCAAAGCCCCACCTCCTCTGGTGGGCGCCCATTCAGAGGCAGTACTCTCACTTCCCTGCCCCACCTCCTCCAAGCACTGCCTCTGAGTGGGCACCCAGTGAGGCAGGGCTGGAAGCTGGAGAAAGGACAAACCAGTATAAGTCACCAAACAGTGGTTCATACTTATCTCTAGTTCTAGCTCTTTTTGGCTCCCTCAGGAGCAAATCTTCAATCAAGCTAATGGCTCTTGGTGGCCCATCCAAAACCAAGATGATCCAAAATAGTTTGGATTGAAATGGAGATGGGTCAAAACAAAGTATTGCTGAGTATTCCACCCTCTCTATCTCCTACTGTGATGACTCATGTTTCGATATTGTGGGTCTTTCCTCCTCTATACTACTGATGCTCTCTGTTTGCAGTCTAGACATGCATTCTTATATCCCTGAAGCTTACACAGAGATCTTGCATAGCTTCTGCAAGATTATCCATAATTCTGCCTTGAGAGCATTTTGATCCTATATTTCTAATCCCTGTTTTGTCATTATTGTGAATATCTCTTGCTTGAGCATGCAGAGGCTTGCCTTTGAAACCTTCCAGTTATTGGGGTGGGGGAAACACTATAGAAGAAATTCCTTTTTTCACTACTTAAAGATATCAAGGAAACAGAGGGGAAAAAAGCTTAATATAAATTTTCAAATAACATCTGGCATTTGGGAAGAAAATTAGAAAGGTGATGTTACTAAATGAAAAGTGATCTATTTTTGCCTCCATTTGTCCTCTCACATGTTTTTCCATTGCTCCTTTTTAGAGAATGTTACACAGCAGACTCCAGTTTTTGAAGAAATGGTGCCACAGAATCTTCAATTAAAATGGCATTGCCTATATAACAGCACCCTTTATTGTGAGGCTCAAACATTCAAATTGCTGTTTGGGCAGCTCACGTTTATAAAGCTGTAGACGTTCAAGCTCTTAGATTTTGCTAACCTACACCCAGGGTTACTCTAAGGGAGACAAGCATGGTTTTCTCAATCCATGATAACTTCCATATTTTGAGGGTGTGCATTAGAGTTGACACAGGGCTCACACTTCAGTTTCAGTACATGCCATGTATCTTCTTGGGCCCTTGAAAATCCAGATCTACAGACCCACTCCCATAAACAATGGACAACTAGAGGATATCATTTTTATTTCTTGGCATCAAAGTTTGCAGAAAAATAGTATGAGACTATTTATCTTCCCATTATGAGACATTGCTGGAGGAAAACAGTACCCCAGTGACAAATTGGGTGGGAGGGATTTTTGTTCTAGCCATTTTTGCTTGTAAAAAAAACCAATATTGTGCACATAACATGTGCGTAAAATTCAGGAGTAATGTCTTAGAATGGCTACATTGCAGATCTAGTACTGTGTAGGTTCTAGAATGAGGTGTGTCTCTGGAAAACTAAAGCATCCTATTATAGTGCATAGGAGTTAAACAATTAAGTTATCTCTTATTGTTATTATTTCTTTTAGATATTTTGTGCCATTGTAATATATCTCTCCAAAGATCTTGTCCAGTTCCTCAAACAGCTCAAGGAAAAATGTATCCCTTTTTGAAGGACAAGCAGGGGCCAAAGTTGCATCAACATGACCTGCAACAAGTACAGCATCTAAGTCAGAGCAGATCCAGGTGGCTTTGCCTGCAAAGTGCCACGCAAAATCTTCATAGTGGGCTGTTGAGTAGTCAGCAACCCTCTCCTATGGACATCTGTGCAATGGACCCTTAACCACCCAAAAGAGCTCCACTGAATGGCTCTGTACAGATGCAATGGTGGCAGAGAAGAGAAGTTTCTTTGTTTCCACCACTGCCATGGCGTTGGCTTTCCATTGAACTCCAGCCAATGTTTCATCAAATCTACTGAGTTTTCGGCTATTGTCACTCTAGTCTCCTTCTCACTCATTTCATCATCCCCAACTCCCTGGTGAATCAAGTGGCTGGTTTGGTTACACTTTGTAGGGTATAGATGGAACAACAGTTTAATTCAGCGTATGGTAGCTTCCTAGAGTCCACAGATCATGGTAGGATCTCCCATGGTTCAGATCTTGAAATTCAATAATTAAGGAGAAATGTTTTAGAAGAATTAATATAATGACATGCTGAAGCAAGCTATAAATAAGCAGTGGTAGGATGATACCCTGGGACCTAGAGCATCACCATACCATTTTTCAATTATAGATGAAATAATATATTGTTATAGTTATTTACATTCACTAACTTTAGAAAAGAGTACAGTAGAATGAAGAATGGAAGTATGGAAGTGAGAGCTGGACCATAAAGAAGGCTGGCCACCGAAGAATTGATGCTTTTGAATTGTGGTGCTGGAGGAGGCTCTTGAGAGTCCCCTGGACTGCAAGGAGAACAAACCTATCCATTCTAAAGGAAATCAACCCTGAGTGATCACTGGAAAGACAGATCCTGAAGCTGAGGCTCCAATATTTTGGCTGTCTCATGAGAAGAGAAAGACTCCCTGGAAAAGACCCTGATGTTGGGAAAGTGTGAAGGCAAGAGGAGAAGGGGACGACAGAGGACGAGATGGCTGGACAGGGTCACTAAAGCTACCAAAATGAATCTGACCAAACTCCAGGAGGCAGTGGAAGACAGGAGGGCCTGGCGTGCTCTGGTCTATGGGGTCACAAAAAGTCGGTCATGACTTAATAACTAAACAACAACTACAATAGAGTCTCCAGAGGACTGCAATGTCCTTTTAGCCTTTTAGAAAACATGCAGGAGATAGATGGGAAGCCGATGATAATCAGACATATACACAAGTCGATTATATCCTCCCTGAGGCTAAACCAGCTTGGGGTTCTGGCTAAACAGAAGACCATAGAGCAGCTCTTTCCCAGTTTTGGGAAGCTATATTGGAGGGATTGAAACAAAGGCTTTCTGGGGGAAAAGTGTGACCCATAAGGTCTTTGAAGTCCACCAATGCCAAGATGAGAATCCAGATGATTATTTGGAAAGGTATGGAGACAACATACTGATCTGGATCTAGAAGGGGAAACAGTCCTCTCAGGGGGTCTGCAAAGGCTTGAAGAAATGTTATGGTTTTTTGCAGTTAGAAAGGAAAGAAAGAAAAGAAAAGAAAGGGAACGAAAGGAAGGAAGGAAGGAAGGAAGGAAGGAAGGAAGGAAGGAAGGAAGGAAGGAAGGAAGGAAGGAAGGAAGGAAGGAAGGAAGGAAGGAAGGAAGGAAGGAAATGTAGAACAAAATCTTAATTTCCCTTGCTTCCCTTGCTTAATTTCCCTTGCTTCCCTAGCTGCCTAGAGTAATCTTAATTGATTAGATAGGCGGGATATAAATCAAATAAATAAATAAATAAATAAATAAATAAATAAATAAATAAATAAATAAATAAATAAATAAATAAATAAATAAATAAATAAATTATTTGTGTAAAACTTGGCTTTTCTAATTTCCCACATCCATTAAAAACAAACAAAAGTAAAAATCAGTTATGAAAATAACTGTTTGACAGCAAATAACTGTTTCATATTTCTGCACATGGTGAGAACATGCAAGTGAATGATGCTGTGTGGTTGAGAGACAGCATGTGACATTTCTTGCACAGAGAATCAGAAGCCATAGGAAGAGAGAGTCAGAGTCAGTCAGTGTCAGTGTGAGTATGTGTTCAGATTGACTTTGTGACCATGTTTCTTCTTCGATTTCTGCTAATAAAACAATTTGGTTATTGTCAGTAAAGTGACTTTCCAATGTTATTACAGTAAATTTTTTAACAGTACATTTTGGCTGAGCCTCAGAATGACTCACTGGCTGAATCTGAAACATAAAAGAACTGACAATGTTCATGAGGGTGCATCCTGTTCAAAGCAAAATGGAGCTTATTTCAGTCCTTTTAAAAAGGGTTGTCATTATAACAAGGAATATCTGTCGATTGGCTTTATGTCCACAGGTCCCGAAGACAAGCAACTACCACAACATTACGAGATACTGTCCAACAAGGCCATGAATCCGTCAAAATTGCAAAGACATCTTCATACTAAACATAAAGAACATGCCACAAAGGACATTGATTATTTCAAAAGTACAGCGTATGAGCCTCAGAAAAGTAAGAAAATGGTAACAAAGACTGCAACTGGTTGTAACAATAAAATTTCATTGAGGACCTCGTTTGAAGTTTCTCAACTAATAGCAAAAATCAGAAAACCACACACAATCGCTGAAGAACTTATATTACCTGCTGCAAGAATCATGATTCCTGCGCTGATCAATGAGAAAGCTGCCAAGGGCCTTTCCTTAATGCCTTTGTCAAATGACACAGTTAAGAAGCGAATCGACAGCTTGTCAGCCAATATCAAGGAACAATTATTAGAAAGAATTCACATGTTCCCCTACTTTGCAGTGCAGTTGGATGAAAGCACAGACATAACAAACGAAGCAACCTTACTGTGCTATGTTGGATAAGAAATTTTTCTTTACTTACATTTATATAATCATTTAGGCTTCTTTTTTTTCCTCCTTTACTACCTGCTGTATTTGCAGTAATCCATGCCCTCCAATTTTGGGGGGTAAATATAATCTGTCCACATGACTTTTTGGATATAGTGCATGATGCATGTTTATTAGTTTCCATGTTTTTCAATCAAATTCTTCTATTTCTTTTTGAGTCCGATCTATTATTCCAGTATCTAATTACTTGAACGGCCCATGTGTTTATGGCTTTGATTGTGTTCCCATGATTTAATTTTGGTTTTAAGATTTTCCTCAGTCAGTTCTTTAACTTTTGTGTGCAGGATGTTAACTGCTTCTAGCATTCCAAAGTGTTTATAATTTTCATCACTTGAGAGTGATTTTATAATACTACCATTTTTAAACACTATTCCATTTATGTTTTGGATATTGACACATTGTACAGACAGAGCTGCACATTTGTCAATTCCAAATTTCATTTGAATATCTTCGCTAAATATTTGCATTGTGTTTAGCAGTGATTCTATCTCAGTGGAACTTTTTGCATATCATTTTAGGCCATCCATGTATAGCAGATGATTGCTTTTTCCTGCTTTTGCTGAAATATGGTAGGTCAATCCAGTTTTATTTAAAATTATTGACATGGAGATTAGTGAGATATGAAACAGCAGCGGTGACAAAGAATTCCATTGAAATATTCCTCTTCTGATGCTAACTTCCATGATGATGGTGATGATGATCCTTCCCCCTTCAATAAATGTTTTTGTTGATTAAATTGAGTACATTTAAGGAAACTGTGTGATTTCTAGTAAAGAGGGAAGACGTGGTAGCTAATATAACTGAGTCTCTCTCTCTCTCTCTCACTCACTCACTCACACACACACACACACACGAGAGAGAGAGAGAGAGAGAGAGAGAGAGAGAGAGAGAGAGAGACCTTTATTTTCCTCATTTTCATGTTGTTTAACTATTCAGACAAATACAAATATATAAATATCCTCCAAAGATAAGTAATTTGGACTGGCTAGAAAGGGATGGTCTTTGTGCATTCTTATTATACTCCTTTATCTGATCAAAGTTGATCTGAGAAGATTATTAAGGAAACTCTACTGAATACTGCCAGAGAAACTACCTAATGCTGAATTATACCAGAATGAGAGTAATGGTCTTCTCCAAACAACATAGACTTATTAAACAGTCATCAGCAACCAACCAATTGGGAAAGTTTGAATTTTCAAGTACTTATGTAATACAGTACTTTTCAAACATTAGGAAGAGTGTTGACCCAAATATGTTATGCAAAAAGATTTGCAGAGCATTTGTTTATTCCATGCAAATAATCATAATCACAGACTGTCAGTAGTAAGAGTCCATAAGGACAAGCTCTATTGCTATATGGGATTTCAGTCTGGACTATTACCAACTATAACTCATTAGAAATTGTGCACTTAACATTTCTTAGCAAATAGTCTCTGCCGCACATAATATTCCAAATGCCTCTCTGAAACTGGAAGGTGGTATTCACACCATTTCTACGCAAGCCATTTAATTATTGGTTACTGTTCAGTCAAGCCACGTCTAGCTCACTTCCCTTGGTTTTATTTCTTTCTCGTGACATTCAGTCAACCCTCCAAAAATACTGGCATTTGATTAACAAGATCTAACCATTCTTACACAGAGAAGAGCTTTTTTTCACATGCACAACTTAATATTTTGTCCTCTGAATTACATGAGAGGTATCTTAGGAGAATGCTACTGCCATATATGCACATCCATATATTGTTGTTCTGGTCTTCGAATCTATAGAGATCTTTGGAAAGAGTTGATTCTTGGTTTATCTCCCACCTTGTTCATCTAATTTGCATCTACCTCTTCTTTGGATTGAGATCAACAGATGACAGTGCAGTTTGCAAAACCTTTCATGACTGTTATCAAAACAAAGTCTGATATGGTTTTGAAATGTTAGGAATTGTTTTCCAGTACTTGAATTGTTCTGGATTCTTCTAATGCAGTATCATTGATTATACCACCCCTTGAGACGTTGTTGGTATCAGGGGAGCTGGAAATAATTGGCTGCCCATTATGTTCCAAATGCCTCCTTGAAACCGGAAGGTGGTCTTCACACCATTTCTATGCAGGCCACACAATGGCAGGTGGGGAGATGTCTTTGGTCATAATTAGAGATGGGGGTATTCATATATGAATATGAATATCCCCCCCACAGGTGGAGATGATGAGGGTCTGGCCCCATGGGGCTGGATGGTCCACTCAAAATTCTGCTGCTGCCACAACCTCTGCAGAGCCTTCCAATGGCTCCGGAGATCGCGTTCGGCTCGCCACTCCTGGCAGGAGGTGGGACAACAAGCCTCTCTGCTAGGTCCAAGAGTGGCTCGTCAAACGCGATCTCCAGAGCCATTGGAAGGCTCCATGGGGATTGCAGAAGTGGCAGAATCATGAGTGGACCATCTGGTCCCATGGGGCCAGACCCTCGTTATCTCCAGCTGTGGGGGGATATTCGTATTCATATATGAATACCCCCATCTCTAATCATGATCTCTATTAAATTCAGAACTATCTCAAGTGGATTTTTATTAAAGTACATGAATGGGGTTCAAGGTACTGATTGATTCCAGTTGCACTTAACTCTCACAGTCCACCAGGGGACTACGTTTCCATCACTAATCCCCAACAAGTCCAGCCTCTCCCTGACCCCACGCTTTCATCACTGGGATTGGGTTGCTCAATGTCCATAGATGGCATCAGGTCTTCAATATAGCCTCGAATTATCTCATGCAGTTTAATAATAATCTTAGAACCACAGAACTGGAAGGAATCCTATCAGTCATCGAGTCCAGACCCTGTCAAAGAAGCACAATGCCGAATTGAACTTCTAACCTTTGGCTCCATAACCAGAAATCTAAACCACTGAGCTATCCAGTAGTTTACTCACCAAAGTAAACTGGCCTGCCAAGCCCTTCCTCCTGGCACTTGTGCCTCCAGTGCTGTTGGGGCGGGGACGAGCTGCCCCAGGAGGACACTGGGGTCTCCACAGGGCCAGCACTAGTGGGGATGATGCTGGTGGGCGGAAGCTATGCCCCCGCATCTTCTTTTCTCGGCCACCAGGACTTCCACCTAGACTCCTGTTCAGGGGTTCAGCACTCAAGTATAGTCCAACGCCCTTGTGTCACATAAGAGAGGTTCAACCTCGTCCTCAGCCTTGCCTTCTCCTCACTGCCAGAGTTCTTTGTATAGATGCCCACCCCTTCTTCCCCTTCCTCCTCTTTTATCGCTAACTCCCCTCCTTGACCAGGTTGGGCGTATCACCTCTCACCTCCATCTGTCAACTGTCCTGCAGTATCTACACCCTCCTGGGGCTCAAGAGATACAGTTTCCTCTGAGTCCTCCAGGGGGCATGGGGTGAGGGAGGACAGCCTCCTAGGGGTGCCCATAGCAAACCCCCTCACAGTCAAGATTAGATAGTGACATATTTTCACAGAAATCCATGTCAAAACAGAGGAATCGTGTTGTCAAGTCAATTCTGACTTATGGTGATTCTTTTCCAGGGCTTTCCAGGTAGAACTTCGTCTCAGAGCGTCTTGGCAACAAGAGTACTCAGAAGTGGTTTACCCTTCCCTTCTTCTGGGGGAGCCCATATTCTGTTATTACTCAGATATACAATTTGTAGATGTCCCAGATTTCGTAGACGGTGTGACGTCCACCCTGTGCCCTGTTTGTTTCCCACAAACCATAGGTCCACGCTGGTGATGTTCTTTCGCTGCCACCGGTGAATTTCTTTTATCCACAATGTAAATTATTTTACTCGAACATTATTTTACTGGCTGCCAACAAGTGAAAGTTTTTTTATTAAAGTTATACATGTTCTTTATTTATTTACTCAGAATCACAATCATTGAAATGTCCTCTTTCGTTTACTTTTTTGCAAGTTAACCATCTTATGTATTTACTTGTTACAACTCTCACTTCTAACTTTGACTATCTTGCTTTCTGCAAATCTCTCT
Source organism: Pogona vitticeps (assembly GCF_051106095.1). NCBI lineage: Eukaryota > Metazoa > Chordata > Lepidosauria > Squamata > Agamidae > Pogona > Pogona vitticeps. The sequence goes on from NC_135790.1 coordinate 9,314,705, forward strand.
CTCATTACCTCTCCCTCTCTCTAACTGATTCTCCCTCACTGACACCTCTGACTAACCCTCAAGACTCTGCCCCTCCTGTCCTTCCATTGGCTCACGCAAATGAGCTACTGATGCGATTGACAGGAGTGATGTGGGCATCCACCACAGACGGCATCATGACTTTCAGCATTTCTTGTCAGTTGTTGTTCCAGTTCTTCCGCTGATGCAACAACTTGTTTCTTCACTGTTCAGTTTTGAAGGCAGAGGAAGGATGGTGCAACGGTCTGGCTTTACTGCTGTGGGAGTCCTCTAGAGCAGTGTTCCCCAACCTTGGGCCTCCAGATGTTCTTGGACTACAACTCCCAGAAGCCTTCAACACCACCTCTGCTGGCCAGGATTTCTGGGAGTTGAAGTCCAAGAACATCTGGAGGCCCAAGGTTGGGGACCACTGCTCTAGAGTCTAGAAAATCAGGAAAAGTTCAGATTCCACATTTCAGCTTCAGAAGATCAGGCAGTCAGTTTGATGACTATGATCACGGTGATTCAAGGAGGCTTTTGCTGAGCGCTGTCATTACAGGCTTTTCTTGAATTATTTTAACTATATATCTTTATGAGCACATTTAGTTTTTCTTGATGACTTCAAATGATCAGCCTAAATACCTAAAGCAATCTGCAGAGGCTGACATGGTTAGAAAAATCCGTGGAAAATAATACAGAAACAACCCAGATAGAGGTTTTGAGATTTATAGTCGTCATTTGCTGCCCTTGCAATAAACAGTCAAATTCAGTCCCCTGCAAACTTCAAAAGACAAAAAGCTTTCAGCAGTGGAGTTGAGGCATTTTACACCTGCTCATAAAACTGCTGTCAATTGTCCATTACATATCAATTAGTAGCTTAAGCAGGTTTATTAAATTAACAACACAGTTGTTAGACATTAACATGCTGATTAATTAAAATGGTGCCTTTTAAAAATACTTAAATATTTTATAATTGAGATATTTTATAACTTGGATGATTCTTTTGCTCTTAAGAGGGCGCTTCTGTAACTATAGGCTCATGTGTCTATGAAAGCTAAGCTACAGCTTTATCTTTGTTATAAAGAGAGAGTTATAGTTATTTGTTTTCACTTATATCTACTTTTGTCATCTGTAGGTGCAGTATTTATTTGGAGTCCTTCTTTTTCACCCAGCAAAAATCATTGACCTAATTATCATGTTTTTTAAAACCTGGCAGGAATTAGAAGTGGATGAATCTTTCAGTTATGCTTTCTCAAACATTTTATGACTTTTTCCCAAAAAAAGTCCAGTTTTTTTCACCCTGTCTGTGAAAATAATCTCTAGACTCTGATGAGCTCTTACCAAAAAGCCATTAAATGAGTTTGCCAAGGCATACAATTTTTTTTATTTTATTTAAAATATTTATATACTGCTTTTCTCCCAATGGATACAAAGCAGCTTACATTATTTTAAAAAAGTTAAGAGCTAAATAATAAATTATTATAATATTTAAAAAATATTAAACCAATATTATATTAAACACTCACTGATAAGAGCAATATTTAAAAAAACAAGTAAACAGGATAAAACAATATCTGTGGAAGTGGACCTGCCCATGAAAGTTCAAGTTGTTGTTGTTGTTGTTGTTGTTGTTGTTGTTGTTGTTGTTGTTGTTGTTGTTGTTGTTGTTGTTAACACAATAAAATAATCCCTTTTAAAAATCCTCTTGGTCAACCAGTCAATTAAAAGAAAGCCCTCCTGAAGAGAAAGGTCTTCACCTGCTTGCAAAAGGACATGAAAGATAGGGCCAGCCTAGGCTCTTGTGGGAGGGAGTTCCAGAGTCTAACAGCAGCAACAGAGAAGGCCCTCTCCTGCTTCCCCACCAAGCACCCTTGTGAAGGTGGCAGGAGGAAGATGAAGGCCTCCCCTGATGATCTTAATACCCAGGTAGGCTCATAAAGGGAGATAATTCCCAGCATGGATAGGACTATGTTGTTCAAAGTGTTATCAATGAAGAGGCAGTAAAGGAAACAAAAAAAACCTAACCCCAAGCAGCAAGCCTGATTCAGCATTATGAACATAGGTAAGCCATGGAAATATTTATGCTATATTCTCAACATTTTTATAATAAATTAAAAAAACCTCCAATAAATCTAAATAAAAATCTGTTTTGAAGTTAACGTTTATTACTGGGTAAAATTATTTCCATCCTACTCTAGAAGAGATTTGCACGTGCCTATTAAGAACAGAATCAAACGTTTCTTGCCCATATCCATTTGATACCATTTTAACTGGTAGGGCTCCATCCGAAGGAATTCCAGGATTGTAGTTTATGAGGTACTTAAGATTCTGTGCTACTGCCTCCCTTGGTTTTCTGCAGAGGGATCAAAATACCTCATTAAACTACAAATCACTGGATTCTGCACGGTGGGGCCATGTCAGTTAAAATGGTACAACTGCACAATGCAGAGGCACTACTGCTTCCAATATTAGTTCCAAATAAAGACGGCATCCAGCAGATGTACAATCGACAGGCAAATGGTGCATCAGTAAACACTGGACAACATACAAACATTCCACTGGATTGCAGAAATGTGGTTTTTCTAGTAGAAAGAATTGAAATATGAATTTATTGGGGCACTTGTGTGATTCAAAAAGGGGTTTTCTTAAAAGTCAACATAATAAATAGAATCCAGGGCGATTCATTTTTCATTTCTTTATTTAAAATATCTTTACCCCACTTTTCTCCTTAAAAAAGAACCAAGGCAGCTTACACAATTTAAATATAATATTAATGCTAACAACAGTGTGTACACGAACACTTAAAAGGATCAAACAAATGCCATACTAAAAAACATAAGCAACATCAAAACACATTTGAAGTAATAGAATAATCCATTTAAAGATTTCTCTCAGGCATCCAGACACTTAGGAAAAGCTTACCTGAAAAGAAAGGTCTTCATCTGCTCGCAGGACAGCAAAGATGGGGCCAGCCTGGCCTCCTGTGGGAGGGAGTTCCAGAGTCTGGGAGCAGCCACAGAGAAGGCCCTCTCCTGAATCCCCATCAGATGCACCTGTGAAGATGGCGGAACTAAGAGAAAAGCCTCCCCTGATGATCTTAACATTCAAGCAGTCTCATTAAGGGAGATGAGGTCCTTGAGATAACTTGGGCCCAAGCAGTTTAAGGCTTTATAGGTTAGCACCAACATTTTGAATTCTGCTCGGAAATAGGCAGAAGCTGATCCCACTTTGGAACAAACAAATGCAAGGCTGGAAAAACGACAAACTAAGCAAAGCTGAAACTGACAGATCCTTGGCCAGTCTCCAGCCAAATTAACTTTCCACGTAAGTCTGTTCCACACAAAGTACCACCAGCATGGAATTGGATGCGCTCTTTGGAAGTCTGTATATCTGGATGAACTCAGCGACATACATGACATGTTTATGAGAGAGACCAAAACACTATTTTCCTCTAGGAGTTTTTCTTTGCACCACGTTGACACAGCAGACATATTTACAATAGGCCCTTTATATTTTATTCTCAGAACCCTTCAGACAAAGCATTCAAAGACCTGGATTCAGTGCCAAAGGGAGATGGCCCTTTCAGGCTGGCGAATTAGGGTTTCAAATTTAGTGCCCTCTTCTCTGTCCTCATTATCTGAATCTGAGAACCAGGTCCATCAATTTCTCATTCCTAGATGAATACTTCATGACTATTTATACTCTTGGTTCTTCACCCTGACCCTTACAACCAAGAATAAGAACAGGCGAGGGAAAGAATCCTCATCAGATCAGAACTATTGTCTGTTTCCATGTTTTTCTTTGTGTACATTTGGGGGGGAAGTGTGTATAAAGATGCAATCATAAGTGTACACCAATCTGTTAAAGACTCTGCAGAAGCTCTGCCAGTCAGATGATGATTCCCATCATATATACAGTGGTGCCCCGCATAGCGGGCGCACCATTTAATGACGAATCCGCATAGTGACGTGTTTTTTGCTCTCGTTTTTTCAATCACATAACAATGTTCTCAATGCCTAAAAATCGCATTGCAATGATCGATAAGTGTTTCGCTTACCAATCTTCGCATTGCAATGTTATAAAAACAGCTGATTGGTTGTTCCAAAATGGCCGCTGGGTGAAGAAAATGGCTGCCCGCAGCATTTTCGCACCCTGCCCTCGCTTACCAGGCAGCGAAAATGGTGTCCAGATGGAGGATTTTCCCCATAGCGGTGAGTTTTTCCCCATAGGAACGCATTAAACGTGTTTTGAGTAGGCATTCACCCCACCCCCAATGAACACCTTTTTTGTACAGTATTTGCTTTTCAGGCATCACGAAGTGCAGGAAAGCATGGATATGGATAGTGTTACTGTTAGGTGGATTTGTAATTGGTTGACTGACTGAACCCAAAGAGTGATCACAAATGGCTCCCTTTCGTCCTGGAAAGAGGTGACTAGTGGGGTGCCCCCAGGTTCTGCTCTGGGCCCCATGTTATTCAACATCTTGACTTGGATGAAGGAATAGAGAGTATGTTGATTAAATTTGCAGATGATACCAAATTGGCAGGGGTTGCTAATTCCCCACAGGACAGAATTAAAATTAAAAATGACCTTGACAGAGTCCTGGGCCAAAGCTAACAAAATGAATTTCAATAGGGAGAAATGTAAGGTCCTACAGCTAGGCAGAAAAAAACGAACTGCAGAGATATAGGATGGAAGGCACCTGGCTAGACAACAGTACCTGTGAAAGGGATCTAGGAGTCTTGGTAGACCACAAACTGAACATGAGTCAGTAGTGTGATGTGGCTGCCAAGAAAGCCCATGCGATTCTTGGTTGTATCAATAGGAGTATAGTGTCTAGATCAAGGGAAGTGAGAGTACCATTCTATTCTGCTTTGGTCAGACCTCACCTAGAGCATTGTGTCCAGTTCCAGGCACCTCAATTCAAAAAGGATGTTGCCAACCTGGAATGTGTCCAGAGGAGGGCAACTAAAATGGTCAAAGGTCTGGAAGCAATGTCCTACAAGGAGCAGCTTAGGGAGTTGGGAAAATTTAGCCTTACAAAAAGAAGGTTGAGAGGAGACATGATAGCCATGTTTAAATATTTGAAAGGATATCATATTGAAGAGGGGACAGGTTTGTTTTCCAGGGTTCCAGAGACTAGGACTCGAAGCAATGGTTTCGAACTACAGGAAAAGAGATTCCATCTGAACATTAGGAAGAACTTCCTGACAGTCAGAGCTGTCCAGCAGTGGAATAGGCTGCCTCGAAGGGTGGTGGAGTCTCCTTCGTTGGAGGTTTTTAAGCAGAGGGTGAATGGCTATCTGTTGGGAGTGCTTTGATGGATGTTCCTGCATGGTGGCGGGGTTGGACTGCATGGCCTCAGTGGCCTCTTCCAACTCTATGACTCTACGATGTTAAGATCTAAATTTCTCACCCATTCCTGTCACAGGTGAAAGTGTTGGATGTGTACCGAAGTGTTTTGCTTGATTAAGGAGCAAATATCACATAGAATGAAGAGGAAGAGGAAATTTTATTATAGAAAGTTTCATCAAAAGATGAGAGAATATGTTCGGGTTGCTACCAGCTAGTAACTTGCTTAGCAGAGATAGAATAGGGGCACCTGGCGAGGCAGAAGAAGAAATTCATCCCAGAGAACAGGCAATGAAAAAAAAAAGAACAGAGAAAATAAAGAAGGGATCAAGACAAATTAAGCACAGCTAGCCTTAACGCTTTGTCTCTCCCATGATTGTCTTATGTTGTTAGTTCAGGCACTGTTGCACCTTTCTGCATTTTCAACAAGAGATGCCAAAGAGGAGAAACAGAGATGAAAAGCTGAGAAATATAGAGAGGAGGTCAACATCAACTAGATTTTTATATATGGAAATAGAGAAGACTTTGCAGCAAGGATTGCAGTCAAAAGGTCTTGCTGCATCATCTAACAATGGGGCTGTAAAGAGAAGGAGGCTCTGTTCCTGCTCACTAGGTCTTAACAAAATATCTTGGCCAGCATTGCTTGAAAAAGTCAGCTTTTCTGATGGTTAATGCTCTTCCTTGTGCTGCTGAGTAGACGTCCTTCCTTAGTCATAAAAGCCAGAACACTGCAGCTTTCGGCCATAAATTTCCAAGGAAATCAAGATCCTGCTTCAACATAAAATTCAAGAAAGCTGTGGCAGTGGAGTCTACGAAGGGGATGTCAAAAACATATATATTTTTTCCTTTTTCCACAACAAAGGGGAAAACAAAAAGGAAAGCTGAGACTTTGGTCCAGAACATTGCTTCTTAACAATGGTCTTGTAAATTAATCTGAATGAGTTCCATCTGAATATGAACGTGCCATTAAAGGGCCAAGCCTTCAACAGGCACCACAAAATCTGTAACTCTGTTTTCCTCTGTTTGCATCCATGTTCAGTTTTCTGTAACCAATAACCATGAAGGCAACTGTCTTCTGCTGATTTTGGTTGTAATATATTGCAGAAAAAGTAGAGGGACATGGTGCCACTGCGGGCTAAACTGCAGAAGCCTGTGCTGCAGGGTCAGAAGACCAGCAGTCGTAAGATCAAATCCATGCAACGGAGTGAGCTCCCGTCGCTTGTCCCAGCTCTCCTGCCAACCTAGCGGTTCGAAAGCATGCAAATGCAAGTAGATAAATAGGGACCACCTCGGTGGGAAGGTAACAAAGTTCCGTGTCTAAGTCGCACTGGCCATGTGACCACAGAAGATTGTCTTCGGACAAAACGCTGGCTCTATGGCTTGGAAACAGGGATGAGCACCGCCCCCTAGAGTCGAACACAACTGGACAAAAATTGTCAAGGGGAACCATTACCTTTACCTTTAGCAGGCAAATAACATTACTATGACATTCTAATGCCATTAAAGCCATTATGATGACACCACAGTTTGGCATCATTAGGCATAGGCTGAGGCCCATACTCCAGAGAAGAAGACCTGGCAATCTAGCACCAAACCACCTGAACATATTAACCTCAGTTTATTTTGGAAGTTAAGCAGAGTCAGGCTTGGTTAGAACTGAGGTGGGACACCAGCAGGGAATACTGCGGATCTCCAGGTAAGGCTAGGATAGAATTCTTACCAGAAGCCTTGGAAATCTACTGTCAGTCAGAGAAGACAATTTTGGGTCCAATGAACTCAGCTAAAGAAACCTTCTGTGTTCTTTTGATGGACCTATCTTTTCCCTCTTCCCACCTCTTCAATTGCCTTTCTGCGTGAGCAAGAGGGGAGAAGAAGAAGACAAACCTTTACATCTCTTCTGGTAAAAATTAGTGTGGCTTGGGCTCAGAAGGAGAGGCAAGCAACCTAGCAGTGGTAAGGAGAACATGGGGCACTAGGGGATCATGGAGACTTGCAGCATTTTGCCAAGACTCCTACTGCACAGTCAATGCACCAATTTTCCATGCCACAGTCTCCAGTTGCTTAAGTTATTCATTAATCAAGGAACACTTTGCTTATGGAAACAGGTTTCCCAACTCCTCCACATGATCAGAGCTTGAAAAAAGGTACTTTTGGGGCAATAATTCATATTATCACTTTGACCAATGTGGCAGTGAGAAGATTCAGGGAGTTGTCCAAAAAAGATAACTTTTGCTGACTCTGCCCACTTTTGACCTAAGTCACAGAACTGGCCTCCTGTTAATAGACTTCAGGACTATGCCAGCTTCCTAATCCTCTGAATTCAAATTGCCAGTGCATCTTGCTTAGAGTTCCTGTTAATACCTGGATGTTCAGACCTATTAACCACTTACAGCTGTTGTATAGATCCAATTCTGTAGAGTTGTCGATTTTTTGTGCTTGTTTGGATGGGAAAGGGCATACTTTGACAAAATTGCATATTCAATGTCCTATGAAGCCAGAGGTAGACCAAACATCGGATGGTTTGACTCTCCAAAGACAGCCATAACCTTAAGTTTATAAGAGGTGACCATGGCTATTCTGGAGGGCATTCATAGGGTTGTCATAAGTTGGAGGCAACTTTATGATGTGTAGCAGCAGCAGCAGCAGCCAACGACAACAATGTCATGTACTCCAATCGCTATATTACACATCTGGCAAGCTCTATAAAATGGCATGATGAACTGAACTGACGCAGTCATCGTTCTTCATTGCAGGAAAAATGGATTGAATAAATCAATCTGGAGGCTACAGCAGTTGTCAGTCCTCTTGAACCATGTGCTGGCAGGCTATGGCACTTTGCTCAGGAATGAATTATGGGAATGAATACTAAAAGTGGCAGGCCTTCTTCCATTTATTGATCCTAACCTAACTAGCCCATGCTTTTAATTCAGCCACAAGTGTTCTGAGCCATCCACTTGAATCAGGAATGAAGCATTAAAGGGTCAATAAACGGACGTTCAAGCCAAACAAATTGGAGGAGCATTTGGAAGGCAAGAGGTAGTATTGTCTGTGGCCCAAGAATGGTTCCAGGTAACCTAGATCTCCAAACCAAGATTACTGAATTTCACATTGGTGAGCAAGCTGTTTCCAATAAAGAATAATTGATTTCAGGATACAACTGAATCAAAATTAGAATTAGAGGACAAAATTGGATATTCCCTGTCCATTTAGACACTCCCTCCCCCAACTGCTTATCCATTGTGTTTGTACACTGGTTGCAGTTGTCAAATTAGTCAGGACTAATCAAACAACTGTGAAAGAATTGCTTCCAGTTTTCCACCAGTATAACTCCACGTGCATTTAACTTAAAAGATTCCATGTACAGGGCTACATGTTGCCTTCAGTCATTCCCTTGTGTGGATCTTCTGATCCAAGCCTTGTCGTGTCAAAATGAATTGGATGTGAGCTAGGAATGGGAAAGAATGTCACTGGATTAAGATATCTCAATGAAAACAACATGTTCATGTCCCTCAAGATTTGCTATAAGAAAGCACCATGTCCTGAAAATGCACACATCCATGAGGCTTACAGGGTGCTTTTGAGAAATGAACGCAATGCTCTCCTCACATTTTAAAATGTGAATGGCTCAAGTGTATACCACTGAAAAAATTAAAAATAAACACACTTTAGCCAACAGAGGAAGTATATAAACTGGTCACCATACATTAATAAATGTCCATGTTAGGACAACGAACCAAAAATGAATGTGAGTTTCAGTGAAAAGAAAAATTATGATCCATAAATCAGTACATATCAATTAAATCAAGGCTGAGAATCGTTTTAATCTCTAACCCAAATCAACAGGAAACTAGGGTTGAAAGATGCAAACTAGGAAAGGAGCTTGACACCTTCCATAGTTTTGTAAAAGAGAGAATTTCATGAGATGCAGTAATTCCCTTTTTATATGCAGCTACTTAGAAATATAGGAACCTTATCTTCTTTTGCATAGGGTCTGCCAAGAAATCATATTTATTGGCTTGCTCACCTTCTCTAAATGCATGCACCTGAGAAGGGAGAAAACTCACTTTTCTGCACGACAACTCTCAGTTGCAGGCTGCAGACGAAGGTCAATAACATTTCCATCCAGATTGTGTCCATCTAGTGGGTTTCCTATTCACACACACATTCCCCAAACCAAACAGGACACTGCTACAGGTGCCTTCTACTGTATACAGCTCAAGGTATGTGTGAAGGAAGCCACACTGTGATTTCCATCTTTCAAGAGACTGTGTCAACTTAAAATGAATATAATTTGGGTCAAGTCTTGGTGAGGGCTGCTTCTGTGGCCAGCATCAATTCCACATGGACTTTAACATGACATGAGAGAGAGAGAGAGAGAGAGAGAGAGAGACAGAGAGAGAGAGAGATTATAGTGTGAAAGGGAAATAGTATTTGTATCAGTAGCAAGGAAAATAGCCGCCTAGAGTGGTCCATGGGTCCAGATAGGCGGGATATAAATCAAATAAATAATAATAGTAATACCATTAGGGAAAAGAAGATCCTTCTGAAAGGAGCTTGAAGGGATTTCCAACTGGAATGAAAGGTGCCAGCCTCTAGCCTTGACGCTGGCAAAGCTCCTACTGAGTTCAGTGGAAGTTTCTCTTTGTAAAGATCACATACGGGTGGCCTATTTATGCTCCAAATACAATTTCACAGTTTATTGCTTCTGGTAATGGATTCTTCTGGCATGAACATGTAGATGGCTAAGCAGAGAGGCAGGGCAGGCCAACTGATACAACAGAGAGAGAAAGTGAAGCAGAGCAGAGTCAACAGCAAGAAAACATACAGGAGCCAGAATCCTGTTGGCACTTCTCCAGCCTGTAAGGTTGATGTGGCAGCGATTTTCACATATTAAAGCCCCACCCCCATCTTGAGAGGCTTCAAAGGCTTCCCCAGGTCAATTGGGATCCCTAGGGAGCCTCAGAAGCAGAGGGGATGGGGGAAAGGAAGCCTTTAATTCAAGATAAAAGACTATACTGGATAACATTGGCAGACAGAGGCTCCTAATATTTAAGCACCCATTGCCCACCCAGCCCAGAAATAACAAGACACAGGTGTTGGGTTTAAAACTTGGGCCACAACTTTATTAACTATTTAAAGTCATCCCCCCCCCCAAATGCAAGACTACCGTAATGCGATATTCTTTAATGTCTGGATGATCATTGATCTCTGGACATTTCCTATAGCAGGACGATCTATTTCTGAATTGTGCTGACCGCTGTACAGCATGCCTTCAGGTGCTCTGTGACTTTGTACCCCCCCAAAACAACGCTCCTGTCGAGCCTTGTGACCCCAAACAGGCAGCTAGTTGGGAGATCATATCCTGTAAAGCCCACCTCTCATCTGACAGCAGATTGTAAGACCTTGACAGAGAGATGGCCAAAATGTTGTCACCATGTGTCAGTTGTGAACTCCCCCAAGCTTTTTTATTGCACTACCCGAAGCTGCGACCAAAAGGAATTTAACTAACCATTATGTACCATGACATTATAAACACACCCAGTATATAAGAATGGGATGGGCGAAAATACACCTGCATCAAAAAGCCAATTAGGATGCAGGCCAAAAATTCCCATTTGGTTCCAGAGGCAACCAGCTAATCTCATTCTTAATCAAAGGGTGGGTTGGAAGGATTGCTGGAAAGGCAGCAAAACAGGCTGCCGTAGAGGGACCCAGCTTTCTTAAAGGCTTGTCCCTCCTCCTCCTAAAGGCTGCATCACACCATAACGTTTGTATCCATGCAGGCGGGCAAAGCCTCCCCAAAATGGTGACCCAGAACCATTTCGGATACATCATTAGTGGAGTCCAGAGCTATAGAAACAATGTTCTGACAGCTACTAAACGTGGGATTTAACACAGTAGGCCAAGATCAACTGGTGTGCTTTGATATTCAACAATAAAGGGATTAGGGCTTACTCCCTTCACAATAAACTTTAGTGGCACCAAATGTTTTCTCCAGCAAGTGTCCAGAGCTGGCTTTTGGGTCCATGGAGCATGCTGTACGATCACTTATTCTGGTAGATCATTGGACCTAAGTTCTAGGTTGGAGCCTAAACTTTGTCTCTTCTGAATGTTGCTGCAAAAAGCAGAAAAGAAGCAATTTTAAAACAAGCATTATTTCAGGTCAATGGGTATACACTTCTCCCTTCAACAATGCTGGGGTTAAGGACACCGGAGCTCCATGTAGTTCAAAAGCTGTGCATAACTCTTATGCCTCCTAAAACATAACTACAAAGCATAAACCATTGATTCACACACAAACACACACAGAGAGGGGGACGGAGGGAGAGAAAGAGAGGCAAGTTCTGTCTATATCATTCTCTTCCATAGTGTTGACAATCCTTTCCATATCGTACCATATGTAATGAACTCTAAAGATCCTTATGAGCCCCTGAATTAGAGATGTTGTGTTTGGGGACAAGTAGAGTAAGTAAATAAAGGGAATTCACTGGAGAGTTTCTAGGAGATAAGAGAAAGCCCCAAATCCCATCCCCATCCCAAACACCATTCCACAAACCTGACCCCATGAGATTTTATTCATTTGCTCATTTTTTTAGGTGATGAGTGATTATGCTTTTATCCCACCTTCCCTCCTATCAGCTCATGGTAACATATTACGGTATCTATTATCCCCAGTTTACTTGTAAGGTATATCAGGCTGAGAGAGTGTGATTGGGCTAAGATCCTCAGTGAATTTAATACCTGGTGGGTGCGGGTGGTGGACAGGATTTGAACCACATCTCACAAGTCCGGGTCCAATACACTTTAACATTCTCAGCTCCATTCCCTGCATACAGAGTTGGTTAGAACTTCCCCACTTCCTTCTGGCTAAGTTCACTGGAGAGGGGCAACACTTCTGGGACAATGAATTGTAAGAAAGAGCCTCTCCCTTTAATATGAATGGAGTTGAGCCTTGACCATGATCCCCAACATTGCAGAAGACCAGCGAACGCTGTCATTCCACCGAAAATCGTACGTTCTCTTCTCCACTGAGGAGCCTGATGCCAATGGCCCCAGTACATTTTCAAGAAGGAGAAAGAAACCCAACTGCAGGCGACCTTCCTCAATATAAAATGGACTTTGCTGCACTTGGGAGTGCTAAAGCTTACTATACCCTTAGGGGAACTGATGGGGAGGCATGCGTCACAGGAACGGCCACACAGAGGGATTTCAGGAAGAGACAAATGCAGGTTTGCTCTTTCTACTCCTCTTCTCAATGTTTTGTTTTCCCCCAGGAGCGATCATGCCTGCAGCTGCCCTTGATCTTTCTACATCAAAGAAGTCTCGCTACATTGTGCACTTCAGATCGTCCAAGTCTGGACCTGCAACAAGCCATAGGACGAACGGGGAATTATGACGGAAGATGTGAATGGTAAAACAATGATATCTGGAGGAATACAAGTTGTCCACCTCTGTATGCAGGAAGACCTAGTGATGGAGACTAAAGATGAGCACGAAATGACAGTTTGATGGTCCGTGCTGGTTTGTTTATCAGTCAAAGAGGTGTTCAGCATTTCCCAGCCTTATCTCCTATGGCGAGCACCCGCTCAGAGGAAGCGCCCAGACAGCGCCTGACCCTCCTCCTCCAAGTGCTGCCTCTGAGTGGGCACCAACTGGAGGAGGCAAGACTAAGAAGTGCAGGACACCTGTTTGGACAATAAACAAACTGGCATGAACCACTGAACTGGCAATTTGTTGTGCTCTTCTCTAATGGATGACATATATAAGCAGCATATAGAATACACAGGTGGTACTCAAAAGATTAGGCTGTGACTCCTGTTAGCCCTCCATTCCTGGCTCCTCTAGCTTGGGATGCTCAGAAGAGTGGTCCAACAACATTTGAACAGCCACGTCTTCCCTACCTACCTCTGAAATATGCAATGCCCGCAAACATAAACATTGTGTGTCACTTACAAAACCTGAAGTCTCAGATTTTGCAGTCAGTTCGTTTCTGAGGACCATGTACATCCATCCTCACTTAATCACTGTGGGCAAGCAGATTTGTCCCAAATCTTGCAAAAGAGTGCAACTCTCAGGCTTGGCTAGTGACCAGGCTCCCCTGCAAATTCTGGAATAACACAGTGCGGTCATCTAAGCACTCACTATTTTTGGAGCGTTGCTGATCCTGTTGCTGATATATGCTTTTGTAGTGAGGTCATGCAGGTCATCCAGGCAAACTACTGCTAATTAAAGAAATACCAGTTGGGATCATAAGAACACGCCAGATCATGCGTTGGCAAGAGAGAGGGAACACAACTAGAAGTGCCAATTTGCTGCCCAGATTGACGTGCTTCTGCAATAAGCAATTGGATTCTGGCCGCTAATTAGGAAAAAAACTGGGACCAAAAAAAGAGCTGAAACTAGATTTAATAGAAGAAGTTGAAGGATTTCTTTGAAAGAAAGAGGGGAAAGGCTACGTCCTTATTCTACAGACAACCAGTTCTATTTCCAAGGGGAACCATTACAATTATATTTGTTGTAATTGCCAGCTATTTAACATCACTCATCTCAATTAAATATTAAGCAGGTGAGTGGAAATGAAAATCTCTTCCCAGTTAAGGTCTTTCACGAGTGGCATATAAGGGTCAGAGACTTTCTGGGTGTTTTTATTAACGTGCCACAGTTTATCCAGGATGAATTGATTTTGAATAATTGTTTGAATGATCTTTTTGCATTATCATACCGCCATTTCTTTCCCTTGCAAAGAAGGATTAGGCGGCAGCAGTAATGAGCAATGTGAAGGCATATTTTAAAAAATAATAAAATACATCATTAATCCCCCAGTATGAATACATTAATATTTTTTTGGAACACTGACTTTGAATGCTGTGCATGCATTTGATATAAAAAATAAAAGCACTGTGTCCTAGCTGGTTTGTCTAAATAGGGGGAAATCCAGGTTGGGTGGGGAGATTGAAGGACCACTCTGTTGAACAACTAAGAGGTAAAAATAAGAATGAGAAAATAAGAAACTACAGACCACTTGGTCTGACATCAATCCCAGGGAAAATTCTGGAGCAGATAATAAAGCAATCATTCTGCAAGTGCCTTGAAAACAGTGCAGTAATAACTAGATGCCATCATGGATTTGTCAAGGACAAATCCTGCCAGACTAACCTTATGCCAAATTTTCATCAGGATACCATCCTGGTAGACAATGATAATACTGTTGGTTTTCCTGGCATGGGAAAGCTCATAATTTTATAAAGCCATTCACATAATATGACCAGGGTCTATGCCCTAAAGATGTGCTACATTAAGGATTTCCTTCATTTTCAGGAAATCATCAGTTGACAACACACTCTTGATTTCAGCACTATACATTAAACTTTAGACTGGGCTCCCTAATCAGAGGAGTCCTTTTGTTGCTTCAGTTGCTAAATAGAGATCTTTGTTGAATTATTGCATCCAGGAAGCTTCCAGGAAATCAAGATCTATGTTTTCCTCTGAAATGGGTTGTATTTTTGGATCACATTTCCCAAAATATCCCAGCAGCCATGGCTAATCGCTATTCCCATCTTTGCTTCTGCTCATCCTTGAACACTCACATATACTGTGGTGCCTCGCTAGACGATGATAATCCATTCCAATGAAATCGCTGTTTAGTGAAATCATTGTCTAACGAAAAGCATTTCCCTATTGGAATGCATTGAAACCTGTTTAATGTGTTCCAATGGGGAAGAATCGTCATTGTCTAGCGAAGATTGGCCATAGGAAAGCTGCTTTGCGAATTGCTGATCAGCTGTTTAAATAGCTGTCTTGCGAAGCTTAGGTCCCAAAAACACCCGTTTTGCGAGCGCGGAGGGAGCTGTCAAAATTGTTGTCTAGCGAAAATCAGTTTGCGAAGCAGGGACCAAACACTGTCCAGCAAAATTCCCCCATAGGAATCACTGTTTTGCAAATCGCTGTAGCGATTACAAAAAGTCAATGTCTAGCAAAAAAAACTGTCATGCGGGGTAACTGTCTAGTGAGGCACCACTGTACTAGCATCATTCTCGCCACCTCAACCATTCACCAGAATCCACTTGAGGAGCAAAATCCACCTAAAGGAGAGAGGAAAGGCCTTATCTTGATGGCTGCTCATACTCTTAGTAAGGGTGTTTACCCTTTGGATGCTCAGAGCTTACACCATCAGGCATCTGACAACCGATTCTCTCAGTATTTGTATGCATTCATCTGTGGAGTAGTAAACATGATAGCATCTCCCTTTTGCAACAAAACAGTCATTATTCCAAAGTGACTGTGCTATTGTGCACCTAATCCTCTGTTTAAAAGGCAATAGAAATGGTTGCAGGGTGATAAAAGGGAATGTAATTTAAAGATAATACTGGCGGAGGGGGGATCTTTAATACGGATTGCAGCTTTTGCATTTGAGCTGTTTCCCCTTCCTCTTGTCTTTTAGTCTGATATGCTAAACCAGTATTGAAGAAAACATAATTGGAATCCCACTGGCACTCGAAACAATTACAAGAGCCTTCCAGAGAGTGTGTACTTTTCCCTGCCGTGTCTCTTCAGTTCCTATTGTTTAGATTACATTTATGAATAATTCACTCAGAATACTTGGGCAGCTGCAACACGGAGCGCACCTGATTTCACAACAGAGGAAAAGGCGAAGACAACTTTTTTAAAAAGGGGGGAGGAAGGAAACTAAAAAATATTTATATGCAGATGGCAGAGTGAAACAGGATATATGCTTGAGGAGGATAGGAGAGACATGACATGGTCAACTGTTTGCAGTCATCACATCAAGAATCAATTTGTTACCAGGAGAAAAGAAAAAGGGGGTCGGATTTGCATTGTGATCAGTCGTTTTTGCACAGTTCGTTGCTTTCTCGATGTGCTTACTTTAGATTTTGTTTGACTACATCTGGGGGTTTTACACCGTGATGGATTGAGCTGAGAGATGTAAGGAGGCATTTAATAGCGAGTGTGTTAGGGGGTTTAGCTTGTGCGCCGAAATGAAGGCCTCTTGCGCTTGCGGGATAATGCTGTAATAGATGCAGGCAACAGGGCATCGTTGCAAATACGTCGGGGCCATCGACCCGTGCCTCGCGGCTAGATTCTTTTGAAATTTTTGATTCTTCTCTTTTGCAGAAGGAAACCAGAACTGCCATGCACGGAGGCAGTTTAGAAAGGGGACGGTAAAGTAAGTCTTTTCTTCCTAAAAATATAAAATAAAATGAAGGGAGAGCAAAAAATCTATTAGCTAGACAAGCTGTTTCTGACTGCGAGACATGGCATTCCAAGCTGATGCTCATGAAGATAGAGGGTGCTTTTGAACTGAATGAGCATTACAAAGTGGGTGATCATATCAAAGGGGAATGGGGAGTTTGTATAGAAGATATATCACCCAGGAAGATATGTGTGGATTTTTTAAAAAAAAATCTATTTGTTAAAGTTGAACCAAGAGTAGTACCATGAACACAACAAAGTTCTTAAAAGAACACGAAGTAATTGACATTATGATGAAAAAAAAAGAGCAGTAGGGATCGATTGGGGTTTTTTGGAACCTTGCATGCTATTTCTAGTAGATGTGGCTGGAAGGGAACTTTCTGGGCTGAGGTGAATGTCAATCAAGAAGAGTTCTTCTAACCAACAGTTCCCGCCTGTCTTTGAATTCAAAGAGACCCCCCCACCTCTCTGCTCTGAGCCTTTTCCCCTCTCAGTTCTCTGCTGAAAACAGTTAGCCTCTTGGGACCTCTTGCTGAAAGACAGTCATGTTTTGTCAGTCTGCTGTTTGAACTGTTCAATTGTAAGTAAATGAATTTTTTTAAAAACTGAGGAAATTGAAGCTTTTCTGGTTTGTGAATCCCTGCATTTCGGCTGTACAACCAGAGGAGTTTAACCAGAAGCTCAAAACTCTACAACAGAATCTATTGATATTGTTGTTTTTAGAAGACAACCCAAATTATACCTGCAATACGAGATAGCATAAATAAGGTAGTGTTTAAAAAGTATTGTGCCTTTTCAAAAGTCACTATGAGATTAAGGAGGACAAATCAGGATGGAAATGTCTCAGTAAACATATAAAATAAAGGGATACCATCTTGATTTGGTGAGCTTGAATCATCCTTGTCACTCACTCTCCACTGCTGTGCAGACACGTCTCCTTCAACGCCAAGGCCAAACTCATGTTCTTCCAGTTGGCAACGGAGATTCATTGGCTAGTTTTCCAGCCTGGGCTATTTTTAATCTTGCTGCCAACCGAAGAAATGTAAGGAGTGTTTTATGCTTCTTTGATTTATTCTTGCCTGTGAATAGGATCTCTTTGCAGGATGAAGGAGATAAAGAAAGCTGGACAATGGGATGGCTCATCTATATAATGTAACAAATACATAAAATACAAAAAGAAGTTTGATTGAAAAGACTTTCAGATGTTTCTCTACTTCCTAGATCCAGATACACACCTGGAAAAAAATACAGCTAGGAAAAGTAACTTTTGTTTGTAACTTTTATATATCTATGAAATTCTCCTCAATCAAACTTCTTTTTTGTATTTTTTGTATTTGTCACATTATATAGACGAGCCATCCAATTGTACAGCTTTCTTTATATATATAAAGAGAGCTGGGGTAAGTTTTCTTTTGAAGATGTGCTCCATTTGAAGGGCTCTCCAGTCCAGGTCTGATTTAAAGACTAGAAAATTAGGAGGAAGAGAAGGCCTTTGAATTGTCCCATTCACAGTGAGTACCTTGACAGCAGACTCAGCAGGCATACAGATGGTCTAGTCGGTTTTCTCCACTTAAATGGGATACAGCTGGCTGAATAGCTCAGTAGTTTAGGTATCTGGCTGCACACCCAGAAGTTGATGTTTGATTCTCTTCTGGGAGCAGAGCCAGCCTCTGTAGCCTTGGGCAAGCTTCAAAGTCCCAGGGTGCCCCTAGTGGAAGGGAAGAGTAAAGCACTTCTGAATTTTCTCTATCTAGAAAACCCTGAAAAAGGTGACATAAATTAAAATTGACTTGATAGCACATGATGATGATGATGACGATGATTAAGTGGGATACATTATTTTCCCGTTCAAGTTTTTTTTAAAAAAAAAAATATTCTGTTCAAGATGCAAAAAATCTATTTTGCATCTCTCCATATAAACTAAGATACACACTTTCATGCTAAGCTGTGCCTCATTTGGGCTTCCTTTTTGATGACAGTGCATGTAGCCACCCTAGTCAACATGGACATTTATGCTATGATGTCACCTCCCAAATATTGTTTTACAGTGGTGCCTCACTTAAGGACAATAATCCGTTCCAGGAAAATCGCCATTAAGCAAAAACATCGTAAAGTGAAATTAAAAAAATGCATTGTAACCCGTTCAGTGCATGCCAATGGGATAAAAACTCACCGTCCAACGAAGATCCTCCATACAGCAGCCATTTTCGCTGCCTGTATAGTGAGGAATCCGTCCCTAAACACACCGGGGAGCCATTTTAATTACCCAGCGGCCATTTTGAAACCGCTAATCAGCTGTTAGAAAAACATCGTTTTGTGAAGAATCGGTTCCCGAAGCACGGAACCAATCATCGCAAAGCGAAATTCCCCTATTTAGACCATTGTTTCGCAAAAAGATCATCGTGAAGTGGATTTGTCGTAATGCAGGGCAATCGTAAAGCGAGGCACCACTGTATATGTGATCACAGTTAAAAGAATCCCAGATTAAGATTAATCTTTCCAGGTAAAATGAAGTAACTGAAACAATTCCTGGGTGGAAAGAATTTGCTGAAAGCAAACGTTTTGCTCCTTAACTGAGGCTACTTGCAAACTACCCCTTGTTGTCTGAATATTGGACTAATGTTCTTGAATCAAAATGTATGATGACAATCCTATTCATCATTAAAAGCATGAACAAGGAGCAAATGATATAATCCTCCTAGTATATAAAAGAAGTTGCATTGAGAGCTGGTGTCAAGGCAATAAGAGGGAAGTTAAGTGTTGAATACACAGATCATAATAAATTGAGTTTTAAAACAACAGCTCTAGTTTATATATGTAAGATATTGTGTTCCTGTATCCATGATTCAAAATGCAAGGAAATGGCCCAATATTGCTACACAATATTGTGCCCGTGTTGCCAGGAGAAAAAAAGATGCCAAGCTTTTCATAGCAAAGGGCAGCCTGAATATTGATGGCATCAATGTCAGTAGTCAAGATGGTCTACAGGATACTTCCTTGTGCTCACTAATATTTGCAAAGAGACACCAGGCAAGGGAGAATGCCAGAACCTGACTGCTTTTATCATCAGTTAACCACTTCTTACACAAAGACAAAGCAATTTTCAGCACTGTGCCACATTTGGTGTCGGTCTGAAGGGACCCTAAAAGTTATCTCATAGGGAGGGCTGCCCTGTATTTTAGAATTTCCTTATAGAATGTGGACTTGTCTGTTGTACAACATCAGAGGTGCAACCATCATGCACCTCCAATGTTCTGCTCAAACTTTTGATTCCTGCCACATCAATCTCTAAAACAATCTGAGTCCCTCCATTCTATAAACAAAAAAGATCCTGTTGGTTGTTTTAGGTTTTTCAGGCTGCTTGGCCATGTTCTGAAGGTCCCACTTTTGGGCTGCTGATAAATTCTAAAGTGGCCTTTGGTCCTGCTGAAATTGCCCTGGTCTATGATGTCAGCTAATACCCCAAAAGATGGTGATGGATGGTCTATGGTAAATTTGCTCCTGTTGCCCAGCACAGGAGGCGGCAATGGCTCAGGACCACAATCAGCAGTGTTTCTTCATTTGAAGGACAAAGGACACTCATTTGATGACCAAGTGTACTCATTTTAGAGCAAGAAGATAGATGGTTTGAAAGAGGGGTCAGGAAGGCCATACATGTGCATATAGAAAATCCCTCACTCAATGTGGGTGGAGGCCTTAGACACTATCTGTCTCCTATTTATCATGCTGCCATTCCATCTGTTCCTAGAAAGATAGGACCACACTCACCAGAAAAACCACTGTTAACAACTGTTAGTGACCCATGACAATGGGTGGAGAAGGACTGCAGAAGTGGGATTCTGTCCATCTAATAACCCTATTTAGACCAGGGGGGGAGTGAAACCAAAGCAGAGGATATATCAGGGATCTCCTACTAACTCTCCTCAGACTGAAGAAGCTTCTTGGATGAGTAGCAAATGTTTCAGCCTAATAAGAAAGAAGTCCAGTTGTCATGACTCAACTTCCAGATATGGCAGATTTGGCCTAAAGAGACATTGGTCAGAATCTAATATCTGTTTTATACCTGACTAACTGAAGTAGCAAATTGCCTCTAATTAATGAGGTGCTGGCTACACTCCTAGGTATGTGCCTGATCATGTCATCAGGCATGTACCCAGGACACAATCACGTTCTGATTAATGAGCAAAGATTTGCATCCTTTTTAAAATAATAATAGAAATATTAGTTTTTCAGTCTATCTACATTCAATTCGTGCTTGTTAAACATCACGCTACATGGGTTGCTTATAATTATTTGTTTTTGGCGTCTTGGCATCTTCTTAGTTGTCCCTTCAAAATCTATACATTTTTTTAAACATTTAAACCATTCATGTGTGTATTTCAGTATACAATATTGACTACTATCATAATATTGCTCTCACAGTATACAATGTTCTCTAAATCCTCTAATAACATACCTAATAAAAGTAATTCCAGTTCCAAATTTATATAATTATGAGGTGATTTAACTGACGAACTTTGTATTTTATACCAGTAATAACTGAATAATTTCCTAACACATAATAGATCTTATCTATAGGATCTTATACAGATTTTCTTTATATGATTGTTTAGCCATTTTGATCTCCATATTTTCTATAATGTCTATATCAATATCATATCTAATGTATGTTCATTAAGTACTATTTGTTTTACCTTATCCTTATATCTAGCTTCAATTTACCTTAATAACCATCGTGTTATCCCTTTATCCTGATTAGTAATCCCTTATTTCAGTTTAATTCCTTTTTCTAATATATAGGATATGTCCCCTTACAATTCCAGAGGTAAGGTATTGTGACGGTAGTGGTGACATCATCTGCCCGTCATTGCTGTGGCTGCGTGTCATCTGCCAATAGCGTGACAGGAGGTGGGACATAAGAGGGTGGAGCTAAGGTATTTAAGGGGGAATGAATGAGGTGTGAGTCAGATAGGGTTTGAGACAGGGACTTGATAGGGTCTGGTTAGGGACTTAGGGAGTTAGGGCTTGTACATGTTGTGTAACACTGTGCTATATATATAGAGTGAAGGTCTGAGAGAGAGTATGTGTGTGGGTACTTTATTATACTGATTGCCTTTTATTTTAATTATTATAGTGATTTACCATTCCTTTTGTTATTATCAATAAACATAAGTTTTTATTTTAAACATCATAATTTTGTCTGAAGAGTTTTATGAGGGAATGGTTGGTGGCAGCGTGAAATAAAGTGAGTGTGAGTGTGACGTGGCAGCTCCTTTGTGACGTGTGAGGAGGCTGTCACAGGTATATACATGTTTTCAATGTTGAAGGCAACCTTAATTTTTTTCCCTTTTCCTCTTTCTAAGTAACTCCTTCTCTTATT
This sequence comes from Pogona vitticeps, assembly GCF_051106095.1. Lineage (NCBI taxonomy): Eukaryota > Metazoa > Chordata > Lepidosauria > Squamata > Agamidae > Pogona > Pogona vitticeps. Next base: position 9,336,645 of record NC_135790.1, read on the forward strand.
TGTCTTTTCCCAATTCTTGTTTCTATCTTTCTAAAAATTCTGCCATGCCTTATGCCACCTGAGAACATTTTATACATTTGATCTATCTCCAATAGATCTTCGAGGCTATTTTTAATTACATCTGCTTATTCTCTCCCCTTATCTTCCCTTAGCACACCTAAAACTCTCCTCGGCTCTAGGGTTAGAATTAAATCTCCTAGGTTTTCTCCTCTATTTTCCTCCAGCCCCTCTTTTGATTGGCACATGATCCACCACCCTCTCATTTCCTTGTTCATTATTTCTTGTCTCCTGTTGACTATAGTTCTTCTTCAACTGCTCCTTGAATAATTTTGCCTCTTCGTTGTGGGATCTCACTATTTAAAATTGCTTGAAGGGTAGATTTTGTTTTATCCCAAAATTGTCCTTCTTGTGGCATTATATCCAGATGTCAAATAATTATATTCCAAGTGAAAGTTGTCCAGATGCTTAAAGTAATCAGTCCAATTCCATCAATACTTGCTTCCATAGTTCCACTTTAATGGATTAATCATCTTTAGGGTTAAGCTTGAATCCAGTCTCAGACATAGAGTTTTCCCTGCCTAAAGGCTCAAGATCCCATCAAGTTCAGAACCCATGACACAGTTTAGAAGTTCCACGTTGGCTGGATTAGGTTTTCTAGGGTTAATTTATCTGTAGTTCAGTTCCATCCTCAAAAAGAAAGGGAGTTCCAAACAGCCACAGAGTGTTCAAGGTCATTGGTTCTAGGCTTTTTGCCAGCACCTTAGCTGTTACAAGTAGTATAAACAAGTTTAGTTTCCCAGAGTTGTTGCCAATGATGTTTTCAGGAGAAAGATTCTTAAGTTTATAATGACAAAGTAATACCAAACTTCCTTCCTTGAAGTATCATTAAATGTCTAATCAATGTCCAATTCATTTTCCTTATGTCTCCCTGCATTTCCTCTGCTCTCCAGAGTCACTGCTGCTCAATCAGTGGTGAGGGATAGAAAACGCTATTTCTGCCATAGGATTTGTCTTGTCCAGGGATAGTAAAGCAATACAGTTAAAAATATTTCTCACCCAGTGGTAACACAATGTTAATTAGACTAATTTATCACTTCTCCATGACTTGCAAGCAAGCTAGTTCAGCTGCTTGTTTCCACCCACTGGTTGATTGCGGAGTTTCCCGGATCAAATGTGGGTAACCGCTGTTGCCCCATGATCAACAGGCTTCTTCCCCATTTCACCACCTCTTTGGGGTGATTTTAACCCCCTGGGGGTCCCAAACAGGCAGAGGTCAGCCCAGGGGATGGAGCTCCATCCTCCTCCTGCTGTCTCATCGCAGCATCAAGCTGGAAGTCAGCAACGATTTGCATCCTCAACTTCTATCAGTTGATTCCAGCAAGCATAAATTGGCAATTGGATTCTGACCAGCATATCAGGCTTGCAAAGGGACATGAGAAGTGAGGGACAGACAATCTCATGAAAGTACTAAGCCTCTCCTTGCCCCAAACTATCCACTTTTTAAAAAATTGGGCAGAATTTGAAGCAACTTCCATCTCTTCACATGATGCAAGACCTACTGTGGTTTAAAACAGCCAATTTTGAACTGCAATAGGGTTGCCTCTGTGGCAGCTGGATGGTGGTGCCCAGGGAACATTATAACAGCAGCAGTGGTGGTAGCAGGGATGTTTTGGATGCCCATGGAGACCCATCTGCTGCCACTGCCAATGTGTTCCATGGCCACTGCTGCCACTGCCAGCCAGCCAGCCATTGGGCAAGCAAGCCCTGTTTTGTTCCAGCCAACAGCATAGGTAGCCCAACTGCTAGCTCGTTTAGTCGTTTAGTCGTGTCCGACTCTTCGTGACCCCATGGACCAGAGTACGCCAGGCCCTCCTATCTTCCACTGCCTCCCGGAGTTCGGTCAGATTCATGTTGGTTGCTTCGGTGACACTGTCCAACCATCTCATCCTCTGTTGTCCCCTTCTCTTGCCTTCACACTTTCCCATCATTAAGGTTTTTTCCAGGGATTCCTCTCTTCTCATGAGATGGCCAAAGTATTGGAGCCTCAGCTTCAGGATCTGTCCTTCCAGTGAGCACTCAGGGTTGATTTCCTTTAGAATTGATAGGTTTGTTCTCCTTGCAGTCCAGTGGATTCTCAAGAGCCTCCTCCAGCACCACAATTCAAAGGCATCAATTCTTCGGCGGTCAGCTTTCTTTATGGTCCAGCTCTCACTTCCATACATAACTACAGGAAAAACCATAGCTTTGACTATTCGGACTTTCGTTGTCAAGGTGATATCTCTGCTTTTTAAGATGCTGTCAAGGTTTGTCATCGCTTTCCTCCCAAGAACCAGGCATCTTTTAATTTCGTGGCTGCTGTCTCCATCTGCAGTGATTATGGAGCCCAAGAAAGTAAAATCTGTCACTGCCTCCATATCTTCCCCTTCTATTTGCCAGGATGGGGCCAGTGGCCATGATCTTAATTTTTTTGATGTTGAGTTTCAGGCCGTTTTTTGCACTCTCCTCTTTCACCCTCATTACAAGGTTCTTTAGTTCCTCCCCACTTTCTGCCATCAGAGTGGTATCATCTGCATATCGGAGATTGTTGATATTTCTTCCGGCAATCTTAATTCCGGTTTGGGATTCCTCCAGCCCAGCCTTCCGCATGATGTATTGTGCATATAAATTAAATAAGCCGGGGGACAATATACAGCCTTGTCGTACTCCTTTCCCAATTTTGAACCAATCAGTTGTTCCATATCCGGTTCTAACTGTTGCTTCCTGTCCCACGTATAGGTTTCTCAGGAGATGGATAAGGTGGTCAGGCACGCCCATTTCTTTAAGGACTTGCCATAGTTTGCTGTGGTCCAAACTGAAAGTAGAAGCCTGGGGGTCTCGTGCCCTACCTTCAGGTGGAAACAGGGGTTGCATTAATGTCTTCCATTTAAACATGAGGAGTTGCATGAAAACAGAGGTTATGGGTGTTAAGTAGGTTTGAGCCTGTTTATTCATATCTCAAGTTTAATTTGTATTTTACGCTATTTTACAGAGTCAGGTTCTCCGACTTACCCCTTCCTAAGGCTTAGAACTTTTATTACATTAGAAATGCAGAAATCTGTCAGTTTCAGTTCCCCTTGGTTTCACATCCCTCCCGTTCATTGCATCTTATTTTGATTTTAGGTTGTGACTTCTAAAAACAATTTCTGCATTTTCTTCACAATGTTACCTGAAGTGCAGCAAACATTTCCGCAAATGGAATAGCTAATACCCTAGAAGACAGAAACAAAATTCAAAATGACGTTGATAAGATGGAGCACTGGGTCAAAAGCAACAGAATGAAATTCAACAGGGATAAGTACAAAGTACTGCATCTCGGAAAAATAAACCAATTGTACAGTTACAAGATGGGGATATCTGGCTCAGAAAAACCATGAGCGAGCAGAATCTTGGAATTGTCGTAGATCACAAGCTAAATATGAGCCAACGGTGTGATGTGGCTACAAAAAATGTTAATGCTATTTTAGACTTCATTAACAGAAGTATAATTTCCAAATCCCACTAGGTGCTAGGCCTCACCTTGGAACAATTTCAGAGGAGGGTGACAAGGATGATCAGGGGACTGGAAACCAAGCCTTATGAGGAAAGGCTGAAGGAACTGGGCATGTTTAGCCTTGAGAAAAGAAGACTGAGGGGTGATATGATAGTATTTTTCAAATATTTGAAAGGCTGTCATATAGAGGAGGGGCAAGATCTGTTCTTGATCATCTGAGAGTGCAGGCCACGCAACAGTGGGCTCAAGTTAAATGAAGCCAGACTGACTAAATATCAGGGAAAAATCACAGTATGATATACTCTTAACTGTGTGACAGTGGAACCAGTTACCTGAGGAGTTGGTGTGTGCTCCAACGCTGGAGGCATTCAAGAAAAACTTAGATAATCACCTTGCAGATATGCTTTGATTGTTTTCCTGCATTGAGCAGGGGGTTAGGCTTGATGGCCTTGTAGGCCCCTTCCAACTTCACTTTCCTATGATTTCTATGATTAAAAAAGATGTGGTTTTTGAATTTTATACCCACATTTCATTTTTTGTTTTGTTCAAATGGGATATCTTGTGTCAAAATTCAAAAGCATACCAGAGTTCATGTTTTGTCCAGCATACATAAATTAGGAAAGTTCCTGTTAGATTGTGAACAAAAAAAAATCTCTGCCCCATTTCCTTTTCTTGTTGAGTTACTGGGAAGGGGTCTAGAGGCAAAGAATGTGCATGCCTTGTTTTGTTGTTGTTGCTCAGTTGTTAGGTCGTGTCTAACTCTTTGTGACCCCATGGACCAGAGCATGCCAGGCCCTCCTGTCTTCCACTGCCTCCCGGAGTTGGGTCACATTCATGTTGGTCGCTTCAATGACACTGTCCAACCATCATGTCCTCTGTCATTCCCTTCCCCTCTTGCCTTCACACTTTCCCAACATCAGGGTCTTTCCCAGGGAGTCTTCTCTTCTCATGAGATGGCCAAAGTATTGGAGCCTCAGCTTCAGGATCTGTCCTTCCAGTTGAACACTCAGGCTTGATTTCCTTTAGAATGGATAAGTTTGTTCTCCTTGCAGTCCAGGGGACTCTCAAGAGCCTCCTCCAGCACCACAATTCAAAAGCATCAATTCTTCAGTGGTCAGCCTTCTTTATGGTCCAGCTCTCACTTCCATACATCATTACAGGAAAAACCATAGCTTTGACTATGTGGACCTTTGTTGGCAAGGTGATGTCTGTGCTTTTTAAGATGCTGTCTAGGTTCGTCATCACTTTCCTCCCAAGAAGCAGGTGTCTTTTTATTTCATGGAGGCTGCCACCATCTGCAGTGATCATGGAGCCCAAGAAAGTAAAATCTGTCACTGCCTCCATATCTTCCCCTTCTATTTGCCAGGAGCTGATGGGACCAGTGGCCATGATATTAGTTTTGGTTTTTTGTTTTTGTTTTTTTTTATGTTGAGCTTCAGATCATTTTTTGCGCTCTCCTTTTTCACCCTCATTAAGAGGTTCTTTAATTCTTCCTCACTTTCTGCCATCAGAGTGGGATCATCTGCATATCAGGGGCTGCTGATATTTCTTCTGGCAATCTTGATTCCGGCTTGGGATTCATCCAATCCTGCCTTTTGCATGATGTATTCTGCATATAAGTTAAATAAGCAGGGGGACAATATATAGCCTTGTCATATTCTTTTCCCAATTTTGAACCATAACCAGTTCTTGTTCCATATCCAGTTCTTGTGCCTTGTTTTATTATAATGCAAATACTGGCATCTCCAAGTTGAACAACTGAGAGATTGTCCATACTGGCATACAGTTGTGATCTGTGGTTCCCTGATAATGGTTTCTGGCATGGAAAAGAAGCTCTCATCTGCTTGCGTTTCTGCTTAAAACAATCCATCCTTCTCCTTTAAGAGCCGGGCCATATCTTTCTAGCACAGGGCTAGGGCATGCAATCTTTTTGGGATGATTCATTGAGATGCAAAATAGGTCTTTGTTCTGCCTTCTCAGAGGGGTACAAAGAATGAAAATAGATTGCACTGAGGTTATGGACCTTTTAAGCACCAGCTGGATTATACCGAATTTCACAGTGTGGACAGGCCCTGAGTCTCTGGGTAGCAACAGAGAGAGAGAGAGAGTGAGTGAGAGAGAGAGAGACTGAGATTTTGTTCCTAATCTATTTGTGTGCTTTCCAAAAGCATCTAGCTAGACTAGTCTGAGAGGAAAGCAACTCTGCAAGATTGACCCCAGGAGGGCTCTTCTGTGTTTTTATTCCCTTATTTACAGGACTTTAAACCCCACCTTTTTGATGCATATGCCCAACAAGTGGCTTGTAACAACCAATAAAACTCATCTACAAAAGCAATGAAATTATAACAGAGTGTGAACAGCCCCCTCCCAAACTCTTTTAAAACTAACATTAATAAATCACCAAGGTAATAACAGGCAGTCCAGCAGATTAAAAATAACAGCTAAAAATCATTAGAAGAGTCTTAAATACCTCTGCAAGCATACGAGAACGTGTTGAAAAGTAATACTTTTCTTGGAAGCTTCAATCCCATGAATACTTACTGGAAATAATTTCCATCCATCATCATGGGACTTACTTCTGGCTAAACTTCCACCCACCGTGTTGCCTTGCCAGACCTATTTTATTAGGGACAGGACATGGCCTAGAAAGTTGATAGGCATGCTATGCATTTCTTTAGAGCAGGGAAAGACCATTTTCCACAGAATTAAAACAAAAATAGGCCACAATGTGTAAAAATAGATTGTTGCTCTAGCAACAAGTTCTCTGCTTTGGTTTGGGCTGCTCACGTTCTTTACCACCTCGCATTCGAGAATGCCAGTAAGTGTGAATGCTTGAAGTCAACATTTGACACATTTCCTTAAAAAAAATAATTCCTATTCAACTGCAAAAAAAAATACATCCATGGTGTTGACTTTATCCATTTTAGTTCCAGCTGGCTGGTGCTAATGGGTCAAGATGACAACTCCAGGAGCAAAGCTATGTTGGCTGATGTTACCAAGATTTACAATCAAAACCAAACCATTAAAGAGTTAGTTTCCACCGATTATAAGAAATTGTAGCCAAGCAGACATTCGGGAAAATATTTCCCTTCTCCAGATAGATTTCTGAAATATTCTTCTTTTTCCCCCCTTTGGTTCAAATTTTACAAAAACAAATCCATTATTATTTTGATACAATGAGATAGTCCATGTCTGTGTGAAGATAGTCTAGGTGAGGGAAGCAGTAAGACTGAGAAGAAAGAAGCGTTGGTTCATTTTCCATCTTCATTTCTGTGATTCAAATGTCACTTGTTACATTTTTACTTCTCTAAATCACCACTTTTAAACATCCATTCCTTTTCATTTACTTTCTCTTGTGTTGCGCATCTCCATGTTCATTGTCCCCCTTTCTCTACCTTTCTTTTACTTCCTCTTCCATTTTATTTTCTTCTTTTTTTCTTTTTCCATGCTACTCTGTATCACAGAGACAAAGTTCTGTTGGGATGCTCCAGGAATATCCCAACTCTTACATCATTCAAAGGTATTCTGGGGACAAAATCCAGCCAATGCACTAAAGGCTCTACTGAATTACCCAGCAAAAGCTGACAACAGAAATTAAGGGACTGGCTTATATCACCCAACCGCCCCACCCCAAAATCACCCAAAAGTTAACATGTTTAGCAGACATCTTAATATAATGCTAACTTGTAGGCCTCCATAATGTGAGTGGTTCTGTCTCCACCAGGCAACATCAGACACGCAATGCAAACTCTAGCTGGCAGATTTCAGGAAACTGGAGACGTAGAATAGTTGTTTGAAACCACTTTTCTTATCATGGATTCTTCTCACGGAATCCTAGGGTCTGCAGTTTGATTGCAAGAGGGGTCTTTCTCAACAACTCTACTGAATTCTTAATGCATCGCCAAACTACAGGTCCCAGGATTCCATAGGTTGGAAACATCAAAATTAAAGTGGTACTAAAATGATAGAACTACGCAGTGCAGACACATTCTCTGATTTACAGAGATTAGTATTCCAAAGCTCAGCTACCTACAACCATGGGGATATGATTTATTTATTTATTTATGATCCATTGTGTCTGTGTGAGATGAGGTGTTGTTGGGTGGTGCGTTTTTTTTTCCCTTGCAGAAGGATATAGCCTATTTGCTGGCATGTAATTCTCTTAAAACTTGGATGTTATCAACCTAAATCAATGGATTCAAAGTAAAATAAACCTAGGCTTACATATCAATGTATTCTATTTGTATTTCCATATAGCACATGAACACCAGCATTTTAATTGCTGCTGGTAATGTACGTTATTGCAACACTGGGGAAATGTCAAGCCCAATTAAAATATCTAGTACTGCCTACTAGAGCTCCCGGCAATCTGTTTTGCTGCCCAAAAACATGATGGTTTGGGTGATCTGAGGTGGGTTCTCCACTATTAATTGCAAATGCCTTTTTTAACTCACAGCAGACATTTCTAAGATCATAAAGGCAAACATTTTATGGCTCTTTTGTTCAAATAATGTCAATTTTTAAAACAACCCTTCATGTTTTGTAGAAAACCGCTCTCAAATACTTGTTCAAAGAACATGCATAGGACATTCTGTAGAGTTACTACACCCCCTAATGTCCAAAAAGAGAAAGCATAATCTTTTAACCTAAACATTGCATGTTCTGCTTCTAGCATGTGTAATTTCCTTTAATACGCCACCAGCACTCTGAGCATGGCCAACTGTGAGGCGAACGGTGCACTGCAGATTTACATAGATCAACTCTGAAGTCTCATTGATTTCAAGCTGCCTTTCGGCTTCCTAGTCATTATGAGAAGTTAGGTACAGAAGACACAAGTGAAGTTAAGTTGCAATGTGTCACATTTGCCTCTGGTTAATACAGGATGACCAACATGAATTTGACCCAACTCTGGGAGGCAGTGGAAGACAGGAGGGCCTGGCATGCTCTGGTCCATGGGGTCACAAAGAGTTGGACACAACTTAACGACTAAACAACAATACAGGATGGACACTTGAGGATCACTAAAAGAGGAAATGCATTGCCAAAAAAGGGACAAAAGGAATACAGATTTGTATATTTTTAAAAAATCCATAAATAGCTTAGATATAGAGAGGCAAATTTAGAAATAATTATTATAATTTAACTGTAAGCATAATGGGCTAAATTTAGTTGTTAGTCCCATCTGAATAGAACATCTTAATGAATAGTACTTGTTAAATGAACGGCCAATGATTCTATAGGTCTGCTCTAGTAAGGACTAATAACTGGATTTAGCCCAATGCAGCTCCCTACCGCGAGAGACGTCTGCTCACCCACACAATACTTGTGCTCCAACACACTGAGCTATACCTGCTATCGAATATGCCTGTCCTTTCTATTTCTTAAAGCATGGAAAGTTTCTTTCAAAAAGTAATTAATTATTTAATATATCAGTTCTTGCCAACTACTTTTGTAGTTATTGCTAAAGACTCACTCCACATTTTAGATGAATTCATTATCTTTGCTTAGTCATTGAAAGTTTACTTTGGTTATTTTTAAATTTAAATACCTGAAGACCGCAAAACACTGTCCTGTGGGACAGAACACACTCTTCTCCCATCTGTTTTGTCATCACCTTCATGTCCATGACAGGGACAAAGCCACAGCATGAGCCAGTACTGGACCATGTGTGAGTTCTCCATCACTTAGTGAATCCACACTCACGTAACTGTAAATGTAATTTACAAGTAACGCACTTGTTCCTCAAAAGTAGTTGTCCACTGCTAAATTTCAGTTGTCATGTAGCACATTTATAAATCTGCCATTGAAAAAAAATATATTGTGCACAAATAGCTGCCATATTTTTCCATGTATAAGATTATACTTTTGTCTAAAATCTTTAGATTAAAAAATTGAGGGTTGTCTTATACATGGAAGTAAGCTGAGGAGAGAACAAAATCAAATGGAGGGGAAAGCAGGGATCAAAGTGATCCTGCAGTGCTTTGATCCCTTTCCCCCTACAATTGCTAATCCCCACATAGATTTCTTAATTTTGGATTAAAAGTCTTATACATGGGAGTGTTTTATACACAGAAAAATACGGTAGTTATGTACATCCAAGTTCTGATCTTAATGCCTCAAATGGGGCACCAGTCAGTTCACTCGTCGTGATTGTAACCAAAATGAACTGCTTTGAAACCTGAGGCATTCAGAAATCTGAAGTGGTACTTGCTATTTCTTTCCAGCCCCCTCATATAGATCGTTCGGAACTAAGTTCCATCCTCATTTCGAAACACCTTTTTGCAGAGAAGAAATACATAAGAGAGATCAGAGACGCAGGATCTTAGCAGGTGCCTCCAAAACAACAAGGATGCTATGTAGGCTACAAGAAGAGCCAGCCCAGCATAGGCAGTGGGGAAAGATGATAAAAATTAAAGTCCAGCTGCCGGGGGGGGGGGAATCTATCACCCATTGCTGCTTTATCTCCTGAATGTGCATTCAGTGCTTCTGTCTCTTAGCCTATGTAAAATATTTTGCCTGCATTTGCCAAGGCTATATGACCACAGCTGTGTTTGTTGTTCTTGCTGTGTGCTGGTAATCCTTTCTGCAGGTGTGTATCTGGATAAACATACTTCGAAAAAGTGTCAGTAGCCCATCAGATCTTTGGCACTGGCTATGTGTTGCTCCAGAAGTTTTAAGAGCATACAACAGTTTAGGAATAATAATGTGGGAACAGGAAAGAAAATACAGACTTCACAAGCGAAGCATTCATTTTGAATGTTTTTTATTTATTGTGTTTTAATTTATTTTATTGCATGTGTCTCAAGATGTGAACTTTATCCATGAAAGTTCACATTAAAATATGGTAGTTATTCTGCAATGCCACAAGGTTTTCGTCTTTAAAAAAAAGTTGTCCCCCACCCACTCTGGATTTGCCTTATATGCTTGCACAGACTAACTCCTGCTACCTCTTCAAAAACTATACATTTCAGAGTTCTGAGTAACACTTGCATATGACTAATGTCTGTACATGATGTGCCCCCTTTGGCAAGGTGCCCCCAAAGCAGTCATTTTGATCACAAGTGAATGCTGAGTGAATCTCGCCCTGTCCCTTTAGGCTGGCACTTCTGTATTACTAAAAGCAAATGGTAGAGATCAATTAATTTCATCCAAGCACAGAACAAAATAATCAGAATTCTCTCCCATCATGTCCTGTATGCCTGATGGCTAGCCACAGAACCAGAGATTAGTGTTTTCTTTTTAAAGTAAGAAATGGAATTAGGTTTCTATCTGTATCTCAATCATCTCTTTACTGTGCTTTCAGGTGTTAGATTATATAGATTAAACAATCAATTATCTTCACGTGATGCTCAGTTTTCTTTCTGCCCTTTGTTCTTTTGTTCTTTGCCAAGAATTCCTCGCCAAACCAGAAGTCAGTGGCAATGTTTTCATACACTGTAGATTTATCATGTCTCACATTCTTTTTGTCTTGTATAATTGCTTTCTTCAGATTACTGTACTGTGGAAAGTTAACACTGAAACCTTTCTCTTGCCTTCACCCTTTCATCTCCACCCAGTACCCTGTCCATCACTTTTACAGTTAACAATTGTGTCTGATCTGTTGTTGGAAGTCACCCAGAATGTAACAGAGTAAGATAAAATGTAGTTAGTATTGAGTTTCTGAGTTGACTTCAAAATTAGTTTTGCAGTTCTTGATACAGAGCATAGTATAATACCTTGCTTGAGATATACAAATACCTTCTGCCCATCTGCACAACATTTTAGTTTCCTCTCTGCGACATCCTTCACTTAATTATTTGCTAAATGAAGTGGACATGTGCATGAAAATATAATAGCTAGTTTTCAATGGGCCACAATGTTTTTGTCTTCATTTTTCATTTTTTTCTTGTTTTTGCCACATTTGCTAAATTCGAGGGTTTGCTAAACAAACCCTCAAATAAACTATAGTTTACTGTTTTGTTTAAGATTGTTTAAGCCATTAATCATTGATTCCAGATTAAAATGGTTAATTGGAAGTGTCCCGGTGTAAGTATGGGTCATCGAAAGTGAGGAATGAAGGAACTATCTCTGTGATCAAATTGTAGGTAAGATGTTTGCTCACAGACCTGTTTGTCCATGACTGTGATTTCCGCATTTGTCTCCCCAAACAATTTAGCTATTTTTCTTTCTTTTTTTCCTTTCAGTTAACCACTGCTATAGTCCATCCCAGCCTTGGCACATTTGAAAGGTGCCACAGACTGGAAACAATTCTTCACACACCACCTTATAAGATTCATTATGCAACTTGTACAATTCTGACGACATTTTGTTCATATTGTGTTTATGGCCATGGCAAAAAAAAAGGGGGGGGGTGAGAATGGCTAGTTCTTTTGTCTAGTATTTTGGTGGTGATTAGAGAGAAGAATTGTGATTTTAAAAATAAGACAAATTACTTGCTTCAGCTCTGTTCTGCCTATGGTTGGCTTATGGCCCACCTATTCATGGATAGCTCAATGAGTTAGAGGACCTGCCTGCAGATCCAGGAATAATGAGCTCAATTCTCCAATGTGCCTCATAAAAGTAGAGTCAGTAAGTATGGCCGTTGGCAAGGTCCGCTCAGAGTTACTCTGAAATTAGGAAGCTTGCACCATTAGCCTCCATATAATCTTTCATATCTAGATACTGTTTGTTGCACACTGTTAGCTATTGTTTTAATATATTTGTTTAATTCTTTTTAATATTGTAGTAACTGATCATTTTAAGCTTCTAATATTGTTCTGTTTTAATGATGTAATCCACCTCGAGTCGTCTGAGGAGAAAGGCAGGATAAAAATATTTTAAATGGATAAATATGCAAAATAAATAGAAAAGCCTTGTAATATTGATTACTAGAAATGTTTGAAACAATTATTTTCTATCTCACAAAACAAGAGAAACTAAAATAGGTATTTTCACATAGTTTTTAAAACCTTCAGAATGCTACAAGTGGCTGATTTCTGGTACAAAATACAGTTACCTAGTAAGGTGGTACCACTATATGATTGCTAAAGTAACAGAAACAGATACTATTACACCATAAAATAAATGTTACTATCTGTCCCCATTGTGGAAGCCTTAACTTTCACAAATATGAATTAACTGCAAGTAACTCACTTCTTGTAACAAGCTAATTCCTAATTCTACCATAACCAATGAAAGAAAGGGGACAAAAAGATACAAGTTCAAAAACATAATTGCCCAGTCGTGAAACTCTCTCAGAAACACTTCTCTGGAAATGCTAACAGATTCCAGCTCCTAGTGGCATGCTGTTAGGCTCTGTGTTAAAGAAAAAACACTACACAGCACCAAAATACCATTGATATTCACCTCAGGTTTCACTCTAAGAAAATGAGATTTTTCAGCTTTTTGTCACTGCTACATGCCAAAGAATTCCATTCCCTAATTTCTTGTCCTCTTGTATCATACGATCCTTCAACTACCAAGGTAAACATCACAAAGTAACATCAACAGAGAGTAACATCAAGAGTAACATCAACAGAGTAACATCAAGAGTAACATCAACAGAATTACTCTCATATCCAAAAATACATGCAAGCCCTTTGGGCGGAAGGAGAGATGAGGAAATAACTTTCAAACTTCCACAGCCTTTTTCCCCCCCAAGTATTAGAGACATTTTTAAAGATGTGGACATTGGTTCATAAATAGTTCGTTTCCTCCTGCTACCTGGTTCCACTGAGGATCATGCTCCATGGAGGCCTACAAGGGAAGACACCCTTACCATTAAATCACCACCTCTATTCTCAATTCATCCAGGGGATATTACAGAGCTTGCTTCTCAATAAGGTCAGATGAGAGGGCAGCCTTGCCAGAGACTTGAAAGAGTCCGTCTGATTGCTCTGCTAAAGGAAACCTTTTTCTCTCTTTGCATTCAGAGCTAAAGGTTTATGCACACTGGTAGAAGCTGTTTATAGTCATCCTAGTAAAGCTTTCTTCACGGTTATGCGTTTGCACTGCTAAAGAAGGCCCCAGAATTACAGCTACTGTAGAACTGTGGTAAATCCTCAACTTTATTTCCCACACTAAGGAATGTTATGTTTTTTGGAACTGCTATGTGTGGCTACATCTTTATCAACAGCAGACTATTTTTTTTTCTCTTCAAGGAAGCGAAAAGTGGAGGGAAGGCTTGAGGGTTTGCTTGTTTTTTTAAGTAAGGGACAACGGGCGGGTGGGGGGAGGCCTGAGGAGATAACATATAAGTTTGATTTGGGCAGAAACATACAGGGTTCAGAAAGTTATATACAGTTGATGCGACCATTGCCAACCCAACCTGGAAATAAGGAGACAAGACACAGGTGATGGGTGTAGTAACTAGGGACACGCTTCATTAACTCATTAGCTATCCTTCAGAGGGGCCTGCTGTAGTGTAGATCCCTGGGGCAGGAACCAGAGGTCCTTGCTTAACCCTGCCCTTTTCCCTATTGGGTGAATCCCAAGTCCCAGATCTGTGCTGTTATATCAACAGCCTGTTCAAAGCCACCTAACACTTGGATGACCCTCCTTGCTGCCATCCACCCAAGCCTTGCGATGTTAGATGGCTGCTGGCCATGGGTGGCCACCCATGCATCCTTCCATCCCAGCAACTGGTCCTTGGGATCCACAGCACTGAGATGTTGGTTACAGTAACCCCTCCATGTGACCCTTGGGAACTCATCAATTCTCAGTTCCCCATCAGCACTACCCACTAGTACAGTGGTCCCCAGCCTTGGGCCTCCAGATGTTCTTGGACTTCAACTCCCAGAAATCCTGGCCAGCACAGCGAGTGGTGAAGGCTTCTGGGAGTTGTAGTCCAAGAACATCTGGAGGCCCAAGGTTGGGGACCACTGCACTAGTATGACCTATTTAGCAACAATAGCACAACTCATCGGCCCATATCTGTGGGCAATCAGGCAAAAATTAGCCTCACATCTTCAATATGCCAGTCAGGTGACATGGGACTAAAACTCCTATCTGGCCCCAAATCAACCAGCTAGACTCCCACTGAACCCTGAGGGTCGGTGAGTGGGTTGCTTTGCCTAGCAAAGAAGCCTGCTGGAGGGCAGGATTGCCTAATAAAGGCTTGCCTTTCTGCCGTCATCAGGCAAGCCCAGGCAGCCAATATTTCAGAAGCGCCACACCCATTTTTACCTGGCAGGGTTGCATAATGCGACCTTAGGTTTCACACAGAAGCAATGCCCCGTTATAATATCCTTCCAGAAAGATGGTGTGCATTCCCACTGATTCTGTCAAGTTAATTTTTGTGCATTATAAGCCATTTAAAATAAAATGGTGTATAAGAGCTGGGGTGGATTTGGAGCAGAAAACTGATTATGCAGATTTGGTGGTACCTGTGGTGCCTTGTCTCTTGATCTGGGCAGGGCAGCCAAAGGTGCCTCACCCACACAGCATTTAGGCACATGCCCAGAGCAAGGCTTTAGCATTACTTCATTTGTGCAAATACTTAGTTGCAGCACCCATTATTCATGTGCTGCATTGTTGTTTTTAATAGGCCAGAAAAGTACACAGAAATATCTTCTGGTGACTTCTGTAGGGAAAGTCTGATATTAAACCCACAAAAGCCAAGGTTATCCACACTATTGTATTTCCAGTTAATACACATGGGTGTGAAAGCTGGACACCGAAGAAAGCTGATTCAGTAGGGATGACTTACTGGGTGAAGTGAATGTAAAGGGAAGCTTGGGGGAAGTGACGATGTTATGCTCAAGTCCTTGATTTCAAAGCAAAAGTGGAGTGTTGCTGGACATGTTCTGTAGGATTTAAATAAACTCAGAACTATGACAAGTAGCGCCAAGTGGCAGGAAATCCGAAAAAGAAAAGGAGTCTAAGATGTGTGGGAGTTTCTTTAAAAGGCAGTTCTAAAGGCACAAATACAAACAATTCCAACATGGAAAAATGGAAGACAGGAAAAAATCCAATGTGGCTTCAGAGAAACGTCAGAGAAGACCTGAAAACAGAAAAAAGACACATAGAGGAAGTGGAAAGAAGGCCAGGCCACAAAGGAATACCATAGACAAGGAGCAAATGAATTGCAGGGATGTTATTAGGAAGGCAATAGCTAAGAATGAGCTGAGGATTTAAAAAATGCTAAATGCAAAAAATAGCACTCTTTGGATACATGTGTAGCAAAAGACAGAAAAAAAGAAACAGTGCCTCAGCTACTCAATGTGGACCGAAAAATGATACAGACAACAGAGAAATGGCAGAAGTGCTCAATTCCTACTTTAGCATGGTTTTGTTTCTAAAAGGCAGTCTATGACACTCTAGATAAATATGAAGTACAAGAGAAGACAGAATTACTGCTTGTGATTGATAAACAAATACTGTAGTCAAGAGATACCTTATTACTTTGAACAAGTTCAAATCTCCAGAGTTGGATGAACTTTATCCAGAGTATTACAGGAACTGGCTGAAGAACTCTCAGAACCACTGTTTATTATTTTCTTGAAGTCATGGAAGATAAAGGGTGAAATGCTAAATAACTTGAGGGCGGCTTATGTTGTCCCTACTTCAAAAAGGAGAAACCTGGGAATTACAGACGAGTCAGACTGACATCAATCCTGAGGAATTTCTAGAGACAGTTATAAAACAGAAAGTTTGTAAGGACCTTGAAAGCAATGCAGTAATAACTAGAAGCCAACACAGATTTGTGAAGAACAAATCTTGCAAGACATCTTTACTCATGTTTTAGTTGGGCAACCTCGCTGACAGATGGTGGGAATGCTGTCGATGAAATATATCTTGACTTCAGCAAAGCCTTTGACAAAATACTCCATGATACTGTATTCTGGTTAGTAAGCTTAGTGTGTCTGGACGGAACAACTGCCATCTGAGGTCATAATGAGAAGAGAAGATCCACTGCGAAAGACAATAAAGCTGGGAAAAATATGAAGGAAGAAGAAAAAGAGAAAGACTAAATATGAGATGGACTGAATCCATCAAGGAAGCCACAGCCTTGTGTTTGCAAGTGCTGAGAAGGGTTGTTAATGTTAGGACATTTGGAAAGTTACTCATAGAGTCACCATAAGAAGCAACTTGATGACACACTACCAAAAAAAAATTGTCAAGAAACAAAGAATATTTCCCTTGCTTAGGACTGATAAGAAAATGACATAAAGTGTCACATTCCCAGGGGTTACAACAGCAGAGTCCAATAAGCCAGTCCTATGTCAGAAGTTCAGAGAATGCAGAGCCGATATCCAAATACCAAAGCCAAATCACACAACATAGTCCAGGGTCAGAGTCCAAAGCTAAGGGTCCAGAGAACAAGGTTCAAGGTAGTCAAGAGCATGGATGCAAGCCAGAGGTTTAACTTGTTGCTTCCATGAACCTCCAGGTGTCTGGGAGCTGCTTATATAGAAAAAACAGTCATTGAACTGCTGGAAGCCTTTTCATCCTGTCAGAACTCAGGGCTAGTTGACCGGCTGTTTCTGCAGGCAGCCTTCAGGCGATCCTCTGACCTTTGCATCATAAGTCTTTGCCGAAGCCTGGCCCTCAGCCTGTCTACTGTGGGAGGAGAATCTGGGGGCGATTAAGCTGTTTGTGTTTCTAATCGCTCCGCATTCTCCTCAGCTACAGTTAACCCCTCAGGTTCCGGATCTTTGGCTGAACTCATGACATAAAGTCGGAGAACTTCTGGTTGAAATGTCCCTGAAAAAGCCTTAAGGTCCCCTTAAAAAAATAACATTTGAAAATAATTTAGGTGATATTCGTTACACCTAAAAATAACTTTGTAACTACTGGGTTACATTGCTGTTTTATCCTAAAAGTATCTAGTTGAATCTCATGTGTTTTGCTTTGCTTTACGATGTTAAATGTGACTGGAAATGTTTGGGTCAGGTGTACTGGAGCTGCAAATATAGATGGTGAAGTTATCCCAAATAAAAAAAGACCTTCAGGGTTCATTTAAAGAAAGTCGAAAATGAGAGCCACTCAGCATTTCCTTGGATGTATCTTTGCTGCAATCCAAGACATCCAGGCATCCCTACATAGCATTGTGGCATCCTCAAATTGCATCACAGAAGCAAAAGGATGGTTCTGTAGGTGGAAAAAACAACAACAATGGAGAGAGCTTTCCCTACACCAGATGATGGGTTTCCTGTGCTCCAAACTGAATTTTTACACTTGAAAAGAATCTTGTGGCAACTTAAAGACCCACAAGTTTTACGTGGCGTAAGTGTAGGTGAATTACATGTTCAGAACCACAGTCAACGTATCTGACAAAGTGAGATGCAGCCAGGACAGATTATATCTGAGAAAGCGTCTTCATCTTTATGGTGTTCCAGGGCAGTTTGACTTTATCCAGTGGTATCATTGCACTCTGGTGAAGGGTTGAATGTTGCAACCTCTTACTCCTGGTGAGCAATGATGTGGTTCTCTGTCCAACCTTCCCCAAACCAAAGAAAAAAAAATCTGGCAACATCCCAGAAGATTGAGCTGTAGAGACTTGTGGGAAAGAACAAGCAAAGAGGGAGAAATAATAACTGATTGGGGGTGGGGGAAAGACTGGGATCTTGCTTTCATGAGGAGCTGAGAAATCTTCTTAGTGCAAGGCAGCAGGAGTCTTGACAGGAAATCTCAGCATGGTAAGGCTTGGGGAATAGCTGAGAATGAGAAAGTATGAGTAGGCATCTCTGTTGGACTATCACTTGCACCTTTCTGCCCTCCGCTCAAGAATGGGAGCCGGTACAGTTTTTTCTGACACAAGAGGCTGCCAAGCGGCTTCCATATTTGCTTTTCACAACCATGTGCACAATGCGTGAATCAGTGTTAATTGCAGTAGCAGAGATTTCCACGCCAGTTGTGCAAAGCTTGGCTCCAACGCCATGATCTTTGACCAGGCCAGTCTAACCCCATGGTTTGCAATTCTTTAAATCAGCTTCTGTCCAATAGAGTCTCCCCTCCCTCCCCATTTGCTGTCACCAATTCAGGCTCACCTCTTCCCTCCTCCTCCTCCTCCTCCTCCTCCTCCTCCTCCTCCTCCTCCTCCTCTTCTTCTTCTTCTTCTTCTTCTTCTTCTTCTTCTTCTTCTTCTTCTTCTTCTTCTTCTTCTTCTTCTTCTTCTTCTTCTTCTTCTTCTTCTTCTTCTTCTTCTTCTTGTAGTCCTTTAGATCTGCTTCCAGGCAATGCAGTGGGACAATCTAATTTTAGTGGAAAAAGCAAGATTTCAGAGTTGGTTGCGAGGATAGCAGTAAGTGATCCCACAAGCGCTTCCATCAATAAAACATGTTTCCCCTGATAAGAACCACATGAAGCATGTGTAATTTCATAAAATATTTAAATGGTGCTCAGTGGCAAAGGCCTTTTCCCAGAAAGGTGTCCTAAACAACCAACAGAGTAACAAGACAAAAGAAGTACTAAGTTTGCAAAATCCAGACGAGGTGGAGGGGGGGTCCCTTTTACCCTTCAACAGTCTGCCATTGTCATGCCATGTAATCTTTTCCCTTTTTCTCTTTCTGAAATTATGATGGCAATAACCTGCCCTTGGAATACTTGGCACTTTCTAAAACACCCATCCACCTCACATTTGCAGAATTTTTTCCTATTGAATTTCTGCCACTCAAATGTATTATTATTCAGTAAGGAACACTTTTGGCCCAGCTGTGTGTGACATCCGCATTTGGGAATTTGCAATATTTCAGAAGCGCCACATCCACTTTAAACTGGCAGGGTTCCATAATGCGACCTTGGGTTTCACACAGAAGCAAGGCTCCATTATAATATCCTTCCAGAAAGATGGTGTGCATTCCCATTGATTCTGTCAGGTTAATTGTTGTGCATTATAAGCCATTTAAAATAAAATGGTGTATACAGAGCTGGGGTGCATTTGAAGCAGAAAACTGGTTATACAAATTTGGTGGTGTGTCAGCCACGGAAGTCAAAAACCATTCACACTGTTAGCTACTGCCGTGCAGCTGGCTGCCCTTCTATAGCCTCAGATCTGAAACTTTTTCATTTATAAAAGAAAACTGTTCCAGATTTTCACCACTAATCGCTGAGACTCAAAACCTACAGAAGGAAGAGTGATTTGCATACAATTTTGTTTTGCTCTTTTCTAAACATAGTTTGCAAATATAATTTTCCAAATATAATTTGCAAAGTCAACAACTACACTTTGTTAAGTGAAAATGCCCTTCTGCCAGCACAAGTGTCTTCTACAGTCTGATCTCAGAGATCTGGCTTATCTTCTCTGCTGGCTAAGGTGTACAGGCATGAGAACTGAAAAGGGGACAGAGAGGGTGAGGGAGAAGCTGATTCTTGCCAGATCAAACAGGGTTCGGTCAGGATGAAGATAGCCCTACATCCAACACCATGAGACTGGGAGGGGCTTTGCTTCAGCTTATCTTCAGCTATCCTATTGCTGGCTCACCTGACCATCTTGACCATCTTGGATTGCACAGTAAGGTCACTATCTTGTTTACCTATAGAATGGTGTTCCCCATCCTGGGGGTCGTGACTAGAGACGGGGGCATTCGTATTCATATACTGTACGAATATGAATATCCCCATGCAGCTGAAGTGAACGAGGGTCTGGCTCCTGGGGCTGGACCTTCCATCCAGCAGCAGCAGCGCCCCCTGTCTTCCTTCCAGTTGTTCCAGAGCACTGCCCAGCTAGCCACTCGGCAACCTTGCAGGGAGACTCATCTTCCCTCCCTCTGCCAGGAGTGTCTAGAAGACACTCAGGAGCAATTGAAAGGATGAGCGGGGCCAGCCGTGGCGGCGGACATGTTAGCTCCAGCTGTGTGGGGATATTCATATTTGGATATGAATACCCCCATCTCTAGTCATGAACCCCAGGGGGGTGGCAAAGGGTTTTCTGGGGGGCTGGGGGTTGCCTTAAATGTGTTGTAAGGTAAAGGTAAAGGTTCCCCTTGACAATTTTTTGTCCAGTTGTGTTCAACTCTAGGGGGCAGTGCTCATCCCCGTTTCCAAGCCATAGAGCCAGTGCTTGTCCGAAGACAGTTTCCATTGTCACGTGGCCAGTGTGACTAGGGAGTGCCGTTTTACCTTCCCACTGAGGTGGTACCTATTTATCTACTCGCATTTGCATGCTTTCGAACCACTAGGTTGGCGGGAGCTGGGACAAGCGACGGCAGCTCACTCCGTCATGTGGATTCAATCTTACAGCTGAAGATCTACAGACCTTACAGCACAGAGGCTTCTGCAGTTTAACCCACAGCGCCACAACATCCCTGTGTTGTAGCCCTTGTTAAATAATTTCTTCCCTCACCTTTCAGAACAGGGTATTATAGTTAGTGTGTATGTGTATATATGAGAAACAGGCCCTTTGGGGAAGAAAGAAGCCTCCATTTTTTTGAGAATTTTTAACTCCATTAAAAATGCCTTTTTCTCTAAATGTGGCAGGGGGGGGGGGGTCACAGGTTACTTGGCTATTATAAAAGCAGGTTGTGACTTGAAAAAGGTTGGGAACCACTGGTCCAGCATAAGAATTGTGCAGCAGAAATCCAGATCATGTCCTGTGCCCAAAGATGGGGAAGGTTCAAATTTTCTCCCTTAAAAATAAAAACAAAAATCCTGATAGTGCTTAAGACTGGAGAGGTATCCCAATTGATTTTCGAAATGTTTGGAGGAAAGAATTCCCTAGTGGAAGAGCAGCTGCTTTGTAGAGAGGAAAAAATAGTGCAACGTGTTTAGTCAGAAGTGTGAAAATGCCTATCAAAAGCAATAAAAACCCTTCCCAATTTCCTTCAAAATTCTACTTTCAGCAGTGGATTGACTTTATGCCTGGCACATCCTATGATGCGTCAAAGAAGATAAGAATGGTTGTTGTTGTTTTTTCCCCAAGTTGATCATTTTTGCTAGGAGAATCTGTTGGGTTAGACATTAAAGAGATTTTGAGTAGGAATTGCAGTGTGTGTTTGAAATGATAACACAAATTATATATACACAGGGGGGGAAAAGTCTTCTCAAGTTGAATGGGGCTTAGTCCCAGGTAAGGAAAAATAGGATTGCAGCCCAAATACTGTTGAGGTCCTGTTGCCCTCACATCTCAGTTGTTAATGGGACAACCCTAAAAAAGTATTCTCTCAATCCCACCACCTTCACAGGTGCCTTTGGTGGGGACATGGGAGAGGGCCTTCTCTGTGGCTGCTCCCAGACTCTGGAACTCCCTCCCACAGGATATTTTGCTGGCCCCCTCTTTTCAGGATGTTTGTGCCTTACTGCTTTGAATATATTTTTAGTATCACTTTTGTTTACCATTTCTTAAAGTAATATTTGTTTGATCCTTTTTGGTATTTATATATTTATTGTTCTCAGCTTTAAAAATCTCTTTAAAGATGTAAGCCACCTTTGTAAGCTCATTGTTTTTAGCTTTGAATATTGTGCTTTTTATTGTGCTTATTGTGTAAGCTGCCTTGGGTCCTTTTTAAAAGAGAAAGGGAGGGTAAAAAAAATTTTTTAAAATGAAACAAATAAATTCTCTTCCTGGCCAGAAGACTGAACTTTCCCACTAATGCGTTAGCACACCTACGAGAAGTACATCTGGCAATTGCAAGGAGGAATTGTATGTATATAACAACATAGCTGTACATAGACACCCCTCCAGACGATCGAGCAAAGTGAGTTAAGTGCCTCGGGCAGCAGATCTGGAGTATCATGGAAGGGGGGAAAGAAATTCAAATGGGGGGGGGACCCTGAGCTGATTCATATAGACTTGTACATCATGTAGCCAATGGAAAAAAATGTGAATTTGGCAGTTCAAAACCTGGAGCGTTTCCCGATCGTTGTTGCTGTTATGAATGGTGCTCTCCAAAATGCCCTGTCCTCAACAGCCCAGTTTAGCTCCTGCAGCCTCAAGCCTGTGGCTTCCTTTAGGCAGTCAGTTCATCTCATGCTTGATCTTCCTCTTTTCCTGCTGCCTTCCATCTTTGCCAACATTGTTGCCTTTTCCAAAGAATCACGCCTCCTCATGATGGGTCCAAAGTAGGACATATTGTGATTCTAGCCCATAGATCCCACCACGTGTTTGCCACACATGGGTGTGTAGTTTAAATCCTGCTGTAGGTTCAAAAGAAGTGTATTGTTTTCGTTTTTTTAAAAAAAATAAGCAATTCAGACAAAGGAACCATTGTATCCTAACTCCACTGCCTTCACTGGAAATGCCAGTACTTCTAAACATGAAAACTGTAGGAATTTGCCACACAAATGTGTCACGAGATTATAGCAGGCAAGTAAAATAGACTTACTATGGCTTTGAGTAATTATTCAGGATGCTCAAGGTAAAAGGAGAAACACATATTTTATGTTCCAAGGAAACTAGAGCTAGCATCTATGTGTGCAACTTTGTATAACGGAGTTCCTTCTCGGCTGGTCCTCCATTACACAGAAAGAACAAAGACAAACTATTCCTTTGGAGAAGGGGAAATAATCTAGCAGGAAGTGAGCTAATGGTAACAATCTACAAGGCTCAACCCTATCTGGATAACAATATACCTGTTGCTTCCCCACAATGGATTACTTGAAAACAACATTACTGCAGTTACTCAAACCAAGAGAAATGGGCTTCTGGATATTTGAACTGCTTTGTAAAGAGATGCTTGATTGGAATGTTGTCGTAACATTATTTCAATGATACTGGTATTTTTGCCCTGGTATAACTCTGGCATTCATTGCCACTTAAACTCAAGTGCCATTTCTTTCGAAGGCTAAGATAGCCTTTGAAAGGAAAACTGCAAACTCCCACGAAACTAAAGGTGTATCTAATACAAGCTGCCTTGTGTCAGGACTGTATGTGTACAGGTATGTGTGTGCATTAAATGCCAACCCACACAATGATGCTGTGTGCTGTTGCCATAGAAATCTCAGTAATGCTTGAAAGATTATTCTTAGGAATAATCTTTCACGAACATCCCACACAATCCATTCATGACGGGACTGAAAACTAAACCTTGGATCCAGGGTCTCTTACTTGTGAGATCTACCATATTGTGCCTTAAACTGGATTTGTAGAAGTTACACACAAACACACATATTTGTACACAAACACATACACATTAATGACTGGCTGCCTGAGTGGGATTTTTTAAATGGATGGTTGTGCCTTACTTACTGCTTTGAACATGTTTTTGGTGTTCTTTTTTTTTACTGTTTTTTTAGTGTGGTATTTGTTCGATCTTTTTCACTGTTTGTATCCTTACTGTTTTTAGCTTTCAGTATTGTCTTGTGATCATGTGAGCCTCCTTGGGTTTTTCTTAAGGAGAAAGATGGAGTAAAAAATATTTTAAATAACTAAATAACCAGCAAATTTGTGACATATACTGTAAATATTTTTGAGTATAGAATACCTAGAAGTGGTTTACAATTCTTTTCTTCTGGAAGTGTCTTGAGACTGCGCAATTTGCTACTTTTACTTAATTTTAGTAAGTAGCATCTTTGTCTGTCACATTTGTAATTTCACTGTATTTTTAACAGATCACATTTGTATTTAAAATATTTCATTTACCTCCGTGGGTCCATTTACTGGGAGAAAAGCAGGATATAAATAAAAGGAAAGAAGGAAGGAAGGAAATATTCTGGAAAGAGAGAGAAGAGGCTGGCCCTGCCACCTTCCATACTTGCTCTGTTCATGAAATCAATATTCATGGCAATCTGGAGCTCATTCCGTGATCTTAAGTGTCTCTTTCAATACAACACTGCACATTTACTTTTTCTTTTCTTTAATGGCTCCTCTCTCTTGACACATGGTAAACATTCACCTGCTCTTCTGACTGCTATCCTTCCACACATTTTTAAGACTTTAATAGTTTTTCCCACTGAACCATAAAAATTATTTATAAATTCATTTTTCAAAGCATTTATACAAGGAGAAAGTCATAACATGATGTGCAACACAAATTATGAGTACTGGAGCATAAAAGGTTTGTTGGGTATATGTATAGGTAATGAAGCCAGAAGCCACGGCAACTGAAAAGTGGGCTCTTATTATAGAGCAGATATTAAACATTAGGTAGTGGGATAATGAATTATTTATATAGGACAATTTTTAAAATAAACAACCTGACAGGGAAAAGTCATAACTTCCACAATCTAATTTACACTAAGTATATTTTGTGCAGTTCTTGAGAAGATACTCTGCTTCATCCCCAAGAGTCCCTTTCCGAAGTCTAGAGAGTATTTTTTTTAATATCCTTACAAATATACAGCTGCAGAATAACAAATACAATGGCCAGAATCCTGTTGCACTCATATCGCGATGTAACTCGCCAAGGCAAACTGCCACTAATTGATGAATACTTGCTTGGATTCCCAGCAAACCACCATCTGGCGTGGCATGAAAGTTTCAGTTAGACCAAATTTGCCACTGCAGTTACACCATTTTCAATTCATTGTGAGTCACACTGTTTCCTTCCCTGACAGTGTAACTGTGCAACAGGATTTTGGTCACTCTGATAATATTTTTGAGACACAGTTCCGAGTACTGGTTATCACGATCTACAAATCTCAACCTCTTGAACATTGCAGAAGTGTTCTAACTGCTTAATAATTTCAAATTTCTTTCAGAGATGAAGAATACATTTTAAAAAACTGGATTCCAACATCTAGAATTATCTGGTCAATATGGCCAGTGGTTACTCTGAGCCTTACAGTTCAGAATGTTGGAATTTCTCATCTCTGTCTTTAGATCTTGAGTTCAGACTGTTTCAAAGACTACATTCTTATTTACAGGACTTACTTGGATTTGAGTTCGGTAGAAGCCTTTCTAGACATCCTGCTATTCCCAAGGCATGTTTGATAAGGATGAGAGAGAAACAAGGCTATTGCCAAGCTGTGCAACTCCTGGGAAGGAGTCTGGGATGACTCCCCCCTTTGTGTTCTTTTTTTCCGTCATAAAATATTTTGATGGGTTAACTCAAGTGGGTGCTGCTTTGTTTGCAGTTTCCTTATAAATGAGTTTTTAATTTCTTTTTACACTAGCCCAAGTCTTGTTGCAAAAATTATGTTCATGGAAAGGTGACGCCATCATCATCAAGGGCCATTTTGGGTGGATAAATATGTTCCACTTCAGCTCTGTGGGTTTTCTGACTCCAGTGAAATCCCTTTTCATCATGTGAAAACTGTGGGAGCTAAAGGATCTGAGGAGGAAGTCTTTAAAAATCACCACCCCCTGATGACATTACTCACTTTGGGAGACTTTCCATAATTAAATGTTTCCTCCTCCTGTCCCATGGCTGCCACACAAGGATATGTTACCAGAATATTGAACAGAGTCTTACTTTTTAATGTTTTTAATTATGCTTGTTTTATTTAATTTTCTCATTCGTCTTGAAGTAGCCCTGAGAGGGGGGACACTACATAAATGAATACATTACAGAACCATGGTCAATTCTAAGAGAGAACAAGGGTCTCAAAAAGTCAGAATTCACGGACCTCAAGTTTGTATTGATTTATTTTAATATTTTCAAGTTTTTAAAGTTTCTCAAAAACACCAAAAGAAATTAATCCACAGTATAACATGCTTGCTGTTTGTTTCCCCAGCACACACACTATAGTATTCACAGGTTCTGAACTAGCTTCTGGAAACAATGATAGGTTAGAACAGAATACTGTACGTATATTGGACTAACTTTATTATAATTTTATTTTTTCTGGACTACAATTCTCAGAATCCCCCCTGACCACAATTGCAGAAGGATTCTGAGAACTGCAATCCAGAAAAGCAATTTTCCCATGTTCTGCTTAATCCTGATGAGTCGAGGCCCTATGTCTTGTAGTTTTCTAGTCTATGAACTGGATAAATATCCCTTTTTTATATTCATGGATTTGCACTTCTTGATTCAATTTTGTGAGAAGCCCTGGGAACCTCGTGGCATGGGGGTGTGGGTGTTTTGCCCCATTTCAGTTGATCTACCAGCTGCAGCAATTCCTGGACAGAAAAGATGAGAAGATATATATATATTATGGCTGTGATATAGAATGCAACCTTTTAAGTTCACAAACCCAGCTTAAAGTGCGTAAAAAGGAGTTGCCTCTGACCACAGATTGAAGTGCTAATGGGCTAAATCAACCATTACTACCGTATAATATGAAAAACACACAAAAAAGGCCCACAGCTTGGTCCCTCTGGACCCCACTGTTCTGATTCACTCTTGGAGAAGATAAGCTATCGATGTAAACAAATTGTTTATGGTCTGTTAAAGGGAAGCTGAACCAATGCAGTGAAGTAGAAGTAATTCTAGTCTAACTCCCAAGCTTGCAGAAGACCATGTGTGGGTGTAATGCTTTAACACTCGTCAATGATTTATTCCATAGAAGATTTTTTCAGACTGGATAGCTATATAGTTCTTCTGGCCTCAGAATGCTGCTTAGATATCAAGAGACAAAGCAAGAGAAACTGTGTTCCCGGAATGAATCCCTGCATCTGTGCAAGTTCCTCATGAAGGAATGTGATTTCAACTATCATGGCTATCATGAGACACAATCAAAGCAAAATCAAAAAGCCATACTTAGGACGAACTACTTTCATTTTAAAATTTGAAGCACAATTCATATGAAATTGTACATATGGCTATCAGTCAATGACAAATTAGGAATGTTATGTCCATGCTGATGGGGGAATTTTGGGAACTGTAGTACAAAAAATATAACATTTCCTGGTTTTAATAGATTGAAACCACCCCGAGACACATGCTTTTTTACAATGGAAAAATGGTACCTGAAACAGTGCTGCTATCAGGGTAGGAATTGGAGAGGAGACTGGGAACCCCTTAGCAGACTGGGCTTGCAAGAGCCCAATAGTACAATTTAATCAGTTTACCATGTTTTGCAAAGAATAAGTTAATAGACACAAATATCTAAAGGGTACCCACAGAAGACTATCTATCTATCTATCTATCTATCTATCTATCTATCTATCTATCTATCTATCTATCTATCTATCTATCTATCTATCTATCTATCTATCTATCTATCTATCTATCTATCTATCTATCTATCTATCTATCTATCTACTATCTATCTATCTATCTATCTATCTATCTATCTATCTATCTATCTATCTATCTATCTATTTAATGCCCCGCCCCTCTAAACCATGTCTACTATGAAATCCAGAGTGTTAAAAAAACACCACCATTGATCTCAAATCACCTACAAAACTGATAAGAGGATCCTTTACACTAGTGATGGCGAACCTATAGCACATGTGCCACAGTTGGCACACAGAGCCCTCTCTGTGGGCAGACAAGCCATAAGTCACCATAGAGAAATATTTACCCATCCTCCGATCCCAGATTTCGGCACTCCTCTCTGCTGGTATAGTGGTCCAGCGGAGGGGTGCAATGGCGACCATTAATGGTCTAGCCCAATGGGGGGGGAATTGGAGGACCACTAAATACTTATTTGTTAATACAGCCCATGGGGGGGGGGGAAACAAGCATTTAACCCTTGCGGTACATGAGCAGTTGTTTTTTCTAAACTACAATTTCAGCATTCGGGTTTTAATTACAGTATTGGCACTTTGAAATAAATAAGTTGATTTTGTGTTGCACTTTGGGCACTCGGGCTCAAAAAAAGGTTCACCATCACTGCACTAGGCACTCAGAGGCAGCCACTGCCCTCAAGCAGCAGATTTTGCAGTACCATCTATCCATGGCATGGATCCACATGAATTATAATGTATGATCATCTCGAAATCATTGGCCATCTCCATTTCCCACTTGTTCTCTGCAAGGAGCTGTCCGTAGAGTGCTCATGGTGTTGATGATGAAGATGAGGCTTGCCAGGTCTCAAAGAATGAGCTGCTCTGCCAGGCAATGGCTGGGCTCCCTTGAATCTCCAGGCCAGGCAAACAAATGTGAGGAGCCGTGGTGGAAGGGAAGGAGCGAGTCTCGTTTAGTGTTACGGGGTGGCCACAGTGTTTGGGTACCCAACTCCAACCCTCTCCGAATGGGACCAGGGCTCACTGGTTTCCTGTGTCTGTCCAACATGACACATGATATACTTGCTTAGGAGCTCAGACAGGGAACCCACAATGCCTAGCTCACTCCCTCACACATGCTTGGAGAGATACTATGTTTCCAATTCCTGTGACATCACAAGGCCCCACACCATGACTTCACAAAGACCCACCCCAGGCATTGGGCCCCAGCTATAATGAGGAGATGGGGAAGATAATCCTGTGACAGCCTCTGACAAACAAGACAGCACTTCAAAACCATTCCGGAAAATTCTTTTATTGGTTTTGAAAAAGAGGTTAGATGGGTATCCTCAGCAGAGACAATGGCCTGGTTCTGCTCCAGCAGGATGCCTGCCTTCTGGTCCCTTGCATCCCCTGGGGAAGAGGACAATTCAGGCCCTGCAAAAGAGACAGAGAGAAACAACTAAGGGAAAAACTCATCCACTGCCATCAACCAGCTTCAACCCAAGCATATCCACCAACCAATGTTCTGGCAACTTCATCCCAAAGTTCCGCCTGCCAATACCCACTGGCTTCCACCAGGAATATCCAGCCATTCATCTCTTCCACTCCGCTTCTGAAGCCAGCCTTTGCCAGCTCCTGAATGCTTTGGTCATACACACGGCCTGGCAACATCCCCACAGAACGTCAGCCAGCCCATTCACACACACATTCACACACACACACATACACACCAGCCACACACACACACCGACACACACACACCTTCACACACACGACCAGGCTTCCATCCACCAATATCCACCAAGCTTCTGCCAGCAGGTTTTAGGAGGTTAACGTCCCCCAGCTTCATCCACCAACCTCTGCCAGCCTCCACCTTGTGGCCTCAGCCAGCTTCCACAGGGAGATTCCACCAGCTTCTGTCTGCCAATGTCCACTGACTTCCCCCCGGTCCATCACTGACATCAGCCAGCTTCAAGCCACAGATCTCTGCCAGCCTCGAGCTGTTAACTGGCAAGCCCACATAGCAAGTTCATCTGCTTTCGCAAGAGAACTGGCCTTGGGCAGAAGGGCTGAGTCCCCTGCAGCTGCTGCTGCTCTCTCTGCTGGACTGCCATCTAGACGCTGACCTCCCTTCTGGTCTCCTGCCCTGCCCTGCCCAGCAAGCCTGGTTGATCTGCCAGCAGAGAGGTGGGGCCCTGTGAGGTCACAAAGACCCAGGAGAGTGGGGTTGGGTTCCCAAGGCAGTAGCAGCAGCACCTTCAGGATTGGCTGAGTCCTGAAGATGATGTCAACAGTCCCTCTGATCATTTGATTCAAACAAAAAAGCTTGCATTTTGCATGATTGTTTTTGATTTTTTTAAAATTTGTGGCCTATTAATATATCCCCTGTCACCAATCCCTCTGATTCTTAAATCTCTCCATGTTGGCCTTCTGACAGGATTCTAGGCTGGTGCTCCAAAATGTTATCTTCCGGCATTTGCACCAAAAGGAACTTTCCTAAGCCCTGAGCTGGGGGGGGGGAGGGAATGAAACTAATAAATGAATAAGGATGGGCACAATCACACACTGAAGCCTTTGACACTCTTTTTTTACCTCTTTTTGGACATTTTTTTCTTGCCCTTGCCATGAAAAAGATATTATAAGGAGCCTGTTAAGAAAAAAAACTAAGCAGTTGGCACACAGAGCCCTCTCTGTGGGCATACAAGCCATAGGTCACCATAGAGAAATACTTACCTGTCCTCCAGTCCCAGATTTTGGCACTCCCCTCTGCTGGTGCAGTGGTCCAGCAGAGGGGTGTAATGGTGATCATTACTGGTCTAGCCCAATGGGGGATTGGAGGACCAGTAAGTATTTATTTGTTAGTACTGCCCGGGGGGGGGAGGACAAGCATTTAACCCTTGAAGTGCGGGAGCAGTTGTTTTTCTAAACTAAAACCTCAGCATTCAGGTTTTAATTGCAGTATTGGCACTTTGAAATAAAGAAGTTGATTTTGTGTTGCAGTTTGGGTACTCATTCTCAAAAAGGTTCGCCATCACTGCTTTACACCATATGTGAGCATTGCCCACAAGGAGAATAAAAATAAATGTGATGTTTCCTCATTCTACTCCACCATCATCAATTTCTCAACACATATAAAAAAATTTAGACCAATATCATTGTTGAATGTGGACTATAAAATCTTTACAGTAATTATAGCAGAAAGACTGAAAAGTTTTTAATGGAGTTCATCCATTCAGACCAAAATGGATTCTTGCCAAAAAGACAACTAAGGTACAACCTAAGGATAATTTTGGACATTTTAGAATATTATGAGGTACATCAGAAAAGCAAATGGCATCAACCTTTCTGGATGCCCAAAAAGCCTTTGATAATATGAATTGGCAATTTATGATACAGCAAATAAAAGCTATGGATTTTGGCAAAAACTTTATAAATGTAGTTGAGACAATCTATAATGAACAAATAGCTAAAGTAATTGTAAAGGGCCTCGTGGTGCAGTGGTTAAAACGCTGTACTGCAGCTAAAACTGTGCTCACGACCTGGGGTTCAAATCCCAGGTAGCCGGCTCAAGGTTGACTCAGCCTTCTATCCTTCCGAGGTCGGTAAAATGAGTACCCAGTTTGCTGGGGGGGCAATGTGTAGCCTGTATAATTAAATTGTAAACCGCCCAGAGAGTGCTTGTAGCACTATGGGGCGGTATATAAGTCCAATAAATAAACAAACAAATAAATAAATAAATGGTGAACTGATGGATAATATTAATATAATAAAGGCCAAGACAAGGATGTCCGCTCTCTCCATTGTTATTTATACTAACTCTGGAAGTATTAAATAGGAATGTGAGGAACGATCCAGAGATTAAAGGCACCAAAATGAAGGATGAGAGCTACAAATTACAAGCATTCACAGACAACTTGGTGTTTTTATTGGAAGACCCATTGAAACAACATCCAGATTATTGGAGAAAATCGATGAATTTGGAAAAGTAGCAGGATTGAAGATAAATAAAGACAAAACTAAAGTTATAGTGAAAAACTTAACAGCCAAGCAAAAAAATCAACTCTCAGAGATGTCAGATCAACAAATAGTTAAAAAAGTCAAGTACCTTGGAATATATTTAACTGCCAGATGTGTAACTATAAAAGAAGATAATTATATAAAATTACTTAACCAAATAAAAATAGACCTAGAAAAATGGAAAAACCTACAACTATCACCATTAGGAAGAATTGCAACAATCAAAATGAACATTTTGCCAAAGCTACTTTTTTTTGTTTCAAACAGTGCCAGTGAAAATAGAGAAGAAATACATTGACAATATAAACAAGGTGATATTAAAATATATTTAGTAAGGGAAGAAATCCCAAAACAAATTAAAAATGCTCCAAGAATCCAGGGAAAATGGAGGATTTGGTTTACCGGACTGGACCTTATATTACCAATCATCTGTTCTAACTTGGCTGAAAGAATGGATTAGCCTGAAAAACAAAAGACTTCTGTATTTAGAAGGACATGATCTACAGTTGGGTTGGCATGCCTTTTTATGGTATCAGAAAGCTAAACCTCATAGGTATTTCCAAAACCACTATATTAGAAACTCCCTGTATATAATATGGGGGAAAATGAAAATGTACACAAAAATACCAGGATGGGTCTCACCCATAGAAACATTTGTTCATCCCAACCTTTTGAATTTTGAAAACAAAGACCAAGATCATCCACCCTCTTTTATTTCCAGTCATGGTGTACATCTGTGAAAGTTGGACAGTTAAGAAAGCAGGAGAAAAATTGATTCATTTGAAATTTGGTGCTGGAGGAAAGCAGATATCCTGGACTACAAGAAAGATGAACAAGTGGTTCTTAGATCAAATCAAGTTTGAACTCTCTCTGTAGGCAAAAATGTCCCATTTTGGGCATATCATGAAAAGGCAAGATTCTCTTGAAAAGACAGTAATTCTGGGAAAGGTGGAAGTCAGCAAGAAAAAAGGAAGACCAAATATAAGACAGTCTGACTCCTAAAGGAAGCCACGGGCTTGAGTTTACAAGAGCTGAACAGGATAGTTGAGGACATAACATTTTGGAGATTGCTCATACATAGGGTTGCCATAAGTCATAGGCAACGTGATGGCACATAACTACTACAACAAGGCACTCTGCACATCCTCAGCCAATCTTTTCTCCCTGAGTATTCAAATTTGTGCTGAATTCTTTGGCCCCATAGATTTGTCACAATTTGAATCATATTTGCTAGGAGACCTGCAAACCCTGTCAAGAAGGCTTTACCTTCAATTCAGCTGGGGAATGAGACAATGTTCCAGAAGACCAGAAGGCAGCAAATACTTGGGGGCTGGAGTGTCAATGATGGGGTTGCAGGAACCTCCAGATGGAAGGGAAAGAAGAACCAGGCAGCAGATGGAGGGAATGGCCCATAGTTTCCAATGTCTCTACACTAATGCTAAGAGCATGGGAAATAAAATGAGCTGAAACTTTTAACACAGGAAGGAAAGTATTACAGAAGGTGTGAAAATCAAAACATTAAGCAATATTTTTCAATGTGAATGTTGATTTCTTTCAGGGTTTAGTGGAAACTGAGGTTTCATCCAACAGGAATACAGACTAATTGGAGACTAAGTAACTTCTTCTAGATATAAACTTCTCTCAAGTTCTAACAAAAGTGAAGTTTTCATGGTCATGCCCTGAGCAAAATGGCTGGCTGAACTGATTGCAACTCAAACTAGTTCACTGAGTGCAGTGACATGCACCAAAATCGGGACTTTAGGTATTGCAGTTGACTTGATCTCAAACAACTGAGTAGTAGGCATCCTTCAGTCTCGAAAGACTATGGTATTGTGCTCTGTATGGAGGACTTGGAACAGCGTCTAGTGTGGCTGAGGAGGCCAATTCAAGAGTGACAATCCCTTCCACACTGGAGACAAATCCAATCTGTCCCCTGTCCAGCTCCCTGGTTTTGCTTCCTTTGTGACTTCCTCTTTGCCTCAGCCTGCTGGACAAGGGTCTCTTCAAATTGGGAGAGGCCGTGGTGTACTGCCTGCCTCCAGGCTGAACGATCAGATGTCAGAGTTTCCCATCTGTTGAGGTCTATTCCTAAGGCCTTCAGATCCCGCTTGCAGATGTCCTTGTATCGCAGCTGTGGTCTCCCTCTGGGGCGATTTCCCTGCACTAATTCTCCATATAGGAGATCCTTTGGAATCCGACCATCAGCCATTCTCACAACGTGCCCAAGCCAGCGTAGACGTCGACGTCTGAAACAACTGAACCGTACTGTGTAATAGCATCAATGTGGATGTAAATGAAGGCAACCAAAGAGGAATTCTCAAATATTTTCCATTTGAAACCACCAAAGTAGTCAATCAAGAAAGGTCATGTGGAATGGACCCTGGTTTATGAAATGCACTATACCTGAACAGAATCATGTAAATAGAAGGAAGGAAAACATCTGTAATTTTGTCTAAAAACAGAGATAGATGAACTTGCCAAAACTCTTTCCAGATGAATTCAGAAATGATCCACATTCTTCTGAAAATGGAAATATCGCAATCATTTTGAGACAATCTGGAAGTTTGGAAAAGCCATTCCACCATCTAAAGAATCTTCCATTGCAATCCCCTTCCAAAACTATTATATCAGGCCTCAGGAGTGACATAAACATAAGCAGAAATGGACAAAGGAATGTCTGCTCTGCCTGCTTGCTTGCCTGCCTCCCTGCCTTCCTTCCTAGTTATCCTCCCATCTTTAGTAGCAAGTCAGCAAAACACAGTAGCACAAGATCATGGGCTATTCTCACTAGCACTTTTGTTTAACAAGTAGATTAAGGGAAGTATGATGTATGTTGGGGTATAACTCCTTTAAGGAGGACTTCTAGGAAAGGAAGTATGAGCAGAAGAGGATGGTGTATTCTCCTTTGGATCTAACTTTGTCTCAAGCCAGAAAAGGATGAGTGATTTTCAGGAACAAACATCCAGGTTGATTTATGGCTCACTTGGTTCTACAGTAGGAAACCCATATCTGTGGGGGATTGGTTCCTAGCCCTCCCCACAGATGGTGAAAACTGTAGATAATAGTGAGTGTTATACATAGCATGGTCTTAGTCTCCCTCTAGTGACCAGTTCTGGTAACAACATCATTGGAAATACATATTTCTGGGAGTTTTCTTTTAATATTTTTAATATTTTCAGACCATGGATAAGTGACATTTTGGATACCAGTCCCGCAGACATGGGGATCCTACCATTCTTCACTGGCATTGGTCCTGTAGAGCCAAAGCTCAAAGCAGACAAACATTAGCCATATTTTAAAACGACGAAACAAAAAAGCAGCTTTATTCACTGGCTAGTGAGGTATCAGATAAGCAGTAAGATGCTACATATGAGTAAAACTGAACCACAAAGAATCTTCTCTTTCAGAGCTGAGGCTTATTTTTACCTTTCAAGGCTGCTGCTGTTATTCTTTTTCTCATATTACTTTTCTTGTGCTTGTGTGGGAGTGGAATGGTAATGGCTATCACAAAACAAACAATTTATATACTCATTTGTTCATGCAAGCACTCAGAGTGACATACCTGAATGCAAAACAAAATACAAGAAAAATTAATAAATTCCAGTTTGATCCAATACAAAAAAACCCACCTAAAAAAACCCAACCCAGAGCTGCAAACACAATTTAACATAAACACTAAAATATCAAAGTAAGAGTGTGAGATATAGGATAGAATATCACAATAGGCTTCAAAAAACATTGGTTCAAATCTCCACTCAGCCAGTAGAAATTTGCTGAGGTAAGTAATGGTAATGGTAAGCTACTCCATATACTCCAAAAAAACCTATTGGGGTCACCACAAGTCAGAATCGAGGTGACAGCACATAAGGGCAACAAAGCATTGATTGATACAATAAAAATTGAAAACTGTTTCTAAAGAATCCATGGAGATTAGAAACAGTTCTAAAAGTAACAAAGGATGAGAATTTCATTTGGTTTGCTTTTTGTTACAAACTTCCAAAAGTGTACAAATTTCTTCACAAACTGCTTGGAAAGAACTGAAAGATACGTCCATCTCCATCTAAGGCAAGCCTTTATGATACATCTGGGCAGCATAATGAATAACGAATGAAAAGACCAAACAGGGGGGCAGCCAAAATGAGGCATCTACCATTTAACAGACTGCTCACAAATCTGAGTATGTGGGGTACGATGCAAAGATCACTGATTAAAGATGGGAAAAGGCACATGTCTAATCATGCTGAAAAGGGTCACTTTTCAGGAAGAAAAATCCCTTTAAAAAACAAAAACAAAAATCCCTCAGTCTGCCCAAGAATTTCTCCAGGCCAGTCCCAAAAAGGTCCAGCCTTACAGCTGTACCAGAAAGTACAGCATAGGTAGGAATCAGAGGCAGGCTGGAGTGCAATTCCCAATATGTTGTGTGATTGCCAGGAAACAGATTGTACCAAACAGATCACACAAATGGTCCAAAAATGTGATCTATTTCCTGGTGTGATTAGACCCTGAACCAAGAACTCAACGTTTTTCTCTCCACAAGAGCCATACATTTAGGCATTCAAAGTGTTAATTTGAAATCATGAATAGGAAGGGTTGAAAACAGCCCTGACAATTGCTTTGTGTTCGGGTGAGAAACGGTTAACTGATGAAAAAAGGAGTCAGCTTCTGAGATTTTCCCTTACTTGGTGTCATTTTGTGAATGGTAGTAAGCACAAGAGGGGATCCTGTAGACCATCTTAACTGCTGCCATTGGTGTCGTCAACATTCAGGCTGCTCTTTAAGCTTGCCATCCTTTTTCCTGCCGACAATGAGGGCAACATATTGTGCTGCAATATCGAGCCATTTCCTAGTGTTTTGAATCATGGATAAAGAAGCACAATATCTCACATTCATAACATGGAGGTTTGGTGTTTTTTTTAAGTTACTTTACTAAGTAAAGGTACAATCAAACCATTTCCACCACCCCACCACCAAAAATTCCAATCATAAATTTCTTGCCATGGAAAATATTTGCTAACTAATTTGTCTCCCGAATTAGTAGTGTAGAATATCCATATTGTACCCTGCATTTCTGTTCCCAGGGCACCTGTTCTGGCCGCGAGTCTCTCATTTCCTCTGTGACATCTCAAGCATATTCCTCATTCTGAAGAAACCCAAAGCATGAGTCTAGCAGTCGACATCTTGTCTTTTTCCTGCCTTGCCAAGTACACATTTTTCCTTCATCTCTCAGTGGGTGACAGAGACCCAGTTAAGAATTCTTGTGGCTTCAAAGAGAGTCCCCCACTGTTCTTCTTCCCAGCCCACTTTGTTAAGAGTCCCTTGGAAGATGCTTCTAACTTGGCACTGTGTGAGCCAAGGGAAGGAGAAGCAGTGATTCGCTGAAATCTAGGAACAGCAAGACTTATCGCTGTTATAGTATGTGTGCTTTCTCCCCTTTTTATGAAACACGGGGTAATAAACTGTAAATGATGCTGCTTACACGGCTTCCCCACTTTGCCCCTCTGAGTCTTATATAGGTCAAAAGTAGAAGGCTCATTATAATGAAGACAGCTTGCACCACCACCATTAGGGATGTGCCAGTCTTGGCTCCATTGCGTTACTCAGGATCCCATCAACATTTTCATCCCATCCGCTCTGCATCCATTCTTAAGGCCCTTTCTTTTCCATCCCTCATGGACATTTGTACACATTCTGTATGTTTTCATCTCCTTCAATAAATGTACAGTAGTTGAAGAAAAGAAGGATTAAAGCCTAGTTGTCTGTATTTTTGAAAGACATGTTTTTTTAGTCCTGTCTGCTTTTCAACTGTGCCCATCATGCGCCCATGAGTGTGTGGATCCCCAGAATGCATCATAAGGCTCAGATGTGAATAAGTTTCACCCTTGTTAGGGTGATTTCAGTAAAAGGTTCCAAAGGGTCTCCTGGCACTTGAAAGGCTAACAAGTTTTATTTGGCCTAGCATTTCATGGAATGCCAAGACCACATTGTCACGGGTCTAGAGATGCGTGGATTTCTCATGCAAGCCATGCCTTTACTGCTCTTGGGATGTGTGAAAAGGATATTTCGCCATGGAATCAGTTTCTTTTCTATCTGTAGGCCCCCCCCCACTTGTAGACAACACCTCCAGTTTTCAAAACTTGAGTGTTTTTCAGTACCAGCTGTGAAGATAAGATGGAAAATAATGTTTCCAAATAATTAACCTTTTCTTATTGACATTCATAGGGGACAGAGGGAGCACTTTGCATCTGCAGTGACACAGTGGGAGTTAGAGAGACCCGTATGAAACTAATTTCTGTTAGCACACACTAGCAAACAGCTGGCACAGAAAAGCCGCATTCTGCAGCCAATTCTAGACATTTAAAAAGCTCCAATGAATGGAAATATTGACAGCTGTCATTTGGCTGGAGATTTTTTTTTCAGTTGTCCCATAGAAGCATGCTCATTTGAAAGAAAGAAAGAAAGAAAGAAAGAAAGAAAGAAAGAAAGAAAGAAAGAAAGAAAGAAAGAAGGAAGGAAGGAAGGAAGGAAGGAAGGAAGGAAGGAAGGAAGGAAGGAACAAACAAACAAACAAACAAACAAACAAACAAACAAACAAATATGATCAGTTCTTTTTCTTGCCCAATAATCAGGAATGTGCATGTATCCTTGTCAGAGACTGATAGCTGTTCTACAGGTTCTACAGCACAGGTTTTTCCACTCCTAACTAGAGATACCAGGGAGCGATTTATTCATTCATTCATTCATTCATTCATTCATTCATTCATTTATTCCATTTATACCACACCCATCTAGTCAACTGACTACTCTGGGCGGCTGCCCAGATCCTTGATACTCTACCTCAAAGTGACAGTCTCACCTAGCACATGTTCATGCATTTATTTATTCATTTACTGGGACATTTTTGTACCCCATTCTTTGTTTGGATGTTTTCCAGCATTTCCAACCCTGGATTGGCTTACACAAATCAGTCATTAAATGGTTTCATTCTTCAGGCTTATAACTGAAAAGACTCGCCACCAAAAGAAGGAAGAGGATAGACATGCAATTTGTAATTATGGGGGTGAGGATCAGGAAAGAGGACACTTAACACTGAAAAGGATTTCCCAACTCCTCCCTAGCAAGCAAAGCATGCTGCTTATATAGCACCCCATAGCACTTAAAGCACTCTCTGAGCAGTTTACAATTTAATTATGAGCTGGGTGCTCAGTTTACTGACCTTGGAAGGATGGAAGGCTGAGTCGACCTCAAGTCTACTACCTGGGATTGAACTCAGGTGGTGAGCAGAGTTTTGGCTGCAATACTGCAATTGAACCAATGTGCTACAAAGCACCTTAGCTAATATTCCACTCAACAATCACTCCTCTTTGACAACATGTGATGTTGTTTATATCTGCCATTGTCCCAGATGAATCCAGAGATTGGAAATATTTTTTTTTTTCGGGATGACAACTTAATAGGTTAACCCAGTGAGTGAGTCAGTTACTCCACAGTTACTCTTGCTTTGAGTAACTAATGATTGCACTTTATTTTTGCTCTGTTTTGAGGGTTTTTTTAAAAAAATGGAGTGCTACATTTTCAATTAACTCTTATGCAAAACCACTTGAGTGCCCAATAGAACCAAATGGGTAATTATACAGCAACCAATCTGCCTGTGTCGAGTTGCTGGATGATACACACTCTTACAGGATCTTTAATTAATTCTCTCTCACCATGAGAAACAAATCTTCCCACAAATGCTTAGCAGAGGAAAAATATCTTATTCTGCAATATGAGTTTGCAATGCTTCAACACAGTCACCTTCTTCCCTCGGTTAATGATAGTCTATAGATTTCTGTGCCTGTCTGGCTTTACACAGTTTAGATGGATTAAATATCTTTAACTTGTAAACTCTCCAAGAGAAACAGAAGCAACATAGTAAAAGGATGCTGTAAAGATTTTGTGGGCCTTAAAGTCTATTCCGTTTGAGAAAGGTTGAAGCCCCTGAAGCCTCTGCATCTCCAGGCTATTACCCTCCGCCAGGGCAGAGGCCTGGAGGCAGGAATCCAAGTAGCTCAATTCTCTCAGAGTCAAAAAACCAGCCCTGCAGAGTACAAACACTTAACCAGCTAACTCCATAAGGACTGTGAACATCACTGCCCCCAGGATGATGGACAAGGCTTCTTCAGCCATGGTTTCCATAAATTCAGCACTCATGGAACTGCTCACTGACTTTATTATAGACAGGAAGGAGAACAACGATACCTTCTTAACCCACCAGTCTTTCAAGAAGCTAATTTCTCATCACTAGCCCTCAACCTGCTCAGTCCTTACTGGTCCCCAAGTTTCAGCAACAGGGGCTGAGGTTTCAACTAGAGACGGGCATGACTTGCTTCATATCTCGTTATCAGAAGTCATGGGTATGGCTTCACAGGTGCCACATGTTCTATTCCCTCATGCCCCTAGACGGCTTCCCCATTGACCATCTGGCACACACTGCTAGTCTCCTGCTCTTCGTGCGACTGTCCAGTCACAACAAGAGCACGGACTTTCTTTCTCCATCTCCTCCAGCAGCTGCCCACTCAAATGAGAAGGCAGGACAGGGATTCCTGCAGCACTGCTTTTGAGTGGGCAGCTGCTGGAGGAGGCAGAGGAGGGATGTCTGTGCTACTGCTGCGACTGGACGGTCATGTGAAGAGCAGGGGATGAACAGCACATGCTGGCTGGTGAGTGGGGGAGCCAGCCTGGGGGGATGGAATGCTTAGCATGTGTGGTGCCATACAGAGGACTTGCAATGATGCAGCATGAAGTGAGTCATGTCAATCTCTATTTGCAACACTGTGATCGTGCTGTGGCTTCAGCACATGCACCAGGCAACCAACATCCTGAAAAGACAGCTTGTAGTGACAACCGTCTGGCACTGTCCAAGGATCCCTAACTCTTTCCCGAAGCACCTCTGCCACACTGTTTACCTCCTGCACCTCCTGCACCTC
Source organism: Pogona vitticeps (assembly GCF_051106095.1). Classification (NCBI taxonomy): domain Eukaryota; kingdom Metazoa; phylum Chordata; class Lepidosauria; order Squamata; family Agamidae; genus Pogona; species Pogona vitticeps. The sequence continues at coordinate 9,377,071 of NC_135790.1, forward strand.
CAGCACTTTCTCTGGGTCAAGATGGGGGCCAAGTTGCCTGATGAATGCCAAGGCCCCCATTGAGTAGTTGGGTGCAGAGGTGGACTGACAGGTTGCAGGTTGAGAGCAATTTTTTACTATCTCTACCTTCAGGCAGCCACACCTGGTCTAGGACCCATGCCCAAGAGTCTTCTATGTATACACAGACTGTCATCCCACTGGTGCAGAGAACAGGCAGCAGCATCTCACACATCCTCCTCCTCCTCTTTGGATCCCCTAGTCTCCGGACTCTCCAAACCCATCGCTGCCACTGTTTCCTCTTCCCCTCCAGTCTGACAAGCACCTCCTCCATCTCCTTCTCCTTTATTTCTACCAGCTGCTTGTTTGTACACCTGGGCCCTATCTGCCATCTCCTCCTCACTGCTCTGGGCTGCCAACCCATCTCTGCATCCGGCCAAGGTCCAACAGGTGCTGTGTCTGACATGTCCTCCAGGGGGCATCCTGGAAGGACAGATGGCCCAACCAGGATACTGGTAGTGACCCCCTCTCACTGATGGAGGATTTGTCTGTCTGTTTTGTATGCTGCCTTCCTCCTGATAAGGGGACACAAGGTGCTTCACAATAATAAAAGGAATAGAATTAAAAACATAATAAAGTAAACATTAAAAACAGTTAAACTATATGCTAATTAAAATGCAATTCAGTAATTAAAAACAAGTAAACATTTAAAACGATCTTAACCCAAAGAAGGCATTCGGGGATTTAAAGCAAAACAAAGCAAAGCAAAGTGCGCTGCTCTCTCTGGGTGGTTTATAATTTGACTATACAGACTACACATTGCCTATCCCCCACCAAAGAGCTGGGTACTCAATTTACCAACCTCAGAAGGATGGAAGGCTGAGTAAAGTTAACCTGAATCTGTTTGGATTGAGCATAGGTTGTGAGGAGAGTTTTGACTGCAGTACTGTGGTTTAATCACTGCACTAGTTCACTTCTTAATACAGTCGTGCCCCACTGGACTATTACCCCGCTGTACGACGAATCCACTTAATGTTGAAGTTTTTGCGATCGCTTTTGCGATTGCAAAATGATGGTTTAAATGGGTTTTTTTCATTTCACGATGATCGGTTCCCTGCTTCGGGGACCGATTTTCGCTTTACGAAGATCAGCAAACAGCTGATCGTCATGTTTCAAAATGGCCGTCGGCTGAAGAAAATGGGCCCCCGCTGTTTTTAGGACTGATTTTTCGCTTAACAGGCACCAGAAAATGGCTGCCGTATGGAAGATCTTCGCTGAACGAGCAGGTATTCAGTCCATTGGAACGCATTGAACGGTTTTCAATGCGTTTCAATGGGTTTTTTAAATTTTGTTTGACGATGTTTTCACTCTACAGCGATTTTGCTGGAATGAATTAACATCATCAAGCGAGGCACCACTGTAATGGATTTAGGATCCGCTCCCCAACTCACACTCCTAATAAGCACACTTAAAATGAAGAAAAATTTTGATTGATTTAAAAACGGGGGGGGGGAATTAAAGAAGAAAATACTTTCAGGGGGAAAAATAAGAAAACCCAGGTTACACAATATAGATTTGTAACAGTCTGGGGAAATAGTTACAGCGCAAATAATAAAGACTACCCAACCTACACTAAATATTCCAGGACCTTCTGGAATATTGGCATACCTGTGTATCTCTATGACAAGTAGCTGAAATTTAATTGGCAATTAGGCTCTCCGCATTCTGGCTAACGGACAAAGTGACCTCCACACGATCACACCATTTCTTTTCTCAAGGGAGCAGCCATTGTCTGGCTCAGCGTTCTCAAATTTGGGTCCCCAGATGTTTGTGGGCTAGGGCTTAACTCTCAGATGGAAGCCACTTGGTTATGCACTTCTTCACAGAAGCTGAAAGCATTCTGGAGGTGCAGGAAGGCGATAATATAGAGTTGGGCGCCTGTGCTTGCTGAAAATCCTCCCAGAATGCACCCCATTTGCTATTCCATTTCCTGAAGGAACGAAGAGGCTATAAATCTCTCCCCGTCAACTTATTGTTGGAGGAAGGCATTAGAAATAAGCTATTTTCAGCCTCTAATTAGCTATGTCTCTCCCAGTTACCCCTTGTAATGTAAAGGTCCTTGGGGTTTTTTTTCCCCCATCTCTCTCTTTTCAACATTTATGTTAGATTTCTCTTTAATTCAGGCAAAGCCAACTGAGACTGCTGTGCTTTTATTCCCCTGTTTTGCATACCAGATAAAACTTCCAGGTACAATAGGCATGCAACCTTTTAACATCAAACAAAACCCTTTTTTATATGACTCCCTTGCTTGCTCAGGTGTACGTTTTCCTCCAACGAAGTAGAAAGATATAATTCGGGTGGCCTTCTGACTGGATACGACTGGGAAGTCCTGAGCTCGGATATCTACTCCCTGCACAGATTTTACGGACTGTGGAAGACTTTCCACTGAAATGTCAGTGTAGAACATACTTCGGCTTCAGCAAAATGCTGACTTCAGAGTCAAATTACATTCAGCTCAACCTGAGGTACGTTCTGGACTGAAACGAAGCACCCTGACCCTGGTTCTGTTTACAGATCTGGACCGTTCCAGATTGAACTGGAAAAAAATCAGCATTCAGAGGACTAAAGAATTTTTTTAAAGCAGGGAAAGGGATACAGAAATACCATATACTCTACTGAAATTGTGGCATTTAAGAAGGCTTCGCACCTGTTTTCTAAGGAGCCAGTGCCACCCTCTTAGATTAAAAGCGGAGCTGGAGGTGATCCAGCAGTACAAAAAAAAACGTTATTCTTTCCTCCTCCTTAGCCTTCTAGTGAGTTCTTTGGAGGCCCTTCCAGGCTGGGCAATGCATGCGCAAATGTGGTGTGGTGCGCAGGGGAACAGAAATCCTTTTTTTGCATCCAAAGAAGATGTTTGGAAGAGAAGAACCTCTTTCTTCTCTTCCCGCTTCCCTTCATTCTCCTCCTTCTGGTCTTCAGTGAGTTCTTCTGTGTCCATGGTTGCAAGTCAAGTGGTGTGTGTGTGTGCGCGTGCGCGTGTGCACATGCACACACACACACGCATGCGTGCACACACATACATGTGTCCATACTTTGCCTCCCCGGTAAGGGAAATCTTTCCTGGATATTCCAAGAACCCTTATATATCTATTGATGTATTTCCCGGAAGCACAGAGCAATGGAGTTTGAAGGGGCCTATAAGGCCACAGAACCCAATCCCTTGCACATTGTGGGAATCCAGATCAAAAGATAGTCAACAGATGGTTGGCCAACTTTCTCTCAAATGTCTTCAGCGTTTGAGAGCTCACCACCTCCTGCTTCCATTGTCATAATGCACTAACCATTAAGACGTTTTTCCTGGCATTCATCTGAATTTTGGCTTCCTGTAATCTAAACCCATTCTTACGTGCCTTGTACTCTGGAATGTTTGAGAACAATCTGGGTGGGTCGGTGGGGGAAACACTGATCAAAAAATTCCCCCAGAAAAGCTCCTTACCAGCATTCAGTCTGAATGTGTGACTCTGCAGCAAGAACGTTGCTACATCAAATCCACTCAAAGAACCTAGTATTAAAATATTCTCCCAGGGTGACAAGGCCAGTCCTGGTGCAAGCCAGGCTCACGCATAATCCATTGCATTGAAATATGCTGGCTGCAGCTAATTAACAGGCAGAGCAGCAAATTTTTAATTGTTTGGGATTTGGCTTCTGGGAGGGTTGGACATCAGTTGCTGAATACAGAGAGCTTCCCTAATGCCTTCCAGTGGTTCACAGGCCCGTTTTAATAGGCTCTTAATTGCTGCTACTCTCTTTACATTCCATGCTGAAATGTAGCCTCAGACGTTGCGGTTGCCAGTCTCCCTGGAACCAAGTGGGAAGTCTTGCGCACAGAACCCAACCACAGACAGATGGCTGCGAGGTTTTCATTATTTGCTCCACAGATGAACTCGGTTCCAAATGAGGCAGATTTTATGCTTATGGGTTACTCGTCTTGCTGCTTCTTTGTCTCCTTCTGCCTCTTCCTTGTTGTGTCCCCTCCATGAAACCACACAAATTTGCTGATAGTGATTCAAGGCCACTGATACAAGCAAGGCTGGAGGGACTTAGTTTTGGGGAGCTCTGGGCTACCCAGAACTACTCATTCAGCATGCTCCAGAAGTGTCAAACTCATGGACTGCTGTGCATACCCCTGAAAAAAAAACTGTGCATGTTTCAGTCTAAGTCATTTGTGATGCACATATTAGTGCAAGGATGTTAGCCTTCCTTACCTGCAATCCTCAGAGTTCCCCAAAACAAGTGAGGAAGATGGGTAGCTCTTCTGTTGCTACACTGGATTCCACTCTTGCACAAGCAAAATTCTGGCACCTTTGAAAAGGTCAATAGAGACACATCTGCACATTTTGTCTCAACACAAAGCACTTCAGGGAATGGACAGCAAAGTACATAGAGAGCAAACCTGTACCCAAACCTAGGCTGATGGGGCCAAGTGTAGAACATTCCCCCTAACTACCTGGGTGCTGAGCATGCCTGGATGTGGGGAGGAGCGAGCATTTGAAGATGCATGGCCAGGTCTTGATGCCTACCCAAAATAAAGCATTTGCTTACACAATATTCCATATGTACGTAAGAGTCCTCAAGTGTACTCTTATCGGTTGTTATGTTAGAAAATGGGAGAAGATGGGCATTCTTTGGTCCCATGTGGACTCTTTCTTAACTTTCCTTCTAGCTGTATTTAAGTATTCACATCCCATACCCAAGTATTCTTAACTTGGTGGGTCCAGTTTTTTGAAAATCAAAAATCTCAGGAGATGTATTGGAAATAAGTCCTTCTGTTTTATTTACTGCATCCTTCATTTCTACACCCACCTCATTCATCTTCGTCTATGACATTTAAGAGGACAATGAGATTGGCCACGGAAGGCCACTGGTTAGCAAATAGCTGTGTTCAAAGGCAGGCATTCATCCAAGTATAAAATGGGTGCATGTGATTCCAGGCACTCGGCATGGAACAGGTACATCATGACATGATGTTAAAATCCATTATTCAGCAAGCCACCAAAAGGGCGACATGCCGAAGTGACAATTTATACTGTATTTACCTTCAGCTGGTGAAGCTGCTATTAATACGGTCTTGTCAGATTAAGAAATATCGCTTGCCAGGGAACAAAGTACCGAGGTGAAATTGCTGAACCGTTCAATCTGTTGTCACCACCATCCCTGTTAGCTATCACAAGTAGCCACCCAAAGAACTGGATTATTTATTTGTTTGTTTGTTTTGACTTTCATTTCATTCATTTGACTTTTTATCCCTATAGATTCCCCTAGTGGTTTGTTGCCTACATGCTGTTGCTGCCTGCTTAACTTCAACCTGATTTTTTTTGGAGTCACACTGACCACATTCAGAGTCAGAATAGTCAGGATGATGTCCAGCCTCTAAAGGCAGAGGAACGAGAAGAATCAGAAAAACCTTTCTGGATGGCTTTGAATGTATTGGTTAAGATCCAGACTTAATCATACAGTCGTGACTTGCTTAACAATGATAATCCGTTCCAGGAAAATCACTGTTAAGCGAAAACATCATAAAGTGAAATTAAAAAGCCTATTGAAATGCATTGAAAACCATTCAATGCATTCCAATGGGCTAAAAACTCACCATCCAGCGAAGATCCTCCATACGGTGGCAATTTTTAATGCCTGTATAGTGAGGAATCCATCCCTAAGCACAGCGGGCAGCGATTTTAAGCACCCGGTGACCATTTTGAAAACCCAACGATCAGCTGTTTTTGATTGTTGTAAAGTGAAAATTGGTTCCGGTTATCGCTAAGCGAAATTCCCCCATTGAGACCATTGTTTTGCAATCACAATTGCGATCACAAAAACATCATCGTAAAGCGGATTCGTCATAATGCGTTAAGCAGGGCACGACTGTATGTGCAAATAGATGAGTAAGTACAGCTGTTTTTGTTTCATTTAAGCTCTTTGCTACTTGAAATTAATCTTTGGATAATGAGAAATGAGATATAAATTATTTGAATGAATGAATGAATGAATGAATGAATGAATGAATGAATGAATGAATGAATGAATGAATGAATGAATGAATGAATGAAGCCACTTCAAGATGGCTTACAACTAGGACTGTCACACAGTGGCTACTGACAGCTCCTGTTGCTTGGTGTAGTGAGTTGTGTTAGAATAGGCCCATTCCAGTGGGATTTGGTGAGTTAAGCCCTCTGTAAGTTCCATTGATTCAAACTGGTCTACTTTAGTTGCAGCATACTATGCTAAAGTAAGTTGCAGCTAGAGTAGACTTATTTGCAACAATAGAATTTAAGGATTTCAGAATATGAAAAGAATGTTGAGGTTGAATTTGCTCCACAATTAGCATGAGTAAATTTGAAGTGTTTTTCAATGATCACATGAAGCAAAGACCAATGCAAATCAACTTGGCCTTTTCTTCTTCCAATTTGGGGGGGGGGTCCCTGTCACTGGGAACTTCTACCTTTTTGAACCCAGAACCATTCAAACTCATTTTTTCCTTGTGTGATCACTTGTTTTGTTCTACAGAAGGTGTGGGGGGGTGACGCTGGGTGGTGTTATGATCATGTATTAAACTATGATGTGCTATCTTGGGCCAGTTGGAACCGCACCCCGCAATCTTCTTCCCTAGTGGTTCTGAAGTTTAATTTTTTTTAAAAAATGATCAAGTTTAGTGCTAGAACACCTCTGCACAGGATAAAAAATAATAAGGAAAGCCAGGAATCAACAGTTGGACAGTATCAACAGAAAGAGGGTTGTGGGCTGTGGGCACACATCAAATCATATCTGATTGAGGGCCAGTATGGACACTGGCACTGAAACAATCTGGAGTCTTTGTCTGATCACCCAAATTAAATACAGCCATAAAATATATTGCAAACCAAGCCACAGCAAAGCCAAACCCTTTTGATTCAGCTTGCCAGTGTAGTTGCACCTATAACTGATTAGGAGTTTAGGTTCTATATGCAGTCCAATGATGCACTTATAGTTACAGGTCCCACATCGTTCATTCATTCTAACTTTCAGGCAAGAAGTTACAGAATTACATTCTTGAACTGGAAAGGCAAACAGCCTATTCAATACAAGTGAGGCACAGGTAGAGGAGGATGGTGAGGAACAAAGACGTATTTGCAGGACAAATCAATCAAGACACGCATAAGCTTTCTGTCCGTCATTTCTGCCAATGGTGGAATGTCCTAATTTGTTAATTTCAATTGACTTTCTACTGAATCTTCCTTCCTGTCTTCCCCCTCCCCTCCCAGACAGAGCCTGTAATTTGTTGCAGGTCCCCACACAGCAAGAGACCTCGAGAGAATATTGTTCTCAGCCAGCACTAATTAGGCAGTGTGGCAGCACAAAAGAGAAATTATGTTTACTGCCATTTAATGTGACGTTGACATGCCTTGGATAGCACCAGGAAAAGTTCCCATTGCCTTTAGAACACAATGAAGGTTTTGCCCACTGAATTAGCCATTAAAATATAGTCTGCAAGAGTTCTAAACCGGCCACCGACTGAGACAGGGTGATGTGCAAACACCCAGTGTTTGTCCGTCTGAGTCCCATTTCTCCATTCAGTCCTCAAACCTTTCTTTGGAACTCCCAATGTCCTATCGCATACATTCTGTGCTAATCCTCCTCTGTCTAGAACTCACTGATTGGTCTCCATCTCCATTTCCCTCATTTGGAAGAACATGAAGGAAGAACAACAGGCCAAATTGCCACTTATGGAAGACTTAAGTGTATGCTCGGTTGCCACTGTATCTAGTGCAAGGTTGCCCCTTTCAGGCTTGGCCACAAAATTTTAATTTGACTGATTGTTGGATATGTCAACTTCTGCATGCTAATTTGAACTAGAGATGGAGACAAACCAGAAAACTAGTGGTTTGTGATGGTTTGTGGTTCATCACAACATACACATACCCAAAAAAATGAACCAGTACATGCTTCGCTTTTTGGGTTCCTGACAGGGAGACCACCCACTGCCCCATTCCATTCCTACCTGGTCCTAACACTGACACCTCCAATACCACCGCTATCAACTGGGCAGTGAGCACATGTGCAGAGACAGTGGGCCTGGCTCCTGGAGGGGAGGCCAACTGGCTGTCTCAAACAATGGTGGCAGTGGAGGAAGGGGCATGGCCCTTGAGCAATGTGTATCAAATTCTCAAAACAGATCAATGAACAAATCTCATCACGACCACACACAAAGGGACCGGACTGAGGTCAACATGGAACCTACATTCCAACCTACATGGAAATGGATGACTTTTTCTCCTACTTCCTGCCATATTAAAACAGCCACAGAAACTGGGCCATGTGCAGGCAGCATTCAGGTAATCTGTCAGCTTCATGGAGAGGTTCCACAGCTACTCAGACCTGGTTCTCTGAACTGCATTTGTTCTCTGCTCTTCTTCCAACTAGCCCAAAGTAACATAGATGGGATTAGCCTCACAAACCTGAAAATCATCTTAAACAGATTGTGATTCGCACACTAAGTTTCATAGCTGATTGCAGTTCTACAAACGCAGTGCCTCCAGTAGGTGCCAAATGTCATATATACCATATTTGCTGGCGTATAAGATGACTTTTTTGGTGCAAAAAAACATGCCTCCAAGTGGGGGGGGCGTCTTATACGCCGGGTGCACTTCAGTTGGGCCAGGAAGGAGCCGCCGCCGTTCAGTGAGTGATGCGGGACCACGCCGGCCGGGGAAGAAGGCAGGCGGGTGGGCAGGTGGTCGGTCCGGAGGGAGGGAGGGGAGCAGAGCCGGCCATACCTGAGTGTCCAGAGCCCGCCGCCGGAGAGCCACTTCCCCTCCTCCTCTGCTGCCGCCAGCCAGCCGGCCACTTCCCCTCCTCCTCGCCCTCCTCCTCGCTGGCCATGAACTTCCAGGGCGGGCCCAGGCAGAGCCCTGGACAGCAGCTGCAGCTGCAGCAGAGCCGTCCACTCTATATTTTGAGTGGAAATGTTGGGGGGGTCATCTTATACGCCCAGTCATCTTGTACACCGGCATATACGGTAATTAATATATCATGCTTGACTCCAACCATACAAGAAATAAGCAGAATTATCTGGAGGAGAATTGAGGGAGTTGAGAATGTCTGAACCTGAAGAAGAAAACATTCATTCTATTCAAATGTAAGTCATAGAAGTAAACACTATGTTATGAAAATGGTGGCATTTTATTGTACTAAAGAGTTTGTCCATTATATATGGATCCATGCAACCAATCAAAGGCAAGTAACATAAACTTTATTTTTTCCCTTCCCTCCCCCATTCAACTAAATGACTCTCACATAACATCAAGGCAAATCCAAGTAATAAATCATTTTGCTATATTCTAAGCCTCTCCAACTGATTCATTGTTATTTCAGCAACAGTACCTGCATGGCTCCCAGTGTATTTATTTCTTACACACACCACCACACACACAAAGATACCTTGAACAAGGCTCAACTTATTTAATTAATAAGGATTAGGTTATGTCCTGCAGAGGCTCTACTGAGGCAACTGCATTGCCATACTGCCATCTGCTGGTGAAAGGGATAACAGAAAACTCTTTGAAAGTTTTTGTTGCTAAAGTGCCCTCAAGTTGTTTCTGACTTGGAGAGACCCTGAAAAATTAAGAATTTTTCCAAAGGACCTATCAGCAATGCATTTTTGTAGGACCATTGTTTGTTTTTCAATGGGGCTTCTTAAACTTTCAAACAACCCATTCAAATTATAATGTGGGGTTCCACTCTACCCCCCTCTTCTATTTCCTTACCATAATATCTTCATGACAAGAAGAGTTGTTTTAAAAACACACACACACACAAAAAGGCAGTCAGCCGTCATTACAAACAGTTAGCGTTATTGTAAGAAAGGAGATGGAGAGAGGAAGAAGGAGAATGTCAAAAAGTGAAATTAAGGAATTTTTCTTGCAGAGTGTGGTCGGCATACAATCGAATAAATAAATAAATAAATAAATAAATAAATAAATAAATAAATAAATAAATAAATAAATGTCCTTGCACAGAAGCAAGGATAGCCACATCCTAGCTATCCTTGCTTCTGTCCTCTCCCAGCAATCGTAGTACAGATCAGGTGCTCATCTTCTGGAATCCTCTAGACCTGGGCAATTCTACATGAGGTAAGTTTCTGTTAGAACTTGCTTATAGTGTATGTATTTTTAAACTTCCATTTAAAAAAAATAGGAAATGCAATTATTCAAAAAACAAACAAACAAAAAGAGAACACCTCCTGTTTACTAAGTGACACCAAGCAAGGGAAAATCCCAGAACCTACCTCCTTTTTTCACCAGTTAACCCATACACAAAGCAATTCTCAAGCTATATATCTGTGAAGATTCTCAGTTATCCAGGTGAGGTTATCTGGAAGTTGAGTCACGGCAACTGGAATTTTTTTTTATTAGGTTGAGACATTTCGCTACTCATCCAAGTACCATATTTTTCGCTCCATAAGACGCACCTTTCCATAAGACGCACCAAATTTTTAGGAGAAGAACACAGGAAAAAAAATTATCTGCTTTCTTCTCCTAAAATTTGGTGAGCCTTATGGAGAGGTCCATCTTATGGAACACACCCTAGGGTCGTAGGGTCCTAGGGTGTGTTCCAGGACCCTTTGGAGCCTCCCCCTGCCTCCCTCGGGGGCCAGAGGGGGTGAAATTGCCACCTTCTGGGGCTCTTCTGAAGTTTCCAAGCCCCCGGGCAACAGAGCGGGCAAAATAGGCAGCTTCCAGTACCTTTTCTGAGCCTTTCCAGGCTCAGAAAAGGTCCTGGAAGCTCCCGATTTTGCCCCCGCTGTCCCCGTGGGGGGGGGAGCCTGGCAAGGGTCCTGGGAGGCTCCCTTAGACCCTTGCCACGCTCCTCCACCCCCCCATGGGGCCAGGGGGGGTAAAATCGCCAGCTTCTACGAGTGTTTGGAGGCTCCCCAAGCCTCCAAACACTCCCAGAAGCTGGCGATTTTACCCCCCCTGGCCCCATGGGGGGGTGGGGGAGCATGGCAAGGGTCCAAGGGAGGCTCCCTTGGACCCTTGCCACCCTCCCCCCACCCCCCACGGAGCCGGGGGGGTTAAAATCGCCAGCTTCTGAGAGTGTTTGGAGCCTTATCAAGCTTCCAAACACTCCCAGAACCTGGCGATTTCGCCAGGGCTGGCCCCGTGGGGGGTGGGGGAGCATGGCAAAGGTCCAAGGGAGGCTCCCTTGGACCCTTGCCACCCTCCCCCCACCCCCCACGGAGCCGGGGGGGTTAAAATCACCAGCTTCTGAGAGTGTTTGGAGGCTTATCAAGCTTCCAAACACTCCCAGAACCTGGCGATTTCGCCAGGGCTGGCCCCGTGGGGGGTGGGGGGGTGGCAAGGGTCATGGGAGGCTCCCTTGGACCCTTGCCACGCTCCCCCACCCCCCCATGGGGCCAGGGGGGGTAAAATCGCCAGCTTCTGGGAGTGTTTTGAGGCTTGGGAAGCCTCAAAACACTCCCAGAACCTGGCGATTTTGCCAGTGCTGGCCCGTGCGTGGGTGGGAGGAGCGTCGCAAGGATCTGAGTGAGCTTCCAGGACCCTTGTGACGTTCCCCCCACCTGGAAGCTGGCAATTTCGCCGGTGCTGGCCCCGGGGGGGGGAGCCTCGCAAGGGTCCTGGAAAGCTCACCCTTGCGACGCTCCCCCCCACGGGGCCAGCAGCGACAAAATTGCTGCATTCACACCATTAGACGCACTGACTTCCCCACCCACATTTTGGAGGGGGAAAAGTGTGTCTTATGGTGCAAAAAATACGGTAGTTTTTTCAGCCTGAGAAGAGTTGGTATGAGACCCCTGATATATCCTATCAGGATTCCCCCTAATCTGAATAGGCTCGTTAGATGGACAATGGACAAGGGGTGAGTGAAAATCCCACCTCTGCAGTTCTTCTTCACCCATTGTCATAGGTTGTCATCAGGGCTGTTTTTCAACAGTGATGGCACTGCGGGTTAAACCACAGAAGCCTCTGTGCTGCAGGGTCAGCCATCATAAGATTGAATCCACATGATGGAGTGAGCTCCCGTTGCTTGTCCCAGCTCCTGCCAATGTAGCAGTTCGAAAGCATGTAAAAATGCGAGTAGATAAATAGGTACCACCTCAGTGGGAAGGTAACTGCATTCCATGTCTAGTCGCGCTGGCCACGTGACCACGGAAACTGTCTTTGGACAAACGCTGGCTCTACGGCTTGGAGACAGGGATGAGCACCAAGCCCTAGAGTTGGACACAGTTGGATTAAATGTCAAGGGTAACCTTTACCATTATGAATGGCAGTGAGCCCAAGAGGGCATCCTACAAACCATTTTGATTGCTCCAATTAGTGTTGTCAACATTCTCCATACAAAATAATCCTCTCATCCCTGAAATAGCCAAATGGTGTTTGTGGAGTGGAATCAGTGGGATCACCATCTAATTAAATGCAGCCACTCAGTGGTACTTCCCTCCCACAGAGAGGTTAGACCCATTAAGATGGTCCACCCCCGCAGGTTACTGGATCCTTATGGATTCCAAGATACCATGCGGTGGATTCCAGCTGACTTGGTTGGCACTTCGGTCAATGCTCTGGTGGATGACTGGTATACTGCCACCACTAGGGTGATTGACATGATTGCACCTAAATCAATGTGACAAACCCAGACCTACTGGGATATGTCACACAGTTACACTAAGCTGCCACCAACCATTCCCTGTAAGAAGTCACACAGACCAGGGATGGATTTTTAAACAATAAAAAGAATAAGGTTTATTTTAAATACACACAGGGAAAAATAAACAATCAGGTGAATAGGATAAAGTAACGTGGCTTATTCTCACTCATACAAGCATACAGTTTGGTTCACCCAGAACCCTTAACTTGAAGCACAGACCCTGAACCTATCAGTTCTGGCTAACCAACAGACACCTGAACCTATCAGGTTGGTACTCTGACACACAGAAGTACCCTGTCTGACACACTGACTCCCACAACAGCTTCTTCTTCCCAGCTGCTGCTTCGTCACATCCCAGTGTCTCCCAGCATCTCTCAGTGTCTCTCTCTCACCACACAGGCATCACATATATATACAGTACAGCCCCTCCTCCTGATGTCCCGCCTTCCACTCCCCATAGGATGGAACTTTCCCTCCAAACCCATGACAGACAGGTAACATCAGTGCTGTATGTAACACCTCCCCTCTTTATAAGTTGTTTTGTAGGGGGAAAGCTAAGGTGCTTTTCACCAAAAAACAACCTTGATAAAACACACAACAACAGTTATACATACCATATAATACTTACTTATACTTACATCCTAAGTTAAACATTTACCATTTAGGCATTTAAACATTTACCATCTACATTACATCAATTTACCTTTATTCATACAAACCAAATTCAAAACCAGGTACATTTAACTTTTTGTCATCATTATATACATATAGTCCATGTTCTTTCGCCGTCTTCAATCTTCAGGTCTTCTTGATAAGGCGTCAGCAACACAGTTCACTGACCCTCTGACCACCTTCACTTCAAAGTCATAGTCCTGTAGGTTTAAAGCCCACCTCATAAGTTTGCTATTGTGGGTTTTCATTGTCTTTAACCATTGCAATGGTGAATGGTCAGTACACAGAATAAAATGTCTTCCCCAGATGTAAGGCTTGGCCTTCTGGATCGCGTAGACTATGGCCAAACACTCCTTCTCCACGGTTGCCAAATGTCTCTCACCTTTTTGAAGTTTCCTACTCAGGTAGGATACTGGATGCTGGTCACCATTCTCATCCTCCTGGCACAGAACTGCTCCTACCCCGCTGTTAGACGCATCGGTGTAGATGATGAACTCCCGGTCGAAGTCTGGAACACGCAGGACAGGATAGTTGATTAACGCCTCCTTCAACCTCTGGAACGCCGCCTCACAGTCGCTGGTCCACGGGATGCGGTCATCAGCCGTCTTCCTCGTCAGATCGGTCAGCGGAGCCGCAATCTCGCTAAACCTCGGGATGAACTTTCTGTAGTAGCCCACCAACCCAAGAAATGATTTGACCTTTTTCTTGGTGTTGGGTCTAGGCCAATCACGAACAGCTTCTATTTTGGCCTCCAGGGGTTTTATCACTCCTCCCCCTACCATGTGACCCAAGTATTTTATTTCTGGGCTACCCAGCTGACACTTGCTGGCCTTTACTGTTAGCCCTGCTGCACTTAACCTCTGCAGCACTAACTCCAGGTGTATCAGGTGATCTTCCCAGGTATTACTGAAGATCCCTATGTCGTCAATGTAGGCCACTGTAAAGTCACTGAGCCCTGCCAAGGTCTGGTCCATCAGCCTTTGGAATGTGGCTGGTGCATTTCTGAGACCAAAGCTCAGGACTCGAAACTCATAGAGACCAAAAGGGCTGCAAAAGGCAGTCTTTTCTTGATCCCTGGGATCAATTCTTAATTGCCAATATCCCTTTACCAGGTCCAATGATGAGATGAACCGACAACCCCCTATGGTTTCAATCAGGTTGTCTAGCCTGGGCATTGGGTAGGCATCAGGAGTGGTTACACGGTTTAATTTCCTGTAATCGACACAAAACCTAATGCTCCCATCAGGCTTGTCCACAAGGACTATCGGAGAGGACCAAGGACTAGAAGAGGGGACGATTATGTTCTCCCTCAGCATCTCGTCCAGCTCCTTCCGCACCTTGTCCCTATAGGGTCCCGTTACTCGGTATGGGGATACTGCCTGCGGGGGTGCATCCCCTGTGTGGATCCGATGCATCACTCCCTTCACTATCCCCGGCTTGTTGGAAAACACCTGTTGATATTTACTAAGCAGCATTTTTAGTTCTTGCTGCTGGTCTTGGGTGAGTGCAGGACTGATCTTTACCTCCCCTGGGTTGTATTTTACTTCCCCTCTACCCTCCCAGAAGGGTAATTCCGCTTCCTCACTCTCAGCTGCTTTTATCGCGAATAAAACCCTCTGTTCCCCTCTGTAGTAGGGTTTTAGGGCATTCACATGAACCACCCTCCTTGCTTGGTTCTCCTCCTGCTCTATAAGGTAGTTCAGGTCTGACATCTTGGAAATGACCCTATATGGTCCTGCCCATTTGAGCTGCAGTTTGTTCTCTCTGCAGGGCCTAAGCCAAAGCACTTCCTCCCCTGGGTCAAAGTGCCTCTCTCTAGCTTTGTGGTCATACCATGTTTTCTGTCTGACCTTCTGAGCTTGCAGGTTTTCTGCTGCCAGCTCTAGATTTCTCCTTAGGTCATTCATCAAGGTGTCTATGTATGTCACCACGTCTTGTGGGTCATCCTGGGTGATCTGCTCCCAATTTTGTTTGATCAAATCAAGGGGCCCTTTCACCCTTCTCCCAAATAAAAGTTCAAATGGACTGAACCCGGTACTGGCTTGTGGCACTGATCGATAAGCAAACAAAAGGGATTGCAGCTTCTGGTCCCAATTGTTTGGATTCTCTGCCAAGTAAGCCCTAATCATGCGCATTAGAGTCCCATTGAACTTCTCAGTTAACCCATTACTTTCAGGATGATAAGCAGTGGTTTCCTTGTGCTTAATTCCACAGATTTGCCATAAGCGTTTCATGAGCTTTGATGTGAACGATGCGCCCAAATCTGTGATTATCTCTGAGGCAAATCCCATCCTGGACATATACCCTACCAAAGCATCGGCCACTGTGTTAGTTTCAATGTTAGTCAAGGGTATGGCTTCAGGATACCTTGTGGCATGGTCCACAATTGTTAGAATGAACCTGTTCCCCCTCTTTGTGGCCTTGGGCAAAGGTCCCACAATATCCACCCCTATGCATTTGAACGGAGTGTCAATCACAGGCAAAGGGCACAACTTTGCTCTGGTCCTGTCACGGCTATTCCCCTGCCTTTGACACACATCACATTGTTTACAGAACTCCCTGATCTGCTTCCCTATGTCAGGCCAGTAGAAATTCTGTGTGATTCTCTGCTGTGTTTTGTTCACTCCTAAGTGCGCAGCAAACATGTCAGAGTGACCCCTTTGTAAGATCATGGGGCGATACTTTTCAGGTACCACCAGCTGACTTCTGGTCCCATCTCCCCCTTTTGAGATATTCCTCAGGGTTTCTCTATATAAAATCCCCTTTTTCTCCAGAAATCTCACTGGGGTTTCAGGTGTTAGCTGGGCGTCAGTCACCTGTTCAAAACACTTTTGGAGAGTGGCGTCTGCCTTTTGCTCCTGTCCAAATCTGCTGTCTGTGGTTAAGGTTTCCACCACAGCTTCTGAACTCCCCTCTGCTTCCGTCTCTGGCTCATCATTACCCCCCTGAACTGTCCCTGTGGTGGCTTGTGAGCGTGTAATCACTAGCACCCGTTTCACATGTTCAGCCAGGTCATTTCCCACGAGCACGGCTGCTGGCAGAGTCGATGAAATCACTAGCCGCCAATCTCCCCTCCAGCCTTGAAAGTTGACAGGTACCTCTGCTACTGGCAGAGAGATTACCTGCCCCTCAATCCCTGCCACCTTCATGCTCTCATTTGGGATTATAAACTCCCTAGGAATAATATCTGGATGGCATAGGGTTACCTGGGAACAAGTGTCCCGCAGCCCCCTATACTGACGGTCAAGTATTCCTACGTCCACCCCGGCTGTCTCAAACAATTGAGAATCTGTTTTCACCAGCAAGCAGCGCTTTACCTCCACAAGAGGACCATTTTCCTCAGCCTGATCAGCAGAGGTAGCTGTCCCAGACTGAGTAGCCATGGCAACAGGCTCCCTCAGTGACACTGAGCCTTGCTCTTTCTGGACACAGAACACAGCTTTTGGCTTGGTCCCACTAGAATTCTGAGGCACCATTCCTTTTAGCTGCTTTAATTTCTCACACTCTGAGATTAGATGACCCTTTCCCTGACAGAAATAACATTTTCTGGTGTATTTTGATTCTCTCTCATCTTGTTTTGGTTTTCCCTCCAAAATCTGAGGTCTTGGTTTCATGTCTGAGGGCTTCCCTTCACCATGGGCCCCTCCCCCTTGCTGGCTTTTCCCTGGTCCCTGAGAGTACTTGCTGTAGGTTTCTTTGGGTTTGCCTACAGATTTCCCCTCACCCAAGGGCTTTCTTATTTGGGAAATAAAATCTGCGATCTCGGCGGCTGCTGCCACAGATTTCGGTTTCCTTTCCCTCACCTGGAATTTCAATTCCCCATGCAGGACTGAATAGAACTGTTCCAGTGCTATCAAGTCTTTAAGCTGCTCATAGGTCTCTGTCCCCTCCTGAGATAGCCATTTCTCAAGCAGCCTCACCAATTGGGCCCCCACTTGGGTAAAAGTCTGTTCTGGTTTCTTGGTGAGGGACCTGAATCTTTGTCTCAGCTGCTCCGCATTTATCCCATGTCTGGCAAACACCAGTTTTTTAAACTCTGCAAAATCTTTCATCAGTTCCTCAGGCATCTCGGCATAAACCTCAGCCAGGCTACCACTGATTAAAGATCGCATGATGGTCATCTTCTCAGTTTCCCTCACTGAGAAGTCCACAAACGCTCTTTCCACTAAGGAAAAGAACACCTCAGGACAATCTCCCTTGTGGTACACAGGGAATTTCTTCAGGTCAGCCTTAGACAATTGGCCTCCCTCAGAATCCCTATTGTTATTATTGTTCTTATTCATCAGTTCCAATTTTTTTAATTCAAACGCCATTTTCTCTCTCTGCAATTCCAATTCAATTCTCTGTCTCTCTAATCTTTCTTCTCTTTCCCTTTCCTCCATTTCAAATTGCCTCATCCTCAGTTCATGCTGTTGGGCTATGAGCAATTTTCTAAGTTCTGGGTTCTGCTCTCCTGTGCTGTCACCCTGCACTGAGCCAAATTCATCCTCAGAACCTTGGTCAATCTGGGGGTCTTTCACTTCACTCATTTCGGCCATCTGGCTTCGAGTCAAGGGCATAATCCCCCCTCAGAACAGGCTGCTTTAAAAAGTCAAGCCTCAAAATAAAACGACCACTTTTTTCCTTTTTGCCTCAGAACCAGCTCTCCCCAGAGATTGCTGCTGTTCTTCAGCACTAAACTTGCAACAGTATCGAGTCAGAGCCTACCCCCCTCTGCTGGGCCTCTCAGCTGGCAAGCTAGATCACTGTTACTACGCAGTTTTGCCTCAGCTTTTTCCCCGCCAAAACTAGGCTGCCTCAGAGCACCTTAATCTAAGTCTCCCCAGTTGGCACGTTCTTCTACTAGCGCACCTCCCCGTGAGGTACACCTAGAAGATTACCTACGCGCCTCAGACTGTCCCTGACTAGACCCCCCTTGCTCTGGGCACACCTGCCAAGGCTTTGCTGGACCGCTGGACAACTGGACCAGTCGTATCCCACACGCTGGACACCAATCAATGTGACAAACCCAGACCTACTGGGATATGTCACACAGTTACACTAAGCTGCCACCAACCATTCCCTGTAAGAAGTCACACAGACCAGGGATGGATTTTTAAACAATAAAAAGAATAAGGTTTATTTTAAATACACACAGGGAAAAATAAACAATCAGGTGAATAGGATAAAGTAACGTGGCTTATTCTCACTCATACAAGCATACAGTTTGGTTCACCCAGAACCCTTAACTTGAAGCACAGACCCTGAACCTATCAGTTCTGGCTAACCAACAGACACCTGAACCTATCAGGTTGGTACTCTGACACACAGAAGTACCCTGTCTGACACACTGACTCCCACAACAGCTTCTTCTTCCCAGCTGCTGCTTCGTCACATCCCAGTGTCTCCCAGCATCTCTCAGTGTCTCTCTCTCACCACACAGGCATCACATATATATACAGTACAGCCCCTCCTCCTGATGTCCCGCCTTCCACTCCCCATAGGATGGAACTTTCCCTCCAAACCCATGACAGACAGGTAACATCAGTGCTGTATGTAACAATGCCCTCTCTGCTGCTGAGCCCAATCAACCTCCTAGTTTAACCAGCAGTTAAGGGTCATGAAGCATAATCGGAGAAGGCTACAGTGCACCTGGAGAAGGGCCCTGATAGAAACTAATTTAAAAACAACTAGGATTGTGTCTAACCTTTACCAAGCTAGAGTAAAGATGGCAAGAAGAGTATTCTTTGCTGAATGGATAAGCAAAGCTCACAACCAGCAAGCAGAACTTTTCTATAGAGTACGCAATCTATCCAGAGTTGGCCACAATGATAGGCCTCCCTCTAGTGTATCCTGTGACCAATTTGCGGCATTTTTAAAATCAAAAGTGGAGGCCATCCGCCAAAAACCTGATCCCTTTCTACAGAGAGTGGATCGAGCTGAGATGTCCAGTGCATCGTCTTGTCCAGCGAGGTTAACTTACTTCCAACCTGTGATGTCCAATGAGGTGGACAGGTGATTGCACGCTGTCATGCCACCACCTTCTCTTTAGACCCTTGTTTGCCCTGGCTCATCAAAGTAGCCAAGCCGGTAACAACAGAATGGGACACCACAATAATTGATGGGTCTCTCCAGGATGGCATGGTTCCCTTTGCCCTCAAGGAGACATTCATTAGGTTTATTCAAAAGAAACCTAATTTAGTGGTGGCCGAAATTGAAAATTATAGGCCCGTCACCAATGTTTCTTTCTTGAGTAAAGTGGTCAAGAGGGTGGTGGCTGATCAGCTCCAGGCCCTGCTGGAGGAAACGGATGCCCTTGATCCATTCTAGTAGGGCTTCAGACCATGGCATGGTATGGAAACATCATTGGTTGCCCTACAGGATGACCTCCTGAAGGAGGCTGACAGGGGCAATATGTCCTTGTTGGTCTTCCTCGATATCTCAGTGGCCTTTAATAGCATTGATAACGGTATCCTCCTGGGGCAGCTCTCTGAGTTGGGGATCGGTGGCCTCACTTTGGCGTGGCTCCATTCCTTCTTGGAGGACCATCCCCAGAGAGTACAGCTTGGCAAGATTACTTCTACCCTATGGATCCTCAATCATTTCACCAATGCTATTTAATATCTATATGAGGCCGCTGGGTGAGGTCATCCGGAGTTGTGGGGCCCAGTGCCATCAGTACGCTGATTACACCCAGCTCTGCCTCTCCTTTTTTCCAACTGCAGTGTATGCTGTTCTGACCCTTGGGGACCATTCTGGAGTGGATGAGGGCAAATGGACTGAGGTTAAATCCAAACAAGACGGAAATCTTGCATGTGAGCAGCCCTGGCATCAGTGGGTTGGAAAACTCCCTCTCCTTTGGGGGAGTGACTCTTCCTACGAAGAGAGTGGCTCACAGGTTGGGCATCTGCCTGGGCCTGGGTCTCACCATGGAAGCCCAGGTAGCATCTGTGGTCCGGGCAGCCCATTTCCATCTTCGGAGGATTGCCCTGCTGTGTCCCTATCTATACATGGGGGCACTCACGACACTGGTTCATGCTTTCGTAATCTCAAGAATAAACTACTGCAGTGTTCTCTACATGAGACTGATGGGGAAACTTCAACTGGTCCAGAATTCAGCACCAAATTGATAACTGGGGTGAAGAAATTCCAGCACATCTCCCCCACTCTGGCCACCCTTTATTGACTACTGGTTCATTTCCACATTGACTTCAAGGTTATGATGATAAAATTCAAATGGTTTGGGACATTGTTACCTATCAGAATGCCTGCTCCCAGACAGATCTGTCTGTAATACCCATTCTACACAGGCAAGGTGGTTGAGGGCCTTGACCCTGAAGGAGGTCCAGAGGGAAAGAACAAGAAACCAGGCCTTCTCGACAGTCGCCCCCCTGCCTGTGGAACAACATGCCCATTCATTGAGATCCGCCTGGCACCCTTGCTGGATGGGTTCAAATGAGCATTGAAGACCTGGCTCTTCCACCAGGCTTTCCCTGGGCATTAAGATCTCGGCCTCCCTTTTGTTTGTTTGTTTGTTTGTTTGTTTGTTTGTTTGTTTGTTTGTTTGTTTGTTTGTTTGATTGATTGTTTGATTGATTGATTGATTGATTGATTGATTGATTGATTTATATCCCGCCCATCTGGTATATTCTACCACTCTTTTTTTTACCATCCTTTTTTGCCATCCTCTCCATCACCCTTTTTACCACCATCATTGCCATCTGTTTCAATTTATCCTGTTGGCTATGCATTATTTTATTCTTTATTGTGTTTTAATATTGCTGTATAAATTCTTGTTAGCCACTCAGAGTGGCCTGGTTGCCAGATGGTGCGGGGTATAAATCCAGTAAATAAATAAATAAGTCTGGGCTGCCCAAAACTGGGCAAAGGAGAGATGGGTGGGGCGCCAAATGTCTCTCCCACCATTGCCTGGATTCCAACATAGTGACACAGAAGGGATTTGCTGTTGGGCTGAACTTACATTTAGTGATGGGGGGGGGGGGGAATGGAAGCACTGCAACATTCTTCTGATTCTATTATGGTCTGGTCATATCTATGAATTTCTTGTGCTTCAAATGTGTGTTTGGACATTTTAGACGATTCCTCCTATCTACCTTCACCTGCTTTCCCCCTCCCTTCTCTCTCTATCTCTCTCTCTCGGTGCTAAGCTTCAGTGTTTGTCCAACCTCAGTCTCTGCAGTAGGAAAAAAAGATAAAAAGCAAAAACTGCTCTGATGGAAGGAAACTTTAGCTGTTGAATTTCTGCCTATTATACCTTATTAAAACACACAACCTTTGCATAAAAAAAGGCAACGGGCTCAGGGAACCGCATTCCACTACAAACTCAGGATTTCAAAAGATGAGGAAAAGCTATAGAATCAGCAATTAAGCATCTGGCCCAGAAAAAGACAGATTAGTGGTTCTAGTCTGCTCCACGCTTGAAGACGAAACATTGACCCTTCTTTGCTATAGCCTACCAAAGAATTCCTAACCTCCAGGATCAAAAAGATCTAGAGATCTAATTAACAAGAAGGTCAAGAGAGCAATTTTCCTCCTCTTCATATGTGGGTTTTCTTAACCTTATCCGTGAATGAGAAAAATTCATGAAGTTTCAAGGCAACCCCTGAAACCTTCCGGTTTTTCTTAAACTGTCAAGGGCAAGAAGGACAGCATATAATCATACAAAAACATATGTAGTTTGCTGCTGTCTACCCCCCACTAATTCCTTAAGCCCTAGGCTTAAAAGCAATGTTTTTGCATGCCTTGACACACCTGAAACCCAAGCTGGTCATTAAAATAACACTCCAGTGGTCAACAGTGCTTCCTTGAATGTTACTTTTATCGAAACTGAAAACATGTTTTATGAATCTTTGTTGTTGTTTTTATTAATTGTGGCTGCTTTTCAGTTGTCAATCCTCCACTCTAAGGAGGCACAATAAATGTGTTTTTTTGTTTGTTTGATTAATAGTTTTCTTCTTTCTTATAGTTATGCCTTGCCTTTCCACTCAACAATAGCATTCAAGTTGGCCTTGAACCTTCTTAAAAGAATAAAAGCTGATAAAACCAAACATAGCCCCCCAAAATCCTACAATATAAGCCAACCCCACTGCAGAACTATTAAAATCAAGTAAACATGTTACTACATGCACCAGTTGGGGGTGGTGGTGGCCAAATAAGGTAAAGAAGAAGTATTTTTACATTACTGGAGCAGATGCAGGATAAATACACCACTCCCAAGCCAACTACACCAGAGCACAGAGTGCTGTCCTCTGAAGATGCCGGCCACAGAGACGGGCGAAACGTTAGGAAGAACCTTCAGAAAACGGCCAAAGAGCCCAAAAAACCCACAACAACCATTAGATACAGGACAGTTCAAGAAGCCCCCAGTCACACTTGGGGCAGTCATGGTGCCCCTACAAATCAGAGGTGTTTGTATTTAGAGGGTTAATAATGCTGTGGAGATTAACAGCTAAAGCCTCAATGAAAGCCAGAACATATCTTGGAAAGACCAGTTGCTTAACCACTGAACAGGGCTTAGAGAAGTGGTTTCCGACCTTGGGTTCCCAAGGTCTTCAACTCCCAGAAAACCTGGCCAGCACAGCTAGTGGTGAAGGCTTCTGGGAGTTTTAGTTCAAGAACATCTGGGGACCCAAAGTTGGGATTCACTGGCTTACAGTGACCCCACCATAAGATTCCCCATTCACCCAATTGCAAAAAGGGAAGATGGTACATTTTTATTAGACTGGCTCTGTTCTAGAAGCTACCATATTTTTCCATGTATAAGATTATACATTTGTCTAAAATCTTTAGACTAAAAATTGAGGGTCATCTTACACAGAAGTAAGCTGAGGAGATAACAAAAACAAGTGGAGGGGAAAGCAGGGATCAAAACAATTCTGCAGCGCTTTTATCCTTTTCCCCCTACACTTCCTAAGCCCGACTTAGATTTCTTAATTTTGGATTAGAAAAGTGGGGGGCGTCTTATACATGGGGACATCTTATACATGGAAAAATACAGTATTTCTTTTTCCTTTATGTAGCTACACTAAGTATTCGATATCTTTAGGACAAAGCATGTGTGTAAATGTGGTGTGGATGACTGACTCTCTTGTGTTGGTTTTGATTGGATAGACCAAAGTAGTGATAAGGACTATCTCTGCCCATCATCAACATCACTATTTTCTACTGTCATTTATTTTTAATGTCTCCTGCTGGCCTTTATTTGCCAACCTTCTTTTTTCTTGCTGTGGGTGCCTGTTTATATTCCAGAACAAATGGATGCCAAATATACAGCACTCTGGTGTGGGCTAGCAGAGAGTGGCATGCTTTTCCAAGCCTGGATACTGACTGGGCACACCCAGGAGAAATCTTCCGCACCCCGATACACATTTTCCTTGAACACATCTCCAAGGGAGCAAGGAAGGAAGGAGTGTTGCCTACAATTTTGAAAGCTTACCACATTCCAAAGTCAATAACTTAAAGCATCGCTCTCCCATGCCATGTCCCTTATTTTTCTCATTTTCAGTCTTTTCTCCTGACCTAGACACAAACAAATATGTACAGATATCTTCAGAAACCCAAGAACAAATTTGTTCAAGCCATTTGCAAATTAACTCATGGTCCTAATTTGGATCAGACACTATTTGCACATCCCAATGACAATTATTATTATATACTATGAACATTTATATTTTTCCTGGAAGAGACAGTCATTTCCTAAAACATGGTGTATAAATCACATAAATTACATGATTAAAATACAATTTAATTAAATATAATTAAAAACAACTTAGTCCAACATTCATATGTTTAGAAAGGAAGCATTAAAGGTACATAATGCAAAATTCTCTTTCAAAAATACAGGTGGAAGACAATGAATTAGGCAGTATAGATGTAGTTCTTTCAGACCTTCTGAGACTATTTGCAAGAAACACAAGTCATGGTAAGAATTGGAGGCTAAAAGAGCTTTTTGACGAAATAGTACACACTAAACTATGTGTGCATTTTATAAAATGAATGGTTAAAAGTATGGATGAATGGTGTTATTCAATAGAGAAATGCTTAAATTTGGTGAACTATGTTATAAAGTGCATAATTTATTAAAACATACAAATAAATACCCTGTTTCCCCCAAAATAAGACCTAAACTGATTTTTCAGGATGCTCGTAATAGAAGCCCTACCCCAAAAATAAGACCTAGTTAAGTGAAACCCTGCCCTCCACCATTAGCCGCCTAGAGTGGTCCTCACCGACCAGATAGGCGGGGTATAAATTAAGTAAGTAAATAAATAAATAAATAAATAAATAAATAAATAAATAAATAAATAAATAAATAAATTGTGCAGCAACCAGAAGAAGATAACATGACTGTATTTAAATAAATGTAAATGGTTGTACATTTAAAAAAACATCCCCTGAAAATAAGCCTTAATGTGTTTTTGGAGCAAAAATTAATATAAGACCCTGTCTTATTTTGGGGAAAATACGATACATAATTGGGAGGGAAGCGTAAAGAATATGTACAATGCAGGAGCAAAATATAAAGATTTAGTACAAGACAAAGAAAAAGCAAGAGAATGTGAAGAAATGCAATAAAATCAAGGCTGATTTTCATTTCCTTACCTGGGAGTAAAACCATCCCTCTCCAAAAATATTATCTCCTTGTGTATTTTTTTTTCTGGTGCTGAAACTTGATTGTCCATCTTGGGTTGAATATGGCTAAAAATGTTTTTAACTCAAATGTTGATGCAGTTTTTCTCTGGTTTAAGTATAAGAAATGGACCCTCATACATGGCTCTCAAAATGCCAGAATCTTGCAAATGCTTGAGAGAGAGAGAGAAAGCATGGAATTGGCTGTCTTTGGTCCTATGAAAATAAAAGGCAGTCAAGAGCCATTACAAATTATGATGCTAACTATAATTGACATGTGGAAAACATGCAGATAGAGAGAGGGAAAATATTAGAGGGTTTCTCCAGACGTCCAAGAGCTGCAGTAAATGCAGAGGGCCTCAAGTCCTCCAGTCAAGGTTCTCATTTTCCCCTGACAAATTATGGCTACTTAATTGAAAAAGCTCCTAAAGCACCCTCTAGTGGACAAAATTTTGGTTCAAAATTGGGAAAGGAGTACTGCACGACAAGGCTATATATTGTCCCCCAACTTATTTAACTTATATGCAGAATATATCATGCGAAAGGCCAGACTGGTGGAATCCCAAGCCGGAATTAAGATTGCCGGAAGAAATATCAGCAACCTCTGATATGCAGATGATACCACTCTGATGGCAGAAAGTGAGGAGAAATTAAAGAACCTCGTAATGAGGGTGAAAGAGGAGAGTGCAAAAAATGGTTTGAAGCTCAACATCAAAAAAACTAAGATCATGGCCACTGGTCCCATCACCTCCTGGCAAACAGAAGGGAAAGATATGGA
This sequence comes from Pogona vitticeps, assembly GCF_051106095.1. Classification (NCBI taxonomy): domain Eukaryota; kingdom Metazoa; phylum Chordata; class Lepidosauria; order Squamata; family Agamidae; genus Pogona; species Pogona vitticeps. The sequence goes on from NC_135790.1 coordinate 9,402,845, forward strand.
TGCAGTGACAGATTTTACTTTCTTGGGCTCCATGATCACTGCAGAAGGTGACAGCAGCCACGAAATTAAAAGACCCCTGCTTCTTGGGAGGAAAGTGATGACAAACCTAGACAGCATCTTAAAAAGCAGATACATCATCTTGCCAACAAAAGTCCGAATAGTCAAAGCTATGGTTTTTCCTGTCGTGATGTATGGAAGTGAAAGCTGGACCATAAAGAAAGCTGACCGCCGAAGACTTGATGCTTTTGAATTGTGGTGCTGAAGGAGATTCTTGAGTCCCCTGGACTCCAGGGAGAACAAACTTATCCATTCTAAAGGAAATCAACCTTGAGTGCTCAATGGAAGGACAGATCCTGAAGCTGAGGCTCCAATACGTTGGCCATCTCATGAGAAGAGAAGACTCTCTGGAAAAGACCCTGATGTTAGGAAAGTGTGAAGGCAAGAGGAGAAGGGGACAACAGAGGATGAGATTGTTGGACAGTGTCATCAAAGCTACCAACATGAATTTGACCCAACTCTGGGAGGCAGTGGAAGACAGGAGGGCCTGATGTGCTCTGGTCCATGGGGCCATGAAGAGTCGGACATGACTAAACGACTAAACAACAACAAAAAGTGGACAAAATTATGAAGTTAGAGACATAGGGGGTGGAGGGCTCTGGAGATGCTGAATCCTTTTGAAACCTGGCCACTTTGCCCCATACCTGCCCAAGGTACAAGCATTTAGGAGCCTGGGAGCTGCCTTTTGGCAACCTAGATAGTTAGACATTCCAAGACAGTGCCATTTGGGATATAGATTCCCCATTGGAAATGTATGTAATTTTAAATGGGGTTGCCACACTGAGCTGAATCACCTGACCACAGAGTTTAGGAGTATGATTTCCCCACTGTGCCTCCCATGAGAATAGCCAACATGGGCAAGCTGGACAGTCCCAGGGTGCCCCCAGAAGGGAAAGGTAAACCCTGGCAAAGGTCACCATAAGTCAAAATTGACTTGATGACACACAATTGCTCTTGTTGTTCTGGCCATACATAGTGGGGCAAGGTCCTCAGCAAAAGGTGGGAGTAGCAGTTGCAAGATGGAGCTTTCTGCTGCTTTATAGCTTGCTCCGAACCCCTCAAGCTAGACCCCTGTGTCCAGGTATGGGTGAAAGAACTGAATAAATTACAGTGGTGCCTCGCAAGACGAAAGTCTCGCGGGACGAAAAACCCGCAAGACGATTGGTTTTTGCGATCGCTATGGTGTCTCGCAATATAGTTTCTTCTATGGCCATGCTTCGCAAGACGTTTCCCCCGCCTGAGACTGATGCCTTGCAAGACGAATACATTTCATTCGTCTTGCAAGGTTCCTTATGGGAACCTTGCAAGACAATTTTTTTGCAAGACAGCGATTCTCGTGGAACAAATTACATTCGTCTTGCGAGGCACCACTGTACTACATCACCTATTGAGAAAGAACTGTACCACTTACTGCAGAGGAATGATTCAAACACTAATATAAATGGCCTTTTGTATGCAGTATAAGAGAGGCTTTTTATCTCATGCAGCAGAATATATTTGGGTAGTCCTATATACTAGAAAAACAAAGAGCGAGGCTATCAGGATCATAAAAACAACCCACATGAAGTAGGATGTTTTGTTTTATCAAGTCCCTATAGATGAGCATCCTAAAGTTTTTCAGCCTTCAGCTCCATCTCTGACCACTAGACAAATACAAACACATCTAAACATTCAAGCTTTGTGGTTCTGAAATTACACCAAGCAATTTGTTGAGGCACAAAGTGTGTATAAAACTGTATATTGAACAAGGTGTGTATTTTGGAAAAGAAAACTGCATGTTTGGAAAGAAAGAAAGAAAGAAAGAAAGAAAGAAAGAAAGAAAGAAAGAAAGAAAGAAAGAAAGAAAGAAAGAAAGAAAGAAAGAAAGAAAGAAAGAAAGAAAGAAAGAAAGAAAGAAAGAAAGAAAGAAAAACCTATAGAAAGAGCACTATATTAAGGAAGGTGGCTTAAATATATGAATACAAAAGTGCACCTGCCAGATAAAATGCACACAGAGGTGCATATAATTTTCATGCCTTTTGAAAGACACAAATTGGTAAGAAAATGAGATGGAACAAACTTAAGAAAAATGAGAAATTGGAGAGATGAAAAGCAGCAGATTCATCCATACTCATCTTCAACAGCCCTCTTCACCACGATGGAGACACTACTTTCCAACAGTCTGGAGGCAAACCTCACTCTGAATTCCTTGAAGATCTGTGACTTCATCAGTAAAGATTATCCTTTCCACTGGCACAGACTGCAATTATTTGTCAAGGTCAACAAATCACAATTTTTTTTCCATTTCACATTTAAAACCTTATAAAATGTGCCCCCGAGCACAAGAAAAACTAAAGACACCAAAATTACAGAGACACAAAAATCACAGTGACTCTCCTCTACAAGCTCTACAAGACTGGTTAAGTTTGGTTTTCAGACATCTGAGTTATATACCCACAAATAGGAAAAAAAACCCCTCAAGAAAAGTTACCCTCAGGCATCTGGAGACACTAAAATCACAGGGAGGCTTGCCCCGATTCTCCTCTACAATCTCTCCAAGTTAGATGAAGAATGAGTTTTGGATAACAAATTATACGAGGGCATGCTGATAAGCATTGAGCCTTTCCCAGAAAAAATTGAGCTAGGAAGCTGTAACTGCCACACTATTCTACATATTCCCCCAGGAAAATCAATGCACTTGTGACATCTGTCCTGCCACTTCTTAAGTCCCTGCAAATAAAATTCTTCCAACTGCTGGTGTAACCACTCATTTGCGGCATTAATTGCCTCCAGAACACTCCCAAATCGTTGTCACTATGGGTGTTTTTTTAGTTTGAGGAACAGATAATAGTCAGAAGGAGCCAGGTCGGGAGAATAAGGTGGATGGGGGATCATTTGAAAGCCTAAGGAGGTCAGTTTTGCCATTGTTTCACCTGCAGTATGTGATGAGGCTGGCATACAACAGGATGACACCCTTAGAGAGCTTTCCTTGACATTTTTCCTTGATGTTTTGCCTCAACGTCTTCAATAAAGCACACTAATATTTTGCATTGATGGTTGAACCCTGTTGGAGGTCGTCCACCAGCAGAACTCCCTTCTTATCCCAAAAAAATGTTGCCATTTGCTTCTGCACCAACCTTTGCACTCGGAACTTATTTAGCCTGGGGGAACCACTGTGCCTCCATTCCTTAGATTCTTCTTTTGTCTCAGGATCATAACAGTAGGTCCATGTCTTATTACCAGTTACCAGTTTGCCCAGGAAATCTGACTCATTTCTTGCAAAATGTTCCAAAACAGCCACCAATGACTCCACACATTTCCTATTTTGTTCGGTTGTCAAAAGTTTGGGGAACCACTTTGCTGCCAGCTTTCTCATTTCCAAGTCGTTGTGGATAATGGTGCCAGCTCTCTCATGTGATATTCTCAGATAGATAGCAGTACTTTTGGCTGATATTCGACGGTCCTCCATGATCATGTCATGGACGGCTTTCACATTTGCAGGCACAGAAACAGGCCTTCCACTGGGTTTCTCACTTTCAACACTGAAATGGCCAGTTTTAAAACTGACCACCCAATGTTTAATTGTTGCATACCCATAGTTTGTGACATTTCATCATGGATCTGCTTTGCACCTTTCCCTTGGAGAAACAGGAACTTGATTATGGTTCTGTGCTCTTCCACATTGAACTTTTCTGGAGGTGCTGCCATGTTCACTTTGGACCTGAACATGGAAGATAAGTTAAAATCACAGGTAGTTGATTTTTGCACCATTGAATATAGGCAAATTGGCCAATACACCCTGTAATTTATGGCTTCCTAGCTCATTTTTTTTCTGGGAAAGGCTCAATACTTATCAGCACCCCTTGTACATCCACAAAATGGATACCGCCCCTCAGGAAAGTGCACTTTAGCAGCTGGCTCTGGGAAAAGCCAATCTTTACCAAACCTGTAGGGATTGTAGAGGAGAATTGGAGGAAGCTTATCTGCAATTTTGGTGTCTCTAGGTGTCTGGGTGGCTATTTTATAGCCCTATTAATCAATGAATTAAAAAATCACTTAAAGATCATTGATTCGTATTTGTTGAAGACCTTTGATTCAGACAAATATGAATTGATGAATCCGCGATTTTTGATTAATGTTGCAATTTGTTTTTTTAAAAAAATTTATGCCCATCTCTATTCATAGTTATTGTGGACAACTATTCAGTGAGGAGTGTCCACCCAAAAAACGGGAAAGTTGCTTTTCTTCAATACTGGAATCCTCTAGCCATACGACCTGTATCAGTGGTAGAGCCAAGGGCTCATCAGATAGGTAGAATATGTCGGAGCTTGCAGTTTGCTGGTACAACTTTCAAGAGCCCAGCATCACTTACACATCAGAACACTGCAGTTTTGATGGAAACTGACAGCTAACACTTAAGAAAATTGTTCCAACAATTAGCTCCCATTCAGGAGATTTTAATCACATGTTCAGTAGCATGAGTATTCATCTTATGTCCTACCTTGCTGAGTCCTCTTCAGATGATAAAGCTGAGGAAGACTCACTTCAGCTGGAAAGATCTTGAGGCTTCAGCTGACAGTCCTCTCAATGAGGCACAGCAGACTGAGGAGCTACCTAGCCCTGGCATGGATGATCCAGTCCCTCCAGGAAATTATGACAACTTGAGGAATGGAGAACCTTCCTGAACAGCACATCCTTCAGCCCCATGAAAGTCCTATGATGTGCATAACAGTGGTGCCTCGCTAGACAGTTACCCCGCATGACAGTTTTTTCGCTAAACATTGACTTTTTGCAATCGCTATAGCGATTCGCAAAACAGTGATTCCTATGGGGGAATTTCGCTGGACAATGTTTGGTCCCTCATTCGCAAACTGATTTTTGCTAGACGATGATTTTGACAGCTCCCTTCGTGTTTGCAAAATGAGTGTTTTCGGGACCTAAGCTTCACAAGACAACTATTTAAACAGCTGATTGGCGGTTCGCAAAGCGGCTTTCCTATGGCCGATCTTTGCTAGACAATGACAATTCTTCCTCATTGGAACACATTCAACAGGTTTCAATGCATTCCAATGGGGAAATGCTTTTCGTTAAATGATGATTTCGCCAAACAATGATTTCAGTGGAACGGATTATCATCATCTAGCGAGGCATGACTGTATAAGGAATTGGTGAAATCATATTTCCATAGCAGCCAGCATCATTGAAGATTGGTTCAATAATTATCCGAGTAGCATTATGGGAACGTACATAAACAGAATTCTAAGCAAACTCAGGAGATTCTTGTGTATGATACTGAAGCAATTAAAGTCACCTTAGGGCTATTTATGCTGAGTAATGTCTATCACTTAATATGCATATTTGTATCCAGCCCTCTTAATGGCTTCTACAGGATTCAATTTTTCATGCTTGTTTCTTCATTTCCATACAGCCTCCTTCACCTTCTTTGAGCTGATTACTGAACTCCAAACACATCTCTACACCCACAAAACTTTCCTAAGTAGTATAATTAATCCTTCACCAAGATTGTAGTCATTAAACAGAAGCATGAAATTCTGTAAGAATGACGTTTTGCAAACAGTAAATCAATTTCTGCAGAGCTAAATTAACCTTGACCCTAAGGGTCCACCTCCATGCTACTTGCCATGCTTTAGACCAGCTCAGTCAGTGGAACTCAATGGAAGGGCTGAGTTATTGTGCCATTATTGATTCATTGGATCTACTTCAACGAAGAGATGATTTTTTGGATACAGTGTGCAGGTATGTCTTTTTTTTCTCATCACACAAGGAAGAGGATGGGACTCTGATGTGGATTAGAACCACCATATAGGGAGAAATGTGTTTTCAGCCTTCCTCGTACCACCCCTCTCCTCCTGAAAAACTGGGATTCAAGGTATCCGAAAATAAGGTTTTCAGAACAGATATGAATAAAAACAAAAATATTAAAGCATGGTTAAATAATATCAAAACACCACTGGGTTTATAATTTATTTATTTTATTTTATTTATTTATTTTATTTATATCCCGCCTATCTAGTCGCGAAGGACTACTCTAGGCGGCTTACAACAAAGTTAAAATACAATAAAAATAAAACAACAAATTACAAAACAGGTAAAAGTAAAAAGACAATAAAAAATAAGAAAATCAAAAGTAATCTGGTGAGAAGGCCTGCCGAAACATCCAGGTCTTTAGTAGATTCTTAAAAGTGCCCAGCGAGGGAGCTCCACGAATGTCAGGAGGTAAATTATTCCACAGGCGAGGAGCCACCGCCGAGAAGGCCCTATTTCTTGTTTTCTCTTTTCGGGCCTCCCTCGGCGTTAGGCTCCTCAGCCTCACCTCCTGGCTCGCCCGTGTGACCCGGGTAGAACTTGGTGGGAGAAGGCGCTCCGCCAGGTATCGAGGCCCTAAACTGTTTAGGGCTTTATACGTAAGCATTAACACTTTGAAGTCGATGCGGAACCTGATGGGCAGCCAATGCAATGCGGCCAGAGTGGGCGAAATATGTTGGAATTTTTTCACTCCACTGAGTAATCTGGCCGCCGCATTCTGCACCACCTGTAATTTCCGCAGCAACCTCAAAGGAAGCCCCACGTAGAGCGCATTACAGTGGTCTAATCTTGAGATTACGAGCGCATGTACTAAGATGGTGAGCGCCCCCACTTCCAGGTAGGGCCGCAGCTGGGCTATCCGCCTAAGATGAAAAAAGGCGGTGCGGACCACCGATGCCACCTGTGACTCCATGGAGAGCACCGGGTCCAGATGGATCCCCAAGCTGCGTACCCCATCCTTTGCAGGGAGAGTCACCCCCCCAAAGGAGAGGGAGTTTCCCAAATCCCACCCTCAGCACTTCCGTCTTGTCCGGGTTCAGCCTAAGCCCGTTCTCCTGCATCCACTCCAGTATAGTCCCCAGGCAGCGCTGGAGGCACAGGACGGCTTCTCCTGCGGTTGACAAAAAGGAGATGTAGAGCTGCGTGTCGTCCGCATACTGGTGACACGAAGCACCACACCCCCTGATGACCCCACCCAGCGGCCTCATAATAATGCAAAAGGTATTTTTTTGGTTTTTGTTTTTGTTTGTTTGTTTGTTTGTTCATTTGTTCATTCATTTATATGCCACCTTTCTCCCATTAGGGGAGCCAAGGCAGCTCACAACAACTAAAACTGCAAAACAGCGACTGTTTTAAAAATATTATATTATATCATTTTTTTAAAAGCAATACAGCATCCACTAGTTAAAGGCAGCAGCTGCTCGAAGCCTACCTGAAAAAGGCTTTTAACCAGATCAAATCTCAGAAACAAGGTGGGGATGTTACTTATCTTGTGATTTAAATTTTCTTTCTGTCTTAGTTGCTCATGAAACGCTAACTTTGTACCATGTTTCCCCACCACCACCACAAAAAAGTCATGACCTTTTTTGTAAGAAAATAAATATTTATATTCGATTTGCCTGTTCTAGTACTGATTTTCAACTGAAGCATGTCAAGGTAAGGTGTTTACAACGCCGAGAAAGATTCAAAAGTCACCTCTAATAATATTGAAAATGTGAAGGTTGTCGCCTGCAGTAAGCAACATGATTTTAAGATTGATTAGTCACTGTAACATGTGGAAGTCCTTGCTCAGCATGATGTCCTAATGAATATTGTGTCTCCTCATAGCTTGTAATGTTTTAAAACATCTTTATACTTGAGTATATTCTTCATAAGATAGAAGTTTTAAATTTATCCATTGCATATTTATTATGAGAGGAAAAGAAACGTCTCCGTGGTTTATTGTGAAGGCAAAATATGAGACAAGAGCCGTACTTTATGGTATGTGGAATTATGCCATACCATTTGAGTATCATTAGTTTTTAGCAGAGTCAGTCTGAGATCCAACAGCTTTATACATAAACATTCAATCTGTTAGACTCGGTCCAATCGATTGGAAGCTGAGATAACAAATGGCCATCACAAACATTTTGATTGCATTCAAACAAGCCAACATATTTAGTCTGCTCTTGCAAAATCTCTACCCTCCATCCTCAATTAGGAAGCATTTTAGGAATGATGAGTGCCACAATGCTGTGTACCACAAGGCAGGTGACATGAAAAAAAAACCCAACCAAGGGCCTGTTTCCACTGTCAGAACAAATCAACATAAGGATTGAGAGTTGGTTAGATTTGGGATAAAGCCACATGGACTTAGTCCAAACACAAAACTTTTGTGTCGGAGTGTGTCAGACTCCCTGCTGCTGCCACTAGGGCACCATCTGCCTCCAATACCGCCATCATCATCTCTGTCTCAGCTTCCTCCGATGAGGTGGGTCCACTTGGCAGGGACAGGAAGGCAGCAGGAAGAACGGAGAGGGAAGGGGGAGGATGAGAGGGAAAGGGGTGGAAAGGGAAATAAAGGCAAGGAGTGGGACAGCATGGGAACAGGCTGCTGAGTGATAAGTGGGTAGGCATGCGATTGGGCAAGCTGGTTGGCAAGGGGGTGATCAAGCAATTGACCGGGGGGGGGGAGCGATCAGGGGCAGAAGAACAATCCACCAGGCAGGCAAGTGTGGAGGGTGGGCAGGCAGGTGAGGAGGTGAGCAAGGTGGTCCTGGGTGAGTGATTGATTGATTGAGGTGGGCAAGCAATCAGGCAAGTGAGTAGGGCAGGCAAAGAAGCCAGGGGGCAGGCAAATGGGCAGATAAAGGGGCGAGATAGCAGGTGGGTGGGGGTGAAGAGCAATTGGGAGCAGATGAGTGATTGGGTGGGCAGGGGAGGGCGAACCTCTACACTTCTTTCAGCAAGATCTTTCAGCAAGTATGGTGCTTTTATTTTTATTTTATTTTTTAAAACTTTCTGCTATCTGGTATAGCACTGTATCAAATAACAGGAATTCTTTAAAAGGGATGAGGTGTCCACGTATGTGAAATCAATTCTGATGAATTGGCTCCACATCTGCCCCCAAATAAATGGACCTCTGGCAGAGGAGCAGAAAAACTCACTCCCTTGCACAGTACTCTTTGTGTACCCATGAGAGGGAAACGGGTGGAAAGAGAAATACGGGGCAAGGGGTGAGGGTGGGAGGGCACAGGGACAGGTGACTGAGAGATAGTCTCTCTTTTACCAATAATAGTCCATAAGAAACAGCAGTAACAGCATTGGGCACAGTGGCTAAACTGCAGTACTGAAGCTAAGACTGCTTGCAACCTGAGTTCAATCCTAAAGGGCTCAGGTAGACAGCTCAAGGTTGATTCAGCCTTCCATCTTTTCAAGGTCAGTAAACTGAATACCTAGCTAGCTTCAGGGAAGGCAATGTGCAGCCTGCATAACTGAGAGTGTTCTACGTGACTGACTGTGAGACCCTCTCCATCAACGGTTGTCAACTGGTGGCTTATGCTCTCCTTGGAGATTTACCAAGATTCTGGAGGAGGGATGTCTGGTTTGAAAACATGTTCAATATGATAGTACAGGGTTTTGTTTTGGGAAATGGAATAAAGGATCATACCTATTGCTTTTCTTTGTCCACAACATATTACATCATTCTACAATGTGCAGTGATGCACCTATAGTCTTGTCTTTATCAATTTGTGAGAGTGCAGTTACACATAAAAGACCTCATGTTTTTGTGCTGGATTTAGCACACTTAAATTTGATTTTAAAATATCCATTTACAAAACATATAGCTGAGTGCACATTTGGCTGGTGTGTGTGTGTCTGTGTCTGTGTCTTTTTGTGTCTTTGTGTGTGTGTGTGTGTGTGTGTGTGTGTGTGTGTTCGAAAAGCAAGATATTTAAAAAGCCTTGAGGTGGTTGTTTGTTTTACATCTCTTGTGGATGTGACTTATTTTGAAACATTTTGGCGTGTGCTTGTCTGTGTCAAAGTAAATTGTGTCTGTGGGGTCTATCAAGTAATGCAGACCAGGGCAAAGTGCAGCCCGTGGGCCACATATGGCCAGTGAGCCGCTCCTGTCTGGCCCGCTGGTCATCGCTCCAGTCCTTAAAAAGTTTAGGGAGTTAACTATGTCAGCCTTGTAGTTCGTTCACCACAGGGCCTCACCCAACGGGGGCCTATTACTACCCACAAATTGGGGGCCTATTACTACCCAACGTAATGGGGACCTATTTTTAAGTAAAGTTGGTTCGGCCCCCAAACACAGTTCAGATTTTTCATGTGCCCCCCTATAGAAATTAATTGCCCGCCCTTGAAGTAATGGATGGCACAATCACAGATTTCAATCTGCAGGGAAACCTTGCAGTCCAATCTGTTATTTTTTCTCTCTCTCTGTGATACGGAATTAGCACTATCCCAGTTTGAAAGAAATAAAACACAAGGTATTAAAAATAACACTAGGGGTGGCAATGACAAGTGGCTCTGAGAGGCAGCCAGTGCAAGGGTGGGCAGGGGCTACAAACCCACTGCATTTGATGCATTGTCCTTTGTCCACCTTCCCCCATGCTGGCTGCCTCTCACAAACAGTGTTGCCACCACCAATGTTATTTTTAATATTTCTTTTTTTATTATTCTTTCAAACTGGGATATTGCAAGTTCAATGTTACAGAGAGGGGGAAAAACAGATTGGACTGCAAGGTTTCCCTGCAGTCCAAAACCCATGATCCTGGCATCCATTACTTGACAAATCCCACACGATTGAGCACATATACCAGTGTGAGGGTGAGCAGGTACAGGAAAAAGCCTCGAACTCACATTGGCTGCTTCTCACAGCCACTTGCTGATGCCAGCTGTGTTATATTTAATATTTTAATCATTTTTTAATTTCTTTCAAACTGGGACAGCACTAGTTCAGTATTACAGATAGGAAAATATAATAGTTTGGAATGCAAGGTCTTTCTGCAGCCCAAAACCCATGATCCTGGCATCCATTACTTGACAAACCCCACATAGTCAAGCACACATGCCAGGGCAGTCAGACACAGGACAAAGTCGCAAACACAACAATATTAAAAGTCCATGTGGTCCCTTTGGCTGATATACAACACAGCTTAAAAACTGATTTAAAGTTGTTCCAAGAGGATGCACACACTGACCCAAAACCCACATGACTGCCGCGTGACTTAAATTGACTTCGAAAACCCCAATCTATCACCTGATTTATTTTAATAATGTGACCGTGCCCTAAGTTACAGTGGCCAGAACCTGCAATTGGCAGAGTGTTTTGCTGTTCTCAACCAGTCTTCCACTTGCAGTGACACAAGAAGGAGATCACCCCACTGGAAATAATAGAGCTTTTGTTTGCGTAAAGGACGAATTGCCTATTTTGGCAACCAGAGGTATGTGCGAGGTGGCAAGGGCAATAAGGACGAGAGCAATGGGATTGCAGCCTCTGTGATAAATGTAAAAGAACGTGGAGATTGAAATAGTTTCTCCGCTAAATTTTAAAATGCTTTATCTTTTTAAAGCTGTGGGCCACAGAGATGGAGAAAAAGCAAGGAGGATGGCAACGATGCAGAGAACGCACTTCTCCCCTGATTCCAGTTCTGAAAATGCTTATCAAGGAAATGGAGCATGTGCTCCATATTAGGTCAGGCCCGAAGGATCTGGTAGACAGAAAATGGCAAACGTTTGCCTGCTCTGAACATGGAAAGGAGCCAGAAACATAGTGAATGCTCATCAGCAGCATTTATCTCCAAGGACCAGCCTTCATTGCGCATGAGTGCTGGTGGCACAAGCTCATGACGACAAAAATGCATAAGCCAGAAACAGTAACACCAAAATGAGTGATTCTAGTTTAAGCCTTTAATCTGGATTTCATGAGTTGCTTCCTTTTTCTGACACGATGGTTATCCTAATATTCCATTTAGGACCATTTTCCTTATTGACTTAAATGAATTAATTTTGTGGGCCATTTTAATTGTCAGCTAGTAGTACCGTACCTTCTATATACTAGAGATCTTTTATATCTTGTCTATTGACAATGATACGTCAACACTTGAATCAACAAGTGTTTCTCTAAAGATATATTTGGTGCAAAAAGTTAACTTCTATATCCATAATGGGTCAAGCCCACAGGATCTGGCAGGCAGACATATTGTAGATATACTCTTCTTTGTCATCTCTATATCATCTTTCCTTTGATCTTCAATTTTCACTGCAGCTTATTGTTGCCACTGCTAGTTGTCAGTTAGGTCAACGTGTCTTGAATCAAGCTTTCTTTAAAAGCTTGCTCTGTTGGACTTTGCCAAAACTTCCTTTTAGTCAAGAAAGCTAGAACACCTATCCGTGTTTGTATCATGCCATCTGTCCCCAATTATTTGTTGGCAGGATAGTGCTTCCCTGCTTCCAAATCATCTTCTGAAAACCTTTAGCAAATAGTTTGTTAATCTCATTGTTCTGTATTTTTCTTATGGGTAATGAAGCAAAGGTACATCTCAACCAATTTCAGAAATGATTCCTGTTCTGCAGATTTGATTGAAAATATCCACTGACATATCTAAATTGTCATCTTCTATTAGCCATAATATTTTAGTGAAAACGTCGTTGAGTCTGGGAGCTTGGCTGTTTTTGCTGGCCTTTTGGATTTCAACTTTTCTCTTTTTATATTTCCAAACAAACCAGCCTTAACATCTGGTTCAATTAATTCTGTTGGTCTGTTATCTCAGAGTACTTATGCTACTCTATGATTTTATCCTTGATATAAAGTATCAGAGAACTGTTGTTATCCACCGGTAGAGCACATAGTTATTTACTGAATATGTTTGCTACCTTATCTATTGATGCACACATGGATCTTTTCTAGCTTTCTCTTTCTGTGCCTTTTTAACCAAAATTTTCTTTAGCTTCACTAATTTTATTTCAAATGTTTTAATTTCTCTTCTGTTAACTCTAAAAGTTTAAGAAACCTTGGCTAATATTTAATACATTCAGATGGATGTCTAGCATGTGTATATATTCTTGTTCAGTAGTTTTTCATCTCCATACTACTTTATATCTTATGAAGAGTGTCCTGATAGACTGAAATGATCTGAGACAGGTTTCTATATATTGTGATTTCTGGTGTCTGCTTTATGTCTATTAATTCTTTTGCATGGACATTGTCCTGCTTCTCCTATATACAGTGCAGAGGGACAGCTGGCAAAAGATGGCATAGATCACATTAGCAGAGGAACAACTAAAAGTGTCCTTGTTGGTGATAGTCACCATACATCAGAAATGATTGGATGGCACATAACTTCTTTCAAAAAATTTTCCTAATTACCAAGCAACCGTACAGTGACAAGGTGGGTGGGATGGTTGAAATTATGACAGAATGTAAACATCAAAGCTCTGCTAATATCAAGTAAGATTATGTCTAGCCACAAAGCAAAACAAAAACATAAATTTCACTGTTAAATGAATGAGCTTCTGAATATTTATTCTCTTTTTTTTTTCCTTAATATCAACCAGATGCAAAATCCCAACACCAATGCCTGTTTGGCCAGGAAGGAGTTAAAAAGTTGCTGTCCTGAGAGTCAACTGACAGGGTCAAAAGTTCAGATTGCCCTAAACCTGGACTTGATTTCCCTTTGAAGACATATCAGGAGCCCAGTCTCACAAATCCACAGAGAACAGAAAGCAGGGCTGGGACAAACACAAGTGCTCTGTGCTTTTGTGATGCAGAAATACTTTGAGTACACTTTACAAAATTGTAAGCTGATTCCCTGGAGATACATGACAAAATGTCCTTTTCTGGAGAACTGCAACTCCATTACTTTTGTTATAGCAAGCCTAGTGGGGTTTTTTTTAATCTTCAAAGAAAACTTGTTTTTTAACTGTTTCTATGACCTTTCATTGCTCTCCAAACATCTCCCTTCCTGAATCAGGAAGCTGCAACAATGTATCTACTTTGGAATACTCTTGCTGGTAAGGCTGTTCCAAGCATGCTCAGTCTTATAACAAAGTGGTTGTTTCTGTCTTTTGAAAAGGTCTTTTTTGGGCATCACTATTTCAGCCCCTGCACATTGGATTCTTTCCAAATTTTAAAAAAAGTTGTTGAGATCAACCACTGTCTTTCAAGATAAATAAGATTGGTCTTTTTAATCTTACTTATCTTGTAAGTAAATTTAAATCTGAGGACATTTAGGGTTATTTGTTTACTTTACTTTTACTTTTATTGGACTTTTACCCCGCTGCCCTAGACAAAGTCTAGGGCACATGAGTGATAAAAACACAGGCAATAAAACACTGTATCAGGGTGGTGTAAAATAGTTTCACTTCTTTTTTAAAAATCATAACTTGAAAAGCCTTTGCCCAAATGTCCCCAATTTTGGCACTGAGCAAGAGCAGACTTTTTCCTACATCTGTGCCAAATTTGGCACTTTTCTAAAGTCCAGTTTCAATGTTATAGATTTTTTAAAATCTTCCCCCATTTTTAGAATTGCCCCATAGAATGTTGATCTACTCTGCTGCACAATAACATTATTGCACTCTTGTCTGGGAGCGTTGGATGCCTGGGAGCTCTGATGAAGAACTCATTTCTAGCAGCTGCCAGAGGCATTCCACACTCAAAATCCATCATTTGAACAAAATCTTATCAGCCTGTGGGTTTTGTTTAACAATAGTTCTATCAGCTGGCCAGGATTGTTAAAATCAATGCAATACAAGCTTCTGAATAGGCCCTCAATATACATACTAGTAATAGATCTGGGATGTACAGCTAAGTGGCTGTTTTCACATTCAACATCTATTTAATATATTCAAGAACAAAGACATGTAAGAAGGAAGCTGACAAATTTAGGAAACGGATTATCCAACTAATCAATTATCTCAGGTTTTGTTGGGCTGATCAAAAAAACATCCGGTCTATGCAAAAAGAAAATAAAATAAAGTTCCCTATCTAAAAATAAGCAGAACTAGGGGAACACCAGTTAATTTATCTTTAAATTTTTGATTGTCCATCAATTCTCACTGAATAGTCCCCATAAGAAAATCCCACCAGTATGGTTGAAAATATTAGACAAGTTGATATAAGGATCCCAAGTACGCTGATTATAGTGACTGCCATTAATGTTTCAAGCAGTTAGGTGCCTGAGCCATATATTCCTGTTCGGTTAAGACTCAAATACTAGATCCTTCATCAAGGTGACAAATTGTTCCAACCTCACACTGGCTCATGAAGTATTGCAAACCATAATGTTTCCACTATGGTGGGTGTTTTCAAAGTGGCTGGTGAAAAAAGTAACCCTGGCTATATCCCAGCAGGTGGTTCAGAATCTTATATCAGACAATTGGAGATGGCTGACAACAGAAACCGTGTAAGCTTCCCTTGCCCCCCCACCACTATTACACAATTTTACTATTTACTGATTCATTTCCAATTCAAAATGGTGGTTATAGCCGAGTTTATCAATGAAGGCAGAAGCTTGGTTCAGAAGAGAAAACAGACACATTCTTACTATGTGTTTCCTGCATTTCAGGAAGTGCTACAAGATAAGGCATGCCAGCTATTTATATATTGAAAATAAATAAATAATACCAAATCTCACTCTTACAAAAAGAGTGGAGACGATGGGAGGAAGGAAAAAATGGCCCCTGTAAGAATTATGTAGATTTCTCATAGCAAAGAGAAATACTGTTAAGGTCATTTTGTCAAGACCTTGAATATTTTTTAATTCAAAATAAGTATTACATTTTAATCAAATGAGATCTATCCCTCCTTCTCTCAAAGTAATTTACATTCTAGATATGTCATGGGGGCAGTTATGAGCCAGCCAAGCCCTCTAATATAATAACTATCAGGAAATCGTCCTGCATTATTCATGTTAATTATGCTGAACCAAACACTGTGGACAGGAAAGTGTATTTGCCAGTGAAATATCTTCTGAGACTCACAGAGTTGTTTAAAATTGATTGTACCATGTTACTTTCCTTAGGATTAAACCAAGGCAATAAGGCCGTCAAGAACGTATAGAGATGATTTTTCTCCATCGCATGCTGACCTGGTTTTGTTACATGCTCTTGGAAAAGGGAGCAGTATATTAGATCCAAAGCTCAGAGGTTCCAAACACCAGGATGTCTGGGTAACTTTTGGTGGTTTGGATTAGCAAAAATTATGTCATCAGGTGTCACTGTGACCTCTTGGGCTTACAGAAGCTTGGGCCAGGATGATGGATAGTACCAACAACCATACCTTGTGGAGAGCAATTCCTGTTGTAATGCAAAATATGTTTTGGAAAGTTGGGGTGGCTTGGTCTTGAATGAGGGATTAAAACTGTTAAGGTTACAAAAAGACCCTCTTTTGGAGGGGACTAAAGCTGTTTGATGGTTGATATCCCTCAGCACAACAGGCTGCATTGGGGAGTTCTCCTTGAAGATGTAGCTATTGGGACTGTCATTATGATTGCCTGTCTTTCATCATTTATCACTACACCATTGAGAACGGGTAAGGTCATAAACCAGGGATGAGGAAACTAACATGTATTGACACTGTTGGTGTTTACCTCAGAACTAACTATTTCTTTGCATTCAATCCCAATATTTTTGTATATTTCTGTATATTTATATATTTTAGATGTTTTATTGGTGGCTGGCCTTTTGACTGTAATAACGTTTTATCTATCTATCTAACAACCCTCAAGATAATAATAAACTGCCGCTTTTATCATATCATGCTTGTGTGTGTGTATGAGAGAGAACGTTTGCTGTCAAGTCAATTCCAACTGATGGTGTCCCTTTCCAGGATGCTCTAGGTAGACAATACACAGAAGTGGTTTATCATTCTCTTCCTCTGGGGGCACCCTGGGGCTGTGCAGCTCAGCCATGACTCCACAGATTGACTCTTCTCCCAGGAGGCGCAATGCAAAACCAAACTCCCAACCTCTGGCTCTGCAGTGAGTTACCTAAACCACTCAGCCATCTGTAGGGTTGATGGGAAATGGACTTCAAAAAACACTTGGAAAGTCACAGGTTCCCCAGCTCTGCACCAGAAATACCATATTTTTCCGTGTATAAGATGCCTCCATGTATAAGAAATCTTAAGTGGGGCTTAGCAAATGCAGGGGGAAAGGGATCAAAGCACTGCAGGATCGCTTTGATCCCTGCTTTGCCCTCCACTTGTTTTTGTTCTCTCCTCACCTTACTTCCATGTATAAGACGACCCTCAATTTTAGTCGAAAGATTTTAGACAAAAGTATAGTCTTATACACAGAAAAATGTGGTATATACTCCTGAGCCTATGAGTACACTTATAAAGTTATATTACACACTGCAGGGTTCATGCATGCGGAAGAAATCAACATAAAAGCAGTATGCGCATGCCATCCCCAGCTGCCATGTCACAGACTATCACAAACATCATTGTGGTTTTTTTTTACCATAGGTTAGGAATTGACAGCAGACAATGGCAGGAAATATCAACTGACCATGTATAGCATATTTCAGAGACAAATGATTTCCCAATATCCAAGCTGGGAAGTTCCTCCCTTGTTTCACCACAGAGATTTCTGCTGGCATTTTCTATTGTAGAAATGCCCTACTGAATCCCTATGAAATAGGAATAAACTTGTAGCTTTGTCTTTGGCTTTCACGACTGAAAGTGCACAAGCCTTTGTGAACTTCTGGGCCTTGAAAAGCAATCTTTCTGCAGTTAGGAAGCCCCTAGAGCAAAAAAAAACTGCACACATTAATAGAAACTTTCCTTTGCTTAGCATAGTTTTCTGCATCCATTAATCACTACCCTGTTCAATAAAGCTATATTATTCCTTCACACACAAGAGACTTGATTTCTTCTCAATTACCCTCAAATGTGATTGATGAGATTCTGAGTGAACCAGGCCTCAGGTTAAAGCGTGCAACGGCCACTGTCTCAATGACCCATTAGCAGAAATAGCTGGAAAGTCAAGGAAGTTAAGGTCACACGTGTGAAAGGTTCTGAGATTAGAAACAGCTTCTAAGTCTTTTTTTTTTATCTCCAGATCAATAGTCCAGAAAAGGCTCAGCTACCAGCAAGCAACTCTGTTGTTTTTGTATGGCAAACTTTGTGTTCAATGACAGGCATTGCATGAGTGGATGTCTTAATTAAAAGAGGCAAGCGAGATTAAACTACCAGCAATTGTGGTGCAGTTGCAGGGCTAACTACTTGTCTGAAAGATATCGGGCAAGGATGAACCAATGTAACATCTTTACATGCCATGCTGGGCCCTTTTTTGTTGTTGTTGTTGACTGCATGAAGTTGCAATCGATATCTGCTTATGTGAAAGAAGCCAGCCAAGAGAGAATGGCAAACGAAGGCATGTTACACAGCCAGAGGTTGAACACGCCACATTTCCCTTACCTGGTATGCTCTCAGAACGCATAGATGGATTCACACATATTTCAAGATACACAGGTGAGGGGCTCTTGAACAGTGGCCATAGTGCACCTGGTAACATACTGGGCTAAGTACATAACACTCACACACAGCTGTTCAGCTTGGGAGTTTTACTGAATGCTCAATAATTAAAATATATACAATAATTATATTGGGGAATGGCAAAAATTTACAGTCAAACAGCAGGAATAACAAAGATATTTACTTCAGAAATATTGTGGGGAAGTAGCAACACAAAGAAAATAAGGCTCACAAGGTTGAGGTAGCTGCTACCTGCAGAAGAAGAGGGACAAAAGAAGTCCCAAGGAGGTGGGTGAGGGACATACAAACAATGGCTGTTCACCTTTTGATTCCCAGCTTCAATAAGAATATAGGTAAAGGTAAAGGTTCCCCTTGACAATTTATCCAGTTGTGTCCGACTCTAGGGGGCGGTGCTCATCCCCATTTCCAAGCCATAGAGCCAGCGTTTGTCTGAAGACAGTTTCTATAGTCATGTGGCCAGTGCAACTAGACACAGAACGCCGTTTCCTTCCCATCATATTTATCTACTTGCATTTTACATGTTTTCAAACTGCTAGGATGGTAGGAGCTGGGACAAGTGACGGGAGCTCACTTTGCTGTGTGGATTCGAACTGCTGATCTTTCAGCCTTGAAGCCCAGAGGCTGTGGTTTAACCCGCAGTGCCACCACATCCACCCAGATACATGTGGCCAAATATCTGTGCTTCCTCACAGAAGGCTTCCTTGCTTCTCTCCCCCTCCACACACTATCTCGTGTGATCTCTAGAGACTTTTCTGGAGACTGTGGGCTTTTAGTTGATCCTGATATAGCTTTTGGATGTCACATTTCATTTTGTTCTCTCTCTCTCTCTCTGCATCAGGGAGAAGTTGGATATATGTGTTGTCTTCTTCCCCTTGTTTCTCTTTCCACAAATATTATGCAGATTTTTGAGAGGTCATTTATTGAATCATCCTATTTTTTTAATGTGATACAATAATCAAATTGTAAAGCCATCTTTTCTTCAATGTATGGCCTCGACCTTCTGAAGACTTCTGAAATGCTTCAGCTAGATTTTGGAAAGACAAGAATGATATTAAAAT
The DNA here is from genome assembly GCF_051106095.1 of Pogona vitticeps. Lineage (NCBI taxonomy): Eukaryota > Metazoa > Chordata > Lepidosauria > Squamata > Agamidae > Pogona > Pogona vitticeps. Next base: position 9,422,252 of record NC_135790.1, read on the forward strand.
TGAAGACTGGTATTGTGAAGTATGGGACATTGCATTAAATGATAAATTGACTATGGAACTTAAAATAAAAAGAGGGGGAATAAGTTGTAACAATTTCTATGATATTTGGGGTAAATTTGTGGAATTTGTGTTAGTGAAAGGAAGGGGGAAAGCCTCTAAAGAACACTCAATACAATTTTGGAGAGGTAATATGTAAAAAAAAATTATTATAGTAAATAGAGTCCCGTGGGTATGGGATGCACGTTAGAATTTAGTTTATAATAGGCACTATTACTTGTATTTTTTTTTGTATTTTTGATGTTATGTATGTGGTTTTTTTTCTGTATTTTTTGTATAAAATAAAATTTTAAAAAAATGAAATGCTTCAGTCTATCACCCACAACAGGGTTTCTAGAAACATCCCAGCATATTTTGAATTCAGCTAAGAAAAACACCATCCATTTTTTTCTTCTGTTCATGATTATCTCTTGAGCATCTGGGAGCGTGTGTGTTTACAGAGGTACAGTGTCTCTCACACACACCCAGTGTAGCTACGCAATTCATGCCCAGGCTTATGTAGCTGAATGTCAGCCAGTACAATTATCCCTTTACGGCAACAATGATGCCAATTATCAGGTCAACTAGAGGGATAGTAATTCTTCTTAAGCACTTTAATAACCTTTTACCTGCTAAATATGTAAAAGAAGGTCAAGCAGCATAATTTAAATATGGCTGTAGTCCCCTCGGCAAGAGGCAACTGCTGAACAGAGATCATTAATAAGCTAATAATGTCATCATTAATTGTTTCCTAGGACAGCCTCCATCAATTGTGCAGCTGTAAGCACAGCAATTTGATTAAAAAGTAACAGAATTAGAAGTTTACTATGCTGCCTTCAGTGCTTGATTAAACATATTTTACAGCTGCAATGTGTAAGTGATAAATGGCTATATTACATTAGAAGAAATATGGGCAAGGAAATGGATCTTTGAGCCATCCATGACTCCCTGGGCATTCTGTTTCCTCATTCATTTCTCCTCTCCATCTTGTCAAAACTTCTTAGTGTCTCCTCCTAGACTGGACATCACAGTGAAGGATTCTACCCAGACTGTCAAGCACTGGGTCAACCCCAATACATTTTACTCCCTATTCCTGCTGGCACTAAAGTTACACTGGCATAAATGTGCCAGGTGTTCTGCCCAGCGACAAGGAATTGTGCAATGGAATAATCAGTTGTACATCCCTAGCACGACCGCTTGAGCAATGTGCCACCAGAAGTGCTTTGAGGATAGCACTTCTGCCTCTATAGCACATCTAATGTGGGTTCAACCTCAGGCTCCAAAATACCACATGCACAGTTGCACAATAGGACTTTGGCCAGTCTGTCTTTAACCTGATTCCATGTATGTTTCACTTTTATTTTCATGTAAGAGAAAGAGAGAGTCAACTATTTATGTTTTGTAGTTACACTGGTGGGGGGCATAATGATTACATATGGATTTTGAACTACATGGGGGTTTGGTGCCCCTAAGATCAGCATTGTAGAAGGGAGAAGTGTACATTAAAAACTCCATACACACACCTCTTTGTTGTTAAATAAGAGCCACCTGAGAAATACCATTCTATATATCTAAACGCAAGAGTTCCGCTTCATCCTATGCATCAACTGCCAAAGTTAATCCAGGAAGAGAAGGTGTCTCCAAAATGGAAATGCCTAGAAGAGGTGGCACCTTTTGTGCTTGCCATTTGTGCTGTCTGTTACTGCAGCCTCCTGGGGAATGTAGTATTCTACTGAGACAGAAATTATAAAAACATATTGGCTTGGCTGTGTCAAATAGTCGAGGGCATTTGTCAGAAAGCCTTTTCTGGGTAGACCCGTCACCGATAAGATGGTTGGGAAGGAAATGTGTGTCCATGAGTGTGGCAATTTCCTCTGAAACCCTTATCCCTCCCTGGCCTTCACGAGGTTCTCGCTCTTCTTCCTTCTTCGCTGCCACCAGGTATTACTGCCTTAATACCATTTAATCATGGAGACATGTGTGCTTTTAAAACTTCAGACATTTATTAGATCAGGGAAGTTAATACGTATATGATTAATAGTCAATAAGTAAATCACAGGCTGATAATCACTAGTATTTGAATCAAAACTGCTATAACTTTTAAACCTCTTTTAACTCTCTATTCCATTCATCGTTCTCACAGATCTCTAACTCACTCTTGGTTCACTGTTGAGTTTCACTGTCTCTCACTACCAGAATCTCTCTCAGGCTCCATACACCAGCCTTTATATCCAGCCCCCTCCCCCCCTTGATTCCGCCTTTCATCCACTTATTAGCTCTTTCTTTACTGTTCTACTGTGACGGACAGGTGAGAGCAGGGCTGTTCACTACAATGGGCATCTTTAATAACAAAGTAGGGAAAGTGTTCAGTCATATTATGTAGAGCTCTAAGATCAAATGGACGTGAATATATCTGAACATCATGTGGTAACTCATATCAAAATATGTGACGTGTCTTCAGTCTATTTATGTCTATTCCCATGACCAGGGGATTTGTATATCCATACCAGCAATGTATTTATATTCCAGTGTCTGAGAAACGGACTTCAGTCTATGAATGCTCACAATGAATTACAACTGCTAGCCATTAAAATGTTACATGTTTCTTTTTGTTTTCTTTTGCCAACCTGTGTTCTACTTGTGCTCTTTCCTTGTGTTTCTTTTCCACTTGTTCACACTCAATTATTATACATTACTGAAACAGCGACGTCTACATTGGCTCGGGCATGTTGTGAGAATGGCTGATGGTCGGATTCCAAAGGATCTTCTGTATGGAGAATTAGTGCAGGGAAACTGCCCCAGAGGGAGACCACAGCTGCGATACAAGGACATCTGCAAGCGGGATCTGAAGGCCTTAAGAACGGACCTCAACAGATGGGAAATCTTGACATTTGAGCGTTCAGCCTGGAGGCAGGCGTTGCATCACGGCTTCTCCCAATTTGAAGAGACCCTTGTCCAGCAGGCCGAGGCAAAGAGGCAGTCACAAAAGCAGCAAAATCAGGGAGCTGGACAGGGGACAGATTGCATTTGTCGTCAGTGTGGAAGGGATTGTCACTCTCGAATTGGCCTTCTCAGCCACACTAGATGCTGTTCCAAGTCCTCCATACAGAGCATGTTACCATAGTCTTTCGAGACTGAAGGATGCCTAAACTAAAAAATTATCATGTCCACTCTTTGCCCTCAAAGGCAGTCCAGAAATTGCAATTTATCCAGAAATGTGGAACTAAATTGTATTGGCCTCCAGGGTGAATCATAGAATTGCACATTCTGTGAGACTCCTAATCTAACCCTCCTGCCAATACGGAAATCTGAAGCTGAAGTGCCCCATCTCTCTTCAAAAATCTAAGACAAAGGAGAATCTGTCACCCTTCCTATGAGCTCTTATGGAACTGCTTTGACTTTTAAAAACTTAAATGTTCTACAGTAGGACCAGAATCTCTTAAGAATCAGTTGTCTAGGATCTTCTTTCTACTTCAAGCTTTCTCCTTGTCAGTGATGGAGAAAGCCTTTTTCCTGCGGCCAACACAGGCACTGTATGCAAGGCAATACCAGACCATTTCTTGGGATTTTGAATTGTGGACAACAAATCAATGTTCCACCTTCATAAACTGGAGAATTGACTGGACAGCACATTAGCATCATTATTTAATAACACACAGTACACCCACGTTTGCAATGGAAGAAATTTTTGGGAAGTCTAGATTACAGTACCATGTAGTATATACCTGAAAATAAATCCAACTGAATTCAGAAGGGGTTTCTTCTGAGAACACTCACACAGAATGGTATTGTGAACATTTGGGGAAACTCATGCGTTGTGCAATTCAAGAAGAGAATGCCTGCCGGTGTACTCCGAAGACAATCCGGCTGAGTTGAACATCATTCGCTCCTGTGTCAAGGCTGCAGTCCTAATAAAACCTCTTTCCCAAAAAATAAAGCCCATATACCTCATAGAGATTTACTACTGAATTCATTGATGCACAATTTCAGGATATGTTACCTCTTGGGAATGAGACCTTAAATAGAATGGCACTGACTTTAAATGTATGCTGGTGCTAGTCGGCTCTATTTAAATTAGAGATGGGCATGAACCAAACAAAATCGGTGGTTCGTGGTTCTCAGCTAACCATGAACCATCATGTACCCAGGAAAACAAACCAGTTTGCAGTGCCTTTTTCCAGTTCATGGCTGGGAGGGCCCACCTATGCTTGTCGCCACTGCCACCTCCTCTGTTGCCATGGGCCCATGATCAGAGGCAGCCGAGCCCACTGCCTATGAGGGTAGCACCCACAGTAGCAGCAAGAGCAAGTAGCGAGAGGTGACACGAGCAATGGGGAGATGGCTTTGCCAAAGGAAATGAAAAGCCAAAGGGAGAGAAGTTTGGCATTTCATTTCACTTTGGCAAAACAGGATCCCTGAATGGGGTCATGAAACAAACCACGAACTAGCCCAGTTCCTAGGGGTTTTTTGGTTTGTGGTTCACTTTGTGTCCATCTCTAATCTGAATACTTGAGAAGGCAAGAAAAAAAATTGAGGTGGAGAATTTCTTTGACTCCTGCAGCCCCAATACTTGCCAGAAAATAACTCTCTAGGTCCTCATGCTCACCCTCTCTTGCTTTCGCTTTCTCTGTTGCCTCTCTCACTCCTGCTCTCTACTCCCCTTCATCGGCTCCCCTCTCTTTCCAATGCTCCTTTAGTTCCTTCCACCACCACCTCAGGGCTCTTGTGTATGTGTAGGTGTGTTTATTTGTGTATTTTAAATATTTGTGCTTATTCTCGTGATTTGGCTGAAATTGCTATCCTGCCTAGATATAAATTCCATTCATATCAGTCAAACTCATTAGTTTTTTGACCTACTGATAGGAAGTTTGGGCAATAGCTGAAGAATATTTCAGTGAGCACACTCAGCCAGGGTATATGAACATTTTCTTACATAAGACAAGCATTGTTTAACATTCTGTATCTACAAGATGGGGGAACGTCAGATTAAAAATAGAAGAAGAAGAATGTAGCATATATCATCTCCTTTTCAGGAAACATTGCTAGTTATTTGAAAAGCAAGTACTGAATTTGCTACAAGCCACATAGAAGGAAAAGAAAGTTCACAAAATGAGATTATGGAATGGAGGTTAAAAGCAGAAATTAGAACATTAAAAGTGCTTGTCTTATACAGTGGTGCCTCACAAGATGAAAGTAATTCATTCCAAGGGTAGTGCAGTCTTGCAAAATGTTTGTCTTGCGAAAAGTGGTTTCCCATATGAATGCATTGCAATGCTTTCCTATGCAAACCTCGCAAGATGAATGAATTATTTTCGTCTTGCGAAGCATCAGTCTTGGGGGGAAAATCGTCTTGAGAAGCACAGCCATAGAAGAAGCCATCTTGGGAGGCACCACAGTGATCGCAAAAAAATTCGTCTTGTGGGTTTTTCGTCCCATGAGGCATTCATCTTGCAAGGCACCACTGTACTCTACAAATTTGCAGAGCAAGCCATGTCTGTCTACTACCACTTTGGCAAATACAGTCCTGATTTGAGAATAACCTCAAAAGTTGTAATTTTTTGCCTGGACCACCTCTTCCTATCAGAAATGGTTTACGGGATGCTATTTTGACTGGTCCTGCATATCAGAGGATGCACTCCTATGTACCTCTAATGCTCTACTGCTATTCTATGACCACTCTCTTATACAGTATTATGCTTTCACCCCTTTGAAACCCGTCTCCTTGAATTCCCTAAGACACTGAAAGGCAATTGATAGTTAGTGCCAACTGGGTATCTTAAGTTTCATTTGTGCCTTTCAAAAATCTCCCTCTAAATCTTTTCTATTAATGCTAAGTAATAATAGATAGACTGTGCTTGACTGTAAATCAATCTCCAGCTGCAGATAGTATTATAAACTTCACACAGGCATGTGCAATATTATCAGTACCCAGGGAGACTGATTTATAAGTTAACTGGCAAAGCATCTATCTCTGCTCATTACACTCTCCATAAATCTCTCCTGTTAAGTCATCTGCATATTAGTTTTCCCCAGAGGCTCCCCTCTTTCATGTTCCCTTCTCCTGATTATGGGCCCAGAGCTGCAGGCTTATGTTTCAAAGATTTTTGGAAATGTACTGGCTGTTACTTTTAAGATGTTGAAATAATTGTGATCAGCAAACAAATGTAGAAAAAAAAGATGTGGGAAATTCACTTCTTGCTCCCTAAACGCCTTCTTTCCCCACAGTGATATCTAGAGCTTAAAGCTTTTAGTTGATTGATCAGCTCAATGAATTGATTAAACCCTCTTTAAACTAATGAATAAATCCCCAATTAATTGGACACCATACTTTGAATTGCTAATTATTATTTTCATAAAGGTCCGTCTAAAACTTTACAAAATAAAACAGGCATTTCCCCTTAGTGAAAGAAAAGACAAAGTTCAGAACAAGATTTCTAAAACTTATATATATTCACTGACAAGAAGCAAATAAGCTGGCTTTTTTCAAAAACCCATAATAATTAGAAATATTCTCCTCAACCCTACCCCCCCCAAAAAAAAAACGAATGAGAAGTTGGAATTATATATGAAGCAAAGCTCATGACCTGCTTCAGGACACACAAAAACAGAGCAAGACTGAGTACTGGACTCACAATACTGAGCTAAACTCAAGTACAGTAGACCTTTTGAATGAAGGATACATTGGTAAGTCAACACATACGTAGGTAAATCCCACTGAGTCATTGGGTGTACATGAATTGGGACAAACCATTGGACCTAGACCAAAGTCAACATGAGATGTAGGGTGAGAAAAGAATCCAAACACAAAAATGATATGAGACAAAGTAGGGGCTCAGGGACTAGCAAAACAGTTGAAGGACATACTTGCCTGGCAGTGTAGCATTTGGTCCATTCCCAAAATGATGATCTAGATTGTTGCTGTTGGTTGGCTGGCTGGCTGGCTTGTTTGTTGGCAGAGGGGTACAATATAAATTTCACAAATCTTTACATAAACATAGACTTAGTGAATGGCTGAAATCCTGTTCTATAAGTTACCCCACATAAGGCTGGTGACATCATCAGCCATGGCAATTCTTTTGGAAACTAAAATTTTCCTATTACTACTCTGAAGGCCCAAGACTCACACCGAATCACATGTATCATGGGGAAGCCATTGGAAGCCACAGAATGGGGGAAAGTCTTTACTCTCCAAAAATCACTGTAGCTGATAAAGTCATCCTAGTGATGGTGGCTTTCAGAAATTAAATATCCCCTCCTCCTGTAGTCCCTAACTGCTTCCTCACAATACTGGGGACTTCATGAAAGCCTTGGAACCTTTCACATGGGGCAATCAGAATTTTCTTTTATTTCTCAAAAATCACCACAGCTGGTAAGATCCTCAGCTTTTTTCGTGGACTAACAAGATCTCAGCCAGTATCTATAACACATTTGTTCCACAACAAATAGTTTCATTCAGATTAGAGTTCTCTGCCAACCAGTTTTGATCCATTCTTGTGAACTACAGAAGAGAAGTACCACAAGAAACCACAAATCCAGAATACAGCAGGATGGCGCCATGGCAGTTAAACTTGTATGAAACTTCTATAACCAGCTACTGTAGAGACACTCATAGGTGCTCCTGAAGAAAAATCTAAATGAATAGAGGATTTGGAGGGAAATGGTCCTTCCTCTTTTGCTTTTCTACACAGCATACATGGGGCCAACTCTTGACTTTACAAATGCTTTCTGTATTGTTTCAGTCTGAGACTTTACTTTCTTCTTTGACTTTCAGTTGTATCCTTTAGATTGCCAGTAATATGACTTTTGTTCCTGCAGCACTCACAAGCACAGCAAGTCTTACTGAGGCAAATCAACCCGTACGGTTTTCTTGTCAGCGCCTCAATTATTTAGAATTGCCCACGTTGGCACAATGATGCAGCAACGGCACTTCTGCCAATACGAAGCAACAATATGCCTTTTTGTGTTTGTTGGGCCAGGGAAGTGGAATCCGGCTACCTCTATAGAACAACATTTTAGGAAGTCCTTCAGCCTCTCTGGAACAAATATTTTGTTACAGGAGATGAAGATGGGAAGTGACTATTATCACAGAACCACCAATTACTCTGGGTGCTGAACAACCTAGAAATGTCAGCTCTTGTCAGGCAACTCCTACCATTTCAGGTGATTTTCATCTCCATTTGTCTTCCTAAAGAGGAACAAAGGACAGGTGGAATATTAGATCTTAAACCCTCTGACGTTTTGTTCAATGTGAGAGGAGAAGCCAAATATAAATATACTGGTACAAACCTTTGGAGGGCGGTGTTACAGTCATGGAATTTCTCCGATGGACAAAAAGGTCAAGAGATATATAGTAAGGGGACATCTAAGAAAGCATTTGGAAACTCGCAGAATGGGTTGTGTCTCACAATGTCTTGGATGCTTTGGAGGCTTAAGACTGTGAGGGAGCATTTGTTCCAATGAATAAGCAGAATTTGGGCAAGTTCCTTCTATTACTACATCTCTCAGAGTCCTCCAGTGAAGATAGTCAAAATAATAGGGACCCAGGAAGAGGGAAAATGGACTGCTTCCAAGAAAGGAAACTTTGGCTCTAAATCAAGGCCATTTTAATGACTATTTCAACATACAGTGATGCCTCGCACAGCGAGGTTAATCCGTTCCGGATTAACCCTCGCTGTGTGAAAGCATCGCTGTACGGGAAGGAAAAAGCCATTGGAATGCATTAAACTTAGTTTAATGCGTTCCAATAGCAGCTTTACTCACCGTACAGCGATGCTTTTCCAATGGCTGGCAGCCATTTTCGCGCCCTCCCCTCGCTTAACGAGGGCACGAAAATGCTGCGCGTGGCCATTTTGGGGCTTCCAGTGGCCATTTTGAGGCTTCCGGAGGCCATTTTGGACCCACTGAACAGCTGATCGGCGGGTCGCAAAGCGAAGGTCAGTAAGCGAAACGCTTACCGGCCTTCGCTGTGCGATTTTCGGCCATAGAGGCCATCGCTCTGCGATCGCATTAGCGATCGGAAAAACGTCCTCGTAGAGCGAATTCATCGCTCTACGGGGCGCTCATTGTGCGAGGCACCACTGTATGTGCTTCTTATCAAATACAACAAGTTGCTCAAACTCTTCTCAGACAATCTTCACATTTTTTTGTTACACGCTATAATCTGCCTGCTGAACAGATGTGCCCCTAAAGCACTGCACTGACATAAACTGAGTTTACTTGTTTTGCTGTATTCTGTTTTATATCTGCTAGTGTTTTCCGAATCTTCCATCAGTAGCTTACCTTTGGGGCAACTGTATTCATTATTTCAAATCTTAATGTGCTATAACCGAAATTGCCATTCAAAAACGAGATTCATCCCTGCCTTTGGCATTAAACCTTTGTGATGCTTACTCTAGAAAGCAGCTCCTCCACCCCCTGGCTTGTACAAGCTGATCTCTTGGCTTCTTTTTAGAGCTATGGGTACACCACTTGTCAGTATTGGGAAAAACTCCCATAAATCTGAATAAACCCAGTGAAAGTGGATTCCAATGACAAATGCCTCTGCTGTCAGCACAATATTCCCCCAGAACACCAAAGAGAACATTTAGCTCAAAAATTTATCTTCGAAATGTGGGTGATAGATGGATTTGCAAAAGGAACAGCCACGGCTGAGTCTGTGGAGAGTTCCAATATATGAGAAAGTGATGGGGGAGAAGAGGACACCCGTGGAACATTACATTAAATGATCAAGCCCATCAATAACTAACGATGTCTCCCTAGTTCCCAGCGCACAGCCGCTCTGCGCAGTCATTCTTCTGAAATAAATGTGGACTTGCTTCCTTGTGAGTTGAATATCATCAACTTTTGAACCTACGCTGGATGGATTCCTTGAGAGATGAAATGTTTGGTTACCGAGGATAAGACTGTTACTGTTGTGGCAACTCAGTTCAAGTTGTAACATGCTCTTCCTACACTTGGTAGCGCTATACCAAGATCCTCACCAAGTGCAAAGTCCACTTCTATTTCCTTTTTTTCTCTCTTGTCATGAAAATATGCATAATAACGTAGGACCCTTGTAGGAAGGTGGTTCCTACAAAGATCGATTTCAAAGCCAAAGACTTTTTTTTTGTTGTGGGTAGGAGGTGAGATAAATTTGGAAAGGCATTCTGGGTTGTGTTCCAGCAACAGATGAGGGCAAGCGTAAGGGTAGGGGTAGGGAAAGGGCCAGGGCTAAGGCTAGGGCTAGGAGCAGAGCTAGGGGTAGTGGAGAACAAAAGCAAAGTAGGCATGGCCAGATATAATTCTTACCTATTTGGGGATTTGCCCACCAACTGTACAAAACACAGTTCTATTCTAGATACGTCTTCTCAAGAGTAGACTCCAGTGTTTTGAGCTCTCTGAGCTGCAAACGAGAGTTCATCCCCACAGAATACCTTCCCAAACTGCAAACAAGAGCTCCATTTCCTGGCTTAAAGGAGTGATAGGAAGTAACTGTCGCAAACACGGGTTCGAAAACACACGTGTAAGCTTGGACAGAGAGCAATCAGGAGTTTGCACATGCTAAAATGGGCTGAAGAGTCCAAATTCAGCTAGCCATGATACAACACTCCTTCTCGCAGGTCTGCCCACATAAGAACACCCTGGTACTCTCAGATATTATTGTGAAAAGGTCAAGTGGGCTTTGTAGTCCTTAGACTTAACTTGCACCACTGACAGGACTCTAAGTAAGCTAGGCCGAGGCAGCACTCTCAGATGACCCTATGACAAGTGTACTGTTCAGGAAACCAAATGAGTTTTATAATCTTTATTTTATTAAAGAAAAAACATGTTACTAAGTATCAGAGCCAAATTAAACCAAAACAAATAAACTAGCATTGTGCTGTTTAGTTACACAGGTGTAGTGAGGCAAAGAAAACATGAAAAATAGAAAAGTATTCAAAAAGCCAAAAAGCCATTAAAAAGAATAAAAACAGTTCCAGCCTAGGAAATCATTAGTAAAACAAAATAATCCAAGTAGGTTATAAAAAGGCTATAGTCCTCAGTGATCCTATAGAATAAAAATCCCTAAACAAAAGTAAAAATCCATTATATGTCCCATAGTCCTTAGAAAAGTAAAATCCAGTAAATATACCATAGTCCTTACAAAATTACAAGAGCATAGTCCATATGGAGTATTCCAAGAAAAGAAATCCATAAAGAATATTCCATAGAACAGTCCATAGAAAATAGTCCATGCACAGTCCTTAGGAAAAATCCCATAAGTCCAAAAGTAATCCAGCAAAGCATAGGAACCAGTCCATGTAGGTAGGCCACCAGCCTGTCTCAAAAGACATTAGGGTGAGTCCCAAATGGCTGAAGAGTAGGTCACGAATGACTGAAAGGTCGGTCTTGGAAAGACAATGTCCATAGGCAAAAAGTTCCTTTTTCAAGAGTAACTGGCAAGGGCTTAATGCACCTTCCCACGATGTCATCCAATCAGAGTATGTTACTAGGCAAACAGTCCTGTTGCACCACATGACTTCTTTCTCATACGCACCAGATGTTATTTGGGTTACGGTGGTTTCTCAAAGAGTCACAACAATTCCCATCTATCTAATCACACAGAGTCCTTTCTCGGGCTTTCAGAATAACATTCTCTCGCTCGCCTAGAAAACAACTTGTCAGCATAGCAAAGATACTTTATACAAAGAAACAAGATGGAACCTCTCTGGCTTATTTCTTTATTACAAAACCCATATGCCTTTAAAAGATTTTAACTCAAAAACCCATCTCATCACAGTAACATCCAAAGAAGCTGCAAACTGGTTTGCAGAGCATTGAAAGCCACGTCTGGCCAATAAATCAGATTTCCCCCATCACTAACCGCTTTATCTCATCATAGGTTTCACAGGTTCATCAAGTTAAAAAGGCTTACTACTTTTGAAACTGGATGTACCGTGTTTCCCCGAAAATAAAGCAGGGTTTTATATTAATTTTTGCTCCAAAAAACATATTAGGGTGTATTTTCAGGGGATGCTTTATTTTTTTCATGTACAACAATCTACATTTATTCAAATACAGTCATGTCATCTTCTTCTAGTGGCTGCACAAGGGTGGAGGGTGAGTTTCACTTGAGCTTATTTTTGGGGTAGGGCTTATATCACGAGCATCCTGAAAAATCATACTAGGTCTTATTTTCAGGAAAACAGAGTAAAATAAGCCTGACATCATGAGAAGTAGTCAAAGGTCAGCTTCGCCATTAACTTCTCCAAGCCCATTTTAAAGCTACTGTATGGATATTAAGAAGGACATGGTGGCGCTGCAAGTTAAACCGCAGAAGCCTGTGCTGCAGGGTCAGAAGACCAAGCAGTTGTAAGATCAAATCCACGCGATGGAGTGAGCGCCCGTTGCTTGTCCCAGCTCCCGCCAACCTAGCGGTTCAAAAGCATGCAAATGCGAGTAGATCAATAGGGACCACCTCGGTGGGAAGGTAACAGCGTTCCGTGTCTAAGTCGCACTGGCCATGTGACCACGGAAGATTGTCTTCGGACAAACGCTGGCTCTATGGCTTGGAAACGGGGATGAGCACCGCCTCCTAGAGTCGAACACGACTGGACAAAAATTGTCAAGGGGAACCTTTACCTTTACCTTATGGATATTAAGATCTTGTTACACTGAACTGGATTGGTTATCCATGTGGTGTCAAAAAGAACTTCCTTTTGCCTGTGCTGGCTGCACCACCAGCCATGTTCCTTTAATAATCCTAGACTGTAGTTTTATGAAAGAAAGAAAAAAAAACTTGTCTCTAGTTATCATGGCCCAGAGATTTCTGGAATACATTTTTTGACTACATCTCCCAGAATTCCCAATTCTGAAAATTCTGGAAGTTGTTGCTCAGAAAAGTTCAATTTTCCAATTTCTGGTCCATTTTTTCTTGTCACACCGAATACCAGTTTTTAAACCTTTACCAGTCACATCCTTTTCCTATTCCCCTTTCTTTCTCCTTGAGCTACAAAGCAAGACTGTTAAAAAAAAAAAAGCAAAGTCCAATAAGAATTATTCACACAGGAAGCCCTTGCCTCTCTGTCCTCATCCGAACATTATCCTGCTGTTCTGCCAGTTTGCAAATAGATGAAAATATTCTCCACTTTTACTGCCTGGATAGAAAAGAACACCTGACCTAATATGAACTAGCATCACATCATAAACAATAAAGTATTATGCAAAGGTTGTGTAAAGTGTTTATGTTAGAAGAAGGCTGAGCGTTGTTTCCCCATCCGGTGCACTTACGTTGCCTTGTGTTAAGAGCTATGTGACAATAATGCAGTGTCTCTGCTGGACAATATATGTGTTTTCTTCCCCAAATCAGTTCTGAATTGGTTTGTAGAGGTTGTCACTGAAGCCTTTCACCTGTGACAATCAACTCGAAGGGTTTGTGTTGCATTGTGTTTTCTTCTGGAATCACTGTGTGCAAGGTGCCACCGCCCCCCCTCCAGAGTTCAGTGGCTACCAGAAATAAGCCTTCCTTGAGTGAACTCATTAAAATTCATTAGCATTTGATCAATACCAGCAAACTCTGGTATTGTCAGGCATCTTCATTAGGAAGACCACTGAAATGTTGCCACTCCCTAGGCAGATGCACACATGCACGTCCAGGCACACTCATGAGTGAAGACCCTATTCAGCTTCTGTTGTATCGGTAGCTGCAGTATTGATTAAGATAAGAATCTAGCTCATATTCCATGATCTTGGTCAATATTTGTAAGGTCCTTGAGGAAGAACAGTTGCCAGCTGGCTTCTGTTGAATGTTGGGATATCTTCAAGGCTGAAGAAGAAGCAAAGGGCTTCTAGATTAAAAGGGAAATGTCTACTGTAGAAGCCCATTTACTAATTTAGGATTGCACAGCTAGCTGTATGCCTGGGAGAGAGAAAAGATGTGAATGAGAGAAACAGGCAGTGAATTCAACCTGACAACATCAGGAAAGAGATACATCAGACAAGGCAAAAAGGAAATGCATTAGCCTATCTGTCCCCACCATTACTGCACCTTCTAGGCCCATAATTCATAGTGCCAGCATTGCTGTACTTTACTTGCAACAATGAAAATCACCTATCCAAAAGCACATCATTGTATCTGCATGGAGGAAAATCTTCCACTGTTATAAACACAGCTGGTCCATTCAGTGTCGCTGTCCCTAACCATTGTGGGGGATTTTCTGAGTCATTCTGGTTATTTGTGTTGCAGATTTTAATAGATGATCTGAGTGTTTGCAAGTGCCATGGGGGGTATTTGTTGCTGGATATATTGGCAGTACTGCCTGTCCACACATATTCAGAACTGCTCCCCAACTTCTCACTCCAAGCAATGAACTCTACCCAGCCACAAGGACCAGGGATCAATTAAAGACACCCATTAACCACAGTGACAGATAATCTTTCCCACCTATCACAACAATACATCCACAACAAAAATGTGCTGATCACCCAATCTGCTGAAAAGGACAAAAGCTGCTTCCACAGCTATAAATACTCAACTACCCAACAAACAGCAACAGAGCGTGGACAGAGTTCCTACTCCAGTCCTCTGAAGATGCCGGCCACAGAGACTGGCAAAAGAGAAGAACAATAATCAGAACACAGCCAAAGAGCCTGAAAAACCCACAACAACCATCAGATCCTGGCCATAAAAGCCTTCGAGAATACACTAATCCTTCTCTCCACCACCAATCTCCTTCACCCTCAATCCACCCACTGCATTCCCCACCCTGCCTTCTTATTTTGCCACCTGCTCTTCTCAGACTTTCATATTTTGACCTCTTCTCTTATTTCAGTGTGTGAGTTTGTTAGTGTTTCTTCTTTTCCTTTTTAAAAAATTGCTCTTGAGCTTTCGTGATGCATTGTTTCGCTCCTGCTTTCGGAGCAAAAAAAAAATATCCCCAGCCAGCAAAAATTATATGGGGAGTCAGTTGATGAAAAGAAAGGTGGGGAAGGGTTGTTGCATGTTAACAAAACAAAAAAAAGAAAAAAGACAAATAGGGAGGGACACTGATGATTTTCTGTACTGTATTGCAGGATTCCAGTACAGTCATGCCCCGCTGGAGGATTACCCTGCTCTACGATGAATCCGCATTACGTCGACGTTTTTGCAATCGCTTTTGCAATCGCAAAATGACGTTTTAAATGGGGGAATTTCGCTTCACGTTGATCAGTTACCTCTTTCGGGGACTGATTTTTTGCTTTATGATGATCAGCAAACAGCTGATCGCCGGGTTTCAAAATGGCCGCCAGCTTTCAAAATGGCCCCTGCTGTTTTCTAGGATGGATTCCTCGCTATACAGGCACCGAAAATGGCCACCATATGGAGGATCTTCGCTGGACTAGCAGGTATTCAGCCCATTGGAATGCATTAACCGGGTTTTAATGAGTTTCAGTGGGGTTTTCTCATTTCGTTTGAAGATGTTTTCGCTCTACAGCAATTTCACTGGAATGAATTAACATCGTCAAGCGAGGCACCACTGTATTTTTTAAAACAAATGCCTATGTGCCTCAGTGATAAACATGAACTTCTGGTGGTGTCTGTCTAGGTCTGTGGGTGATTAGTCTTTCTTTCTCTCATACTGCTGTTCTTATCCATTTTTGGAGTAAGTGATTGTTTCTTACCTTGTCTCTGCTTTGGGGGAGCCAGTTTTGAGGGTTCTGTAAGGCTAAATTGGATCTAACATCAGAAACCAGAATGGAAAATCTGAAGCAAAAACAACCAGAACCAACCAAACACTGATTCATTCAGGATTTAAAGTACAACCAAAGGAAACATGAATTTTTATAATATGGCATACTCTTTACTGAATGCATAATAGTGTTATTTATTATCCCCAACAACCCATGGTAACTTCTGGAGAGATCTGGTGTGCTGAAATATGGGGCAAAGTGGGAAGCCTTGTGACTTTTGTGAACCCTTGCTATAAATTGTGTAGCTATTATGTAAATTAATGAAATATGATATTTTCTGTGTTATTTTCTATTTATGTTGTTCCGCTCCATAGTATTTCTTAATGTAATAAAATTTATTTTTTTAAAAGCTTTAAATACTACAGTTTCTTCTGTGCCCCCCACGCATCATCCCTAATGTTGATGCTCTGTGGGTAGGTGTGGCTGTGTGGATTACTTGCACATAAATGCATTGTGACAGCAGGAGATTTAGAGCCAAGACCAACCCAGGGGATTTTGCTAGCTGAGACAAAGGACAGGTTGGTACACCCCTTTTTTTATGCAGATAAATGAAATGTTTTGGCAACTGAAGTTTACTTTAATATCAGTGATGGGACGAGTGGTGGCCCAAACACTGGAAGCTAGTGACTGACTGCATGGTGCCAGTGTGTCTACTCCAAGTTTTAGTTCAAATTATATAGGAATTTTGAAGATGTTGCAGCAAATCCTCAGAATTGTTTCAGCACCTTGGAGAGCTGCTGTAAAATCTGAGCAAAACATGAAGATGATTCACTCTCTCACCACAGTCACTAACTTCTATAGGATCCACGGTCTTCCAGTGCCAGCTGCTACCATCTCTCCTGTCCTTACCTCATTCCTATGAAAAGCCTGATCATCTTGTATAAAGACATCTTGACATCTTTCAGCAGCTGTCACCTTTTTATATAGAAGAGGTGTAGACAGGCGGCAATAAGGAGGTGATGTAGCTGCACAACTGCTTAAGAAAGTGCCCGTGAGAATACAGCGATGGGGCTACACATGTAGGCACAGGACTCTGGGAAGTGGAGATTCAATGAGCAAATTCCTGCAAATTGTACTATCCTAGGCTTACTGAAACATTGGGGAGTTTCATGAGTCAACTATTTTGTAAGCTCCATTGATTCAAATGAGCCTACTCCACCTGCAATTTACTATGCTAATTCACAGTTAGAGTAGGCTCATTTAAATCAGTGGAACCTACAGAGAACTCATCAAACCCCATTGATTCAATGGGCCTACTCTAGTGTAATTTGCTATGCTAAGTAACAGGATTTTGGCCAATGGATTGATCTAAGGAAATGAGATAAAGGCCCTCCCATGAGGGAGGAGTGCAATTCATTGCTCCCAGTAACCTGAGGCTGCTGTCCCCAACCCTGACCCTACAGTGTCCTCCATCACATTTAAGGGCAGAATGCTAGTTTCAGGTGCGGAACAGGCAAAGGGACATGCAGAACTCTCTCTTCCAACATAGAAGAATGGCTGTAGCAGGCCTCTGAGAAATACCCAGGTATTGACACACACACACGCACATATGTGTGTGTGTGCGCACACACACACGCACGCACACACACCATCTGCCACCTGAACTGATTGTGTCACTCTGCCCAAATTGATGGGCCAGCCATCTTTCACTCTTGTGTGCAAAACAGGTGATATCTCTCTCTCTCTCTCTCTCTCTCTCTCTCTCTCTCTCTCTCTCTGTGTGTGTGTGTGTGTGTGTGTGTGTGAGAGAGAGAGAGAGAGAGAGCAAGACAGCAGACTCCCAAAAACCTCTTATCAGGAGGCAGAAACATGCTGATAATGTGTATTAGTCAAGACCAGGATGTGTGGGTGATTTCCATACATTGTGTATTTTTCCACCTTCCCATCATTTACACTCTCCTGCTTCCTCACGGTCACTTAATATGTTACCTTTACAAATCTTGACTTGGGGCTTTGTTGAATGCCAGAAAGAGCTCTCAGGTGATTTATTCCTGCAGATTCAAACATCAAATGAGTAATGGTACAGCAAGCTCCCTCCGTGCAGGCAAGCTCATTTTACTACTGATTGTCAGAAACAATAAAAAAAGAGGATCAGTTGGCAGTTTGCTGTGCTTTTTTTCAGTTAGCTAGGGTTTTATCCTAAAGTAACCTCTGCAAATACCTTGGATGAGTAACTTTGAGATGTTCTCTCTTAATGCCAACAAGAAGCCGGCAGAGGAGAACAAGACATGTTGGACTGGCTTATACAAGAACCACAAAGTGTATTAAATGCTTTCATTGAGAGCTGTATAGGTGATCCCCCACTTAGCCAGCGTGAGGAACTACTCCTGATATGTGACCTACAGGGAACTCAACAAATTTGTTACGGCGCCTGTCGTATTGACAGCTACGTGCATGCAACTCCAATCATCTGCACTTTCCTCCATGTTCTCATTCCCGTTCATTCAGCTCCCACAGACAGTTAACAAGACCTGAAGCCAAAGGAAGATGGCAGTAATCTGCATTCTGGCAGCAAGAATGGCTGAAGACCATTATCAAAATTCTGTCACCATATTTACACCAGTGCAAACTGGATCCAGATGTTGGACATAACTAATTTAAACAAACAGAAAGCTTCCTATCCCTTTCAGCTTCTGAGGCTCCCTGGGGTTCCCTTTCACTTTGGGGAAGCCTTTGGGAGATTTGGGAAGGGGTGATTACAAAAAAAAAAATCACCACTGGATCAGCACCATCAGTGCCAAGGCCTTCATTGGGAGTCCAACAAATTTTTAAAAAAAACTATTAAAGGTTCCCAACTCTCTGCTTCTCAAGGTTCCCCTCAGAATCTTTTAAAAATTGGCTAGAAAGTTTTCCATGAGCTTAAATTCGTCATTTTTACTACTCTGAGCCAATTTACGCTGGGGTAACTGCACCAACAAGATTTTCCCCAATTGTGGATAAGGTTGACAAGTCAACAATATCTTGACATTTCAGGGTCAAAACCTGAGGCCAGCCCTTGTGTTGTCACATACTGTAAGTGGGTTGTGAGTGGGGATTGTGGATTGTGGAATCCAGCCGATTGTGGAAATGGCCCAATGGTCACAAGGGAATGAACCAACGACCTCTCTCCCTAGTCCCCTGCCTTTATGCCTGGCACTTTGCTGTGCTGATGTTGCACAGATGCAACACAGTGCACCCTTCGGGCCAGCTAGGAATGGGAAGAAATCAACACCCACCCTTTAAACCTGTCTCACACAAAGATCACACTTCCACTTTACCTTGAGATTTTTGCTGGACCAAATTGGGATACATTTCAAAGACTTGTATTGGTCACCAAACAAACTTGGGGAGCCCGTGCAGAATCCTAATTAGTAGCTCCCTGATGTGCCTACAAACCAGCAAGGGATGGGATGGTTCCAATAGACCCCCAGAATCACTGAAAAAAATGAGTTGGCTTCTTTAATACAATGAGCGCATGAAAATCCCCTCATTCCTTCAGCTAGTTTGAAAAAATCAAGAATGACAGGGCCAAGACTGGGGGAGATCTTCTCAGGCAACCGGTGCTGGATGAAGTTGAAGGAACAGCAGCCTCATAGCTCTTGCCCAGTCTGCCTTAAGCTACTTTCTCAGGCAAGACAGAAGATGCCGTCTCATCACCTTTGTTGAACTTAAGACCCTGGTTAGCTCTTGTAGACAGAATAGAGGGGATGTCACTTTGCCATTCACTTTAAGATGCAAAGTATCTTGATTCAGACCCGTAATCCCTCATCTCCAAAATATTCTTTGCTGGAGTTTTCTCTCTTTTTTTACAACCTCACATGCTGCTCTCAGTTTGAATGACTGGGAGGGGCCCTTCTGAGCTAGGGTGACTGTCGATCTGTCCAGCACTGGCCAATTGTTCTCCTGCCTCCAAATTCAAAAAGAGCCCCGCCTCTTTGCTGAGATTTCTATTTCCCCCTCCCTCCTGTTCTGTTGTAGTCTGTTGTCAGTTTGGTTGTATGTCAGAAGTGGGGCTTGGAACCCCAGAATGCCTGTTGGACCGATGGAGAAATCTCTAGTTATTGCCTATCTCTAGTTGTTTCCCACTCCACTCCTCTCACTTGAACTCAAGCAAAGGATGTTGGAGAATTACTTTTTAAATTCTGTTTACCTTTAGAGCAAGGTCACTCACCTTGTTAGATCCTTCTCTCCCCATTTCATTTTTTTGAGCTTGGTTTAATTTGGCTGCTCCTTCCCAACCGACAGGAATTAAAAATCCCAGTCACTGGTTCGGCAGCTTCTTGCCACCCCCACCCCCCACCCTGCCTCTCCTCCTTGGAGGCCAATTGTTGTTTTAGGAAAGAGGCATCTTAACAGAGTGATGACATATCTCCAGCAAATCTAGAGCGATAATTAAAACTTGCTTGGGAGGTGGGTGGCATTTTGACTCCCTGCCGCTCACTTTAATAGACTGCTCCCGTCTGTCTAATGTGAAAATATCGTGATTCTGACTCAAGCCGCATGCTTTTTCTCTCCCTCTGGGGTTCTAGCAAGGAATGGCTACTAATTGGTGATTAACCATATTCTCCATAATTGCATGCGCGAGATGGGGGTTTGATTGCCACCCCAACCGCTGCAAAAAAAAATGTTATGTGCATCATAAATTGCTAGCAGCTCTGTCTCCTGCTGCTGAAGAGCAGACTGCTCTGAAAGCATCTGATAGCAGGTAACTGGGCAAGAGCCATCAAACTGCTCACCTATGGTCACACCTGCCCAACAGTGAAGAAGCCAGGGAAGTTAACTCTGGGACTTCTTTACAGCTGCCGGACATTGGCTTTTGCAACAAAGTGCAAAAACTTTTTCCCTTTGTAGTTTAAAGCAACTGATGATGACTTCCTGGAGAGAAACCCAAATGCAACAGAGCATCTCTGGATGGAGGAATTCCTGTAACAAACAAGAAGAATTTGCTCTTGAGTCATTTGCCAACTCCAATACCCTCCTGCTGTATGTGGATTTGTAGGACATCACATAAAGTCCTTTTCTATCTATCAAAATGTTAACTACTGCTTGACCATCTTTTAAAATGCCGACATGCTGGAGAGTGCGGAGGGGTGTAGCTAGAAATGCTGTCATGTTTGGTTGTGGTTTTTTTTAATGATTTTCAGGCCACTTTTAAAGAGCCCATGATTAGAGCTGAAGAGATGCTTGTGTTGGAGAGACATGATTCAGGCAATCTCTCATGTTTCAGAAATGATACTCGAAAGGAAACTCATGTTTAAGTCAAACACAAAACTAATAAAACGTACTTTCTGAAGGGAGCACCTCAAGAAAGGCAGGGCTAAAGACTTCCCGTACGTCTTGCTTCAAATAGGGTCTTACTTTCCATCAAAAACCTTGGAATGTACAATATCAGAATTGGCCACTAGAAAGGACTAGAGATGGGCATGAACCACAAAAATGGTGGGCTTTTTGGCTACTCATGAACCAGCCTAACCTTCCCCTTCCCACTGCCCCCTGTCACCTCCCTACTGGGTCCTGCCACCTCCACCTCCTCCTCTTTCTCCCTTGCTGCAAAGAGCATTCCAGCACTGCGAGGCCCCAATCCAGCACCTCATGGCACTGGATCACCTATTGGCAGCCCCACAGCCTGCCTAAGGCCCCTGTTGCCTCTCTGCCTGGATCTGTCACCTTCTCCTCTTCCTCCGCCATCGCCACTGCCTTCTTGAGAGACAGCAGACAAGCTCCCTTCCAGAAGCCAGCCTGTTCTCTCTCTCTCTCTCTCTCTCTCTCTCTCTCTCTCTCTCTCTCTCTCTCTGTGTGTGTGTGTGTGTTTGTTTGTGTGTTTTCCTGTCAGTGGATAGGTGGGGGGTCTGCACAGAGACAGCAAGCCCATCTCCTGGAAGGGAAGCCAGGTCTGTTGTCTCTCAAGATGGTGGCAGAGGCAGAGAATGACGAGGGGGAGGCAACAGGACCAGGTAGGGAGGTGACGGGGAAAGTGGGAAGGGGACAGGGGACCATGCTTTGGGTGAGGGAATATGAATCAGGAAGTTTGTTAAATCATTTTAAAAGTTCGTTGTTCGGGTTGGTTCAGGTTTGCCAGTTGGAACAAACCTCAACTAACCTGAATCAATGAACCAGCAATTTTTAACAAACTTCCTAGTTCATTTTTTTAGTTTGTGCCCATCTTTAGTAAGGACCAAAAGGGCTTTCCCTGTATTTTTCTGACTGCTTTCGTAAAAACTATGTGGCATCTTAGTAATGCTGAACCCAAGACTTGAATGACAGTAATAACCTCGCCCTGGCTGCCAAGAAGTAATGAGTAATGCAACAAATTATTTTAAAATGTAATATTGTGAGCTCTGGTAATCAGAAGGCACAAAATGTTTTTTCCCCTCACCAGGTCTTTAAAGGATTTGAAATATTTTTGGTAGTATGCATTTTTCCTGCTACATCATAAACCAGGCTTAAAATTGTGTGTATGTGTTGCACATTGTTAACCTTAAGTCAACTCATTAACTGCTCATGTAGCTCCATGAAATATTGGTTCAGCCCAAAGAGGTGGGATTAAGAAAGAGCAGGGCTGTGTGTAGAGATTTGAATCAGAAAGAGCAGGGGAACTGATATGCCAGACTTGCTCTTGCCACTTAGACTGCTAAGGCCATTGCCAACTTGGTTTGGGTTTTGAAGATTCTCCTGTATTATAGAGGACCAACCTGGTTGAGAAAGCTATCTTGGATTTTTGTCCGAATTTGAATTCAAAATGGCACTTGAACTTTGAAATTCTGCAAGTAATTTCTGTATTGGTGCCACTGTCAAAGATTTCAGTGCACAATTTGCAGTATATTGTTGTTGTTACAATTGCTCATGTAGTCTGTTATACAGTGTAACTGTGAATAAGAAGAGTCTCATTTTGCAAGCCTTGTATGCTTTGTCCTCCTTCAGGGAGTTGGGGGCCACTCTTGTTCCCAGGGGGAACAGCAAACAAACACACTGTGGCAAAAATTATATGGCTGTCTTCTCCAGACAGCTGATGATATCTTGCCCAATTCTTTCCCTAACACACACAGAGGTCGGGGGGGGGGGGGGGAGAGGGAGTTTGCCCTGGCTCTCCTATTTATATTTGCCAACTGGTGTAACAAATGATTTTCCCCCACCCTATTTCATTTACTCTTGAGAACCGAAAATTCGTGGGCACTCCGAAGTTGCCCAGTTTTAATGATGTGTAAATCAAAGTTAGGAGGATGGTCCTTCAAAACTGGTTTCACACTTGTAACCACCAAGTTAAATGTCTACATAGAAAATCGGTCAGAAAATGAAAATGGTTACGAATCTCTGCATGTATGCCCGTGAATACACAGAAGCCACCCGGAAACAGGCCCCAGAAGAGATACCAGACCACAAGTCACTTTTACAGCAACTTTCCTCCAGTCCCAGTTGTATGGTGTGTTATTGCCATGTTATTATTTTAAATTATTCATATATGTTGCCTGACCGACACCCCTAAGAAACAGTCATTTTACTCCCTTCTTTGCAGATTACACATACTTCAGCCTATCTATTCTATTAAAAGAGTCCCTTTCCCTCCCACTTTCTGAAGGAAGCATTTTCCTTGACTCTGGGTGAAGGCAAATCAAAAAGTAGGTTGGAAGCTGGACCCTTAGTGCCATCTAGTGTTGAAAAGCAGTTTTAACCATCTTGTCTTTCATTTCACTCATTAGCCAACCATGCTGTCCTTCAGGAGGTTCTGAAGACCTTTCGTCCATCTACCTGCACCAATGTCCTGGGTGTAATATTGTCCTGTTCTCTACAGTCCTTCACCCCACAATGTCTTCAGGAACAAACTTGGCTTCAGACAAGGATATTCTGACAATCCCACAGTGTCTTTTTCCTCCATATCCTCAGCCTTTGCTTCCCCCTGCTCTATTTCCCGGTCTTTCCAGCCTCCCTCAGCCCCATCTCTTCACCCAGCTATTCCCTCTCATTTGGCCCATTGTCGTCAGCACCTAGTTCCTACATGCCATTCTCTACACCCCCCTGAGGCTCGGGTGTTGCAGTTCCTGATGGGCCCTTCAAAAAGCGTGGGGTGAAGGCAGACCATCTGCCTGGGGTGCCGGTAGAGCCTCAAAGCTATCTGTCATTCTAAGGAGCTACTTTGGACCGTTGATGAGACAGAACTTTCTCTGGAGCAGCATTTTGATTGTGGAATTCACCATCAAAAGTTAGGTCAGCTCCACCTCTGTGATAAGCTTTTCAAAATGCTTTTTACATGCTATTTCGCCTTCGCGAATACTTTGGGAATAATTTAGATGTTTGATACAACATAATACATGGAGAACTCAGAATCTAATTCTATAATTTAAAAATAGTTGGGGTTAATAGTATATCCTTCATCTAATTTTTATTATTGTCTTGTTTATGTTTTTAATGTTTCTCTAACTACTACATAGAAATGAAGAGTCCAAGCTTATGCCAAATTCAATATACATCCAGGATGTGTAACATTTCGTAATTTTTTGATTATACTTATGGATATTGGCATAACTAAAATGTTTAAAAATGTTAATATTTAAACAAATGTAATATGTTAAAAGCTGGGAACGGGAAATTAAAACTATGAATATTTTATGAGGAAGACCATATCTGGGGCCAGCAGAGAAGGAGAGCATTTAATTTTCTTGCCTTTCTTGCTGCAAAGTTATTGATTAAATCATCAAAGTCTATGTACTGCTAGTGTTTATGAAGCCTGATTCTGCAGAAATCCAGCATCCTGCTCCCTTGCAGCCACAGAATGGCAGAAAGGGAAGCTGAAACATCAGTAATTTCAGATCAAGGAGAGAGGCAGAAGACGAAGGGGTGGGAAAGCAGAACATGTAGAAACATGGCTGGAAGATTAACTTTTGTCCATCTTACTTTCTTAACAGAAGTACACTCGTTTTGATGGTTTGTTGCTAGCATGTTGGTGTTGTTGTTGTTGTTGTTGAAAGAACCTAAATGCAGGGTTCATTGTAAAAAAAAAGTTCTCAAAGATACGTATCTAAATTTTCTACTTCATATTTTTAAAAGCCTATGGTAGGATTGCACTGTCACTACAAATGCAACAGCATCAACAAACTATGAAATATTTTATAATGACTCCCACTGTTGCGTTCTATTGGAAAATTATGTCTGAGCCAAAGACCTAAACAATTTATAGTGTCAACACAATGCAGTACATATGTAATAATAATTACATGCCATCAGGTTGCTTTTAATTTAAATTTTAATTTCAAGTTGGAATTGACTTATAGCAATTGAACAGCAATGAGGAATTTCAATTATCCTAATACCTGTTGGGAGGTAAATTCTGGCAAATATAGTCCTTCCAAGAAATTTCTGGCTTGTGTTGCTGAAAATTTTCTCCCACAAAAGGTGGAGGAAGAAACCTCAGGAGTAGCTATTGCTGACTTGATTCTAACCAATAGTTCTGATGGTGAAAGAAATGGCAGTAAGGGGAACTCTGGAGGAAAGTGAACATGTTCTATATGAGTTCTTGATTTCAAAGAAACAAAAGCAGAATGTAGCCACATATTTATGCTGGATTTTAGGAAAGTTGGTTTTAATAAATGCAGGACAATGATGAGAAATGTTCCATGGCAGGGGATCCTTACAAAAAAGGCGTCCAAGATGCATGGGATTTTCTTAAAAACAGAATTTTAAAGGCAAAACTACAAAAAAAAATTATAAAAAGAAAGGGTGGAATACAGCAAAAAAAGAGACCAATCTGGCTTCACAAAAAGCCACATTGATAGCACTTTTCAAATATCTGAAAGGCTGTCATACAGAGGAGAGGCGAGATCTGTTCTCGATCATCCCACTCTTTTCTTTGATTTAAAAAGCTCAAAGAGAACCTTATATTAAAGAAAAGAGTTTGGGGGAGACACATATAAGAAGTGGAAGAAAGGCCAGAGTACAAAGGAAGAATACAGACAGGTAGCAAAGAATTGCAGGGGTGGCATTAGAAAGGCAAAAGCTGAGAATGAGCTGAGGTTAGCAAGAGATGCTAAAAGCAACAAAAAAGCATTCTTCAGATAATGACATAGCAAAAGAAAGAGAAACACAATAGTGGCTTAGCTACTCAGTGAGGACGGAAAAATGGTAACAAATGGCAAAGAAAAAGCACAAGTGCTAAATTCCTACTTTAGCTTGGTCCTTTCACAAAAGACAGCCTGAGGCCAATGTAAAGTACAAGTCAAGAAGACAAGACTGTAGCTTGAAATTGATAAACAATCAAGGTATAACTTGTTACTTTGAACAACTTAAAATCTCCAGGGCCGGTTGAACTGCATCAAAGGATATTGAAGGAACTGGCTGAAGAACTCTCAGAACCACAGTCAATTATTTTCTCGTAATCATGGAGGATGGGTGAAATACCAAATGATTGGAGGAGGGCCAATGTTGTCCCTATCTTCGAAAAGGGCAAAAAGGAGGAACCTGGGAACTACAGGTCAGTCAATTTGACATTAATCCTACATAAAATTCTGAAACAGATGATAAAGGAAGCACCTTGAAAACAATGCAATAATAAGTAGAAGCTAATGTCAGGAACAAATCATGACAAGAACAAATCATCTTATCTCTTTGATCCTACAACCTCCCTGGTAGATAGTGGTAATGCTGTAGACATATTATATCTTGACTTCAGAAAAGCCTTTGACAAAGTATCCCATGATATTCTGATTTGAAGCTAACTAGGTGTGGGCTGGATACAAAGAATGATGCTCAGAGAGTGCTTATCAGCGGCTCCTTCCCAAACTGGGAAGAGGTAACAAGTGCCGTACCACAAGGCTCAATCCTGGGCCCAGTGCTCTTCAACATTTTTATTACTGACTTCAATTAGGGGTGCAGAGAATGCTGCGGATGACGCAGAATTGTGTGGAATAGCTAATACCTTGGAAGACAGAAACAAAATTCAAAAATACCTTCATAGACTTGAACCCTGGGCTGAAAACAACAGAATGAAATTTAACAAGGATAAATGCAAAGTTCTACACCTAGAGAAGAAGAAACAAAACACACAATTACAAGAGGGGAAATATTTGGCTCAGTAATATTACATGCAGGAAGGATCTTGGAATTGTTGTAGATAAAACCTGAATATCAGCTGACAGTGAGATGTGGCTGCAAACAAGGCAAATACCGATTTAGACTGCATTAACATAAGGATAGTCTCCAAATCCCGTGAGGTACTAGTCCCTCTCTGTTCAGCATGGGTTAGTCCCCATCTTGAGTACTGTGTCCAGTTCTGGACAGTGCATTTCAAGAAGGATGCTGACAAATTAAAACAAGTTCAGAGGAGGACAGCAAAGTTGATCAGGGGGCTGGAAACCAAGCCCTATGGGGGGAAAAAAAGAATGAAAGAACTGAGGCATGTTTAGCCTTGCGGAAAGAAGACTGAGGGGAAACAGGATAGTACTTTTTGAGTACTTGAAAGATAGCAATACAGGGGAGGGGCAAGATCTGTTCCCGATTATTCCAAAATGCAGAGTACATAATAATGGACTCAAGCTACAGGAAGCCAGATTTCAGCTGAATATCAGGAAAAACAACATCTTAACTGTTAAAGCAGTGTGACAATGGAACCAATTACCTTGGGAGATGGAGAGAACTCCAGCACTGGAGGCATTCAAGAGAAAATTAAACAACCACCTTCCAACTGCGTTATTCTGTGGTTCATTATTGCTACCTTAATGGGATTTTCAAGGTAAGTGAGGTATTTAAGGAGTGGGTTTACCACTTCTGCAACCCTCAGTGAGTTTCCATGGTTGAGCAGGGATTCAAAACCAAGGCCTCTTGAGTCAATCACTTTATCCAGTACACCACACAAGGTATCCAATGATCACCAAAACATTGTTAATTTAAGTGATGGGTCGATCTTCCTTCAGATTTAATACAAAATTGAATTTTTTTTTCTCTGATTATGCAATCAAGAAATCGATGCTGTCTGGGTAGCAAGATGGCATGGTTTATCTTTTTAATTAAAAATTGAAAGGAGAAAACAATTGATAATGAAACTTACAAATTAACTTTACAATGTGTTTATTATTGTTTCTAATATCCTTGCACCTATTAATATTGTTTCTGTTCTCTCTTTTTAAAAGAGAAATGTAATTTGAAACAGAAAACAATGAAGGAATATTAAGTAACTAATATTGTTATTGTTTAGTGTCCGACTCTTTGTGACCCCAAGGACGAGAGCACGCCAGGCCCTCCTGTCTTCCTCTGCCTCCCGGAGTTGGGTCAAATTCATTCTGGTAGCTTCGATGACACTGTCCAACCATCTCATCCTCTGTCGTCCCCTTCTCCTCTGGCCTTCTTTCCCAACATCAGGGTCTTTTCCAGGGAGTCTTCTCTTCTCATGAGATGGCCAAAGTATTGGAGCCTCAGCTTCAGGATCTGTCCTTCCATTGAGCACTCAGGGTTGATTTCATTTATAACGGATAGGTTTGTTCTCCTTGCAGTCCAGGGGACTCTCAAGAGTCTCCTCCAGCACCACAGTTCAAAAGCATCAATTCTTCAGTGGTCAGCCTTCTTTATGATCCAGCTCTCACTTCCGTACATCACTACAGGAAAAACCATAGCTTTGACTATTCTGACTTTTATTGGCAAGGTGATGTCTCTGCTTTTTAAGATGCTGTCTAGGTTTGTCATCACTTTCCTCCCAAGAAGCAGATGTCTTTTAATTTCATGGCTGCTGTGACCCTCTGCAGTGATCATGGAGCCCAAGAAAGTAAAATCTGTCACTCGTCCATATCTTCCCCCTCTATTTGCCAGGAGGTGATGGCGCCAGTGGCCATGATCTTAGTTTTTTTTTATGTTGAGCTTCAGACAATTATTTGTGCTCTCCTCTTTCACCTTTATTACAAGTA
Source organism: Pogona vitticeps (assembly GCF_051106095.1). NCBI lineage: Eukaryota > Metazoa > Chordata > Lepidosauria > Squamata > Agamidae > Pogona > Pogona vitticeps. Next base: position 9,450,838 of record NC_135790.1, read on the forward strand.
TTCTAGTATTCAAATAATAATAGATAGATCAATAAGTTAGGTATTTGGCTGTAGAGCCAGTGGTTGGGAGTTCAATCCCCCACGGTGCCTCCTGTGAGTAGAGTCAGCCTGTGTAGCCTTGGGAAATCTGCACAGTCCCAGGGCTGCCCCAGAAGAGAATAATAAACCACTTCAGAGTACCATCTACCTAGAAAACTACAGAAAGGGGCACCCTAGATTAGAATTGACTTGACAGCACATGATTACATAGTGAAATTTTAAAAAATATTAAATCTAAAGCATAGAAATTATCTGTTTTGTATATGTATCATCTTAGCCTTTACCTAAAGAAGGATGAATCAATCTATATTTGATCCATGCAAGTTTTGTATCTGCTTAGTCACTAAGTTCTCTCTAATTTCCTCATTAGTTCACATGTATGCATGCATGTATGCATTTTACTGGAGTCTTCCCATCTGGGTTTGTATATCAATTTCCCTGCCATATGCATTTTCTATACAAAATTTTGCATGCACCGTTCTATAACCTATAGATTGTGGAACTGTATTTAAAGTGGGAGCAGCGTCACACATTCCAGAAAAATGCACAGCCCAGAAGGCAACTGTGTTCTAATTGGCATACTGTACGTTCATTTGAAAATACAATTTGGAATAGAAAAGAATAGAAACCATGATCCAAATTCAAATCACCTTTGTCCTCTAGCACTACAATGGGAGGTTCTCTTTTAGTGAAAATGGCTGAGTTGGGGGTGAAAATGTACATCAAAACCACAAGAAAGACAAAAACACTAAACTTTATTTCCACCACCACCACCATATAATCCTCGTCTTCCCATCCCAGCTGCCACTTTTCTTCCCCCTTTTTAAAGCTGTTTTATTAGAAGCAATAACAGATCTAGCATAATGTGTCATTTGACCATTAGATGAGATCAAAATGGCTTTTAGATCTAGAAAAACTGGCCATTCTCCCCCGGATGAACATCATTATAACTATTCACAGCAGGAGAACTCAACTCAATGCGATTTTGTTCAGGCACTAAATCATACCAACTGTTTAATTTCTCTGTTGCGCCTATATATGTATTGAATTCCACCGCATTGTTGGCAGAGGGAGTCCCTTGATACTTTGCCGTGTTGTGTTTCTTTTTGTCTCTTTGTCCCCACAAAAATGTATTTTTTTAAAAAATCAAAATATTAGACATTTATTTTTACGATAAAGTGAAGCAAGCAACTTCACTCATAACACAACCATCATTTTTCTGAGGTACTTTTGAAGCAACCTTTGAAAATTTTCAAGGGAACACACGCTTCACGTACAGACTGTTTGAGCCAGAAAAACACCTAGCAACTGCTTGTAGAATAAACCAGGACATCCATCAGAAATACAAAAGCAAGCGAGGGGGGGAGGGGGCAGCTTCTCTTTCAAAACAGAGAGAGAAAATCCCACAATGAAAAGCCATAACGAATTCGTAGCCTTTGTAGGGTTATTGGTTGTGCTTTCTCTCTCTCTCTCTTTGCTTTCTGCTTGTAGTCTCCTTATTTTAAATGGGCAGGGAGTAGAAGGCAGTGCAAGCTCTTCCAGATGGAACCTTTCTTCTACTTAATGCACAAGGTCTTTGAGAAGTTACTTTTTGTGATGATAGCACCCACAATCCCCTGGCCGAAACAACCACTGGGCGTTGTACTTCCAAAAGGTTTTCCGAGCTCTGGATCCACAGGTGATATTATCAGCATTTGTCCCACAATCCAGACAACCGTCCAGGGAGGCCCCCACCGGATTTGTCCAGCGACATCTCTCAGAAATTGCTGGCCTTTCCATCCCCGTGTCTTCTCAGGAAACTGTGTCTGGTTTTGTTAGCTTTGTGTTGTTTTATGGGTGGTGTGTAGTACTATGGCACCTACTGAAGTTCCTATTTACCACAAGAACTTCCAGGCCAGAAACCTTTGAACCTCTTTTTTTAAAGATCCAACAATAAAGTCTCATTGGAGAAATCTATTTCTTTAATCCTTTGGTTGTTGTAGGTTTTTTGGGCAGTTTGGCCATGTTCTGGAGGTTTTTTCTTCCTAACATTTCACCACTCTCTGGATGGCATCTTCAGAGGACAGGAGTTAGAACTCTGTCTTTAATCCTTCTTCAAAGATGTATTAGAGATCTCTTAAACAGAAATATCTTTCTTCAAGTGGCATTGTTTGGCTTCATTTGGACAGAAAGCCTAGTCAACTGCAGGCTGCCAGAGATCAAGTGACAAAAGGTCGGTCCAGATTGGTCATTTTTAGTGTGGGTTGGATCAGGCTGCAAAGGCTCATATGAGATCTGGGAGAGGAGTGACGTGTCATTTGACATGCTCCTCCCATCTGAACAGCAGATGATCCCTTGTAGCCTGATCAGCTGTCAATTAGATGCTTTTGCTGATGGTCTGCAGAGGATCAAGGGAAATGAAATTATTTCATAATTCGCTCCTCTCTTTCTCTGTCAGTGTCATTCTGCTTTCTCCCTTCCCGCTCCCTGCTTCCCTTCCCTTGTTCTCCCCAGCTTTCTCTCCCTCCCTCTGAATCTGTAGTCACAATTTCAGGGGCTGCTGGAGGCCGCTGTCTCCAGACTAAACAATGACCATGCCAAAAAGAATGCATGCCCTACTGCTGGGTCAGAAAGGTGCACAACAACTCTTAAAGGGGAAGGATGGATCATTCTAAGTAGAAACACTACTTTGGTATCTTTTTTTCAATCCACATAATTCTATTATTGAAATTCAACTTACAAGAAAGGAGATTTGGACTAAACATTAGGAAGAACTTCGTGATGATACTGTTTAACAGTGGAATGGCTTGCTAGAAGGTGGTGGACTCCCTTTCTTTGGAGATTTCAAAAAAAGACTGGATGGCTATCCCAGCAATGTTTCAACTGTGCATTAGCAGTGGGTGAAATAGATCACCTATGGGCCCTTTAACTCTATACTTCTATAATTCTAATGTTTCTGCTGCTGCTAATATTTTAGATGATATCTGATACAGAAGGTATAAGATGTACTTCTTCAAAGTTTAATCTTTCAACTCTCTCAAGAAATCTGCGGATGATGAAAGACTTCAGCGCAACTGAATTTAAAGGAAAAAGTTATTGAGATGCACAGCATGATAACAATATGAAAAGTCTAAGATGATAAAACAGAAGGTAAAAGATGAATTGTTTGACTTTTGAAACATTTAATGACTCTATCAGTGCTTTAACCTTAGTTTATAGATAGACAGAGATATACACCAAAGGCTGTCTGGACCAAAGATAAATGAAAATGTAGTATAAGACAAAAAATTAAAAAATGAATGAATGAATGGAATGAATTAAACTGTGACGCTAGGTGACCTCCAGTTTCTCTAATCCTTACCAGAACAACCTCCCTGACATGAAGGCAAGCAAGATGGATGTTACATAGCTCACAAGTGCTTCTTGAAAGATATCACAGTCTTTATGGGGTAGTTTTTCTAACTTTAGGCTCAAGTGATCAGAGAAGATAAAAGAATGGCTTAAATGTGAAACTGTTGTAGCCAAGAGAGTTATATCTGGTATAAGGAGCTGGGCATCACAATTGAGTATTCTAATTTATCACTGGTAAAGAGAACATAACAGGGGAGTTGAGGGAGGCCCTGACCTCTCACCCCCAGATTGCACTGAAAAGCTCTTTCTTTAAAAATAAGATTGAGAGTAAGACTCTCAAAAGCAGGAAAGTACTTTTATAGTTTTCATATACACCTTGCAAAAACAGAAGATGAAACATTTTATAGGTTTAGGACATAACCAGAGGCAAGAAAAGAGTAGTAGAACACCTCTGAAGTATGCTGAAGGTCCTGGGTTCCCTGGTGCGATGTTTTTAATTGGTGTGCATGCACTATACATACACCAGTTTGATACTACTTTAACCATCATGACTTCACCACACAGATTCCTGGAATCTGTAGTTTAATGAATACTGCGTCCCTATACCAGCACTTTAGACTTCTGCGGACACTCTGGGTAAAGGTAAAGGTTCCCCTTGACAATTTTTGTCCAGTCGTGTCCGACTCTAGGGGGTGGTGCTCATCCCGCTCTTCAAGCCATAGAGCCAGCGTTTTGTCCGAAGACAATCTTTCCGTGGTCACATGGCCAGTGTGATTTAGACACGGAACGCTGTTTACCTTCCCACCGAGATGGTCCCTATTTATCTACTCACATTTGCATGCTTTCGAACCGCTAGGTTGGCGGGAGCTGGGACAAGCGACGGGAGCTCACTCCGTCCCGTGGATTCGATCTTACGACTGCCGGATCTTCTGACCCTGCAGCACAGGCTTCTGCGGTTTAGCCCACAGTGCCACCACGTCCCGCGGACACTCTGAGGAGCCATTAAATTGCCTACCAAGCCATTCAGCTGTAGTCCAGGAACAATAACATTCCGAAGCTCTGCCCTAAACTCCATTCACAGGCCATGCTTTCAAACTTAGCTTCCTGTTTATTCAGCTTGAAGCAGGGTGTGAATCCAACATTGGCGGTTCCCCCCAGCGATGGGCATCCAATGCCAGACTGTGGTACGAACTGCCTCTGGCTCTGGCTGATGAGTGTAGCAGCAGATTCTGGACTGAAGTGGTGATAAATAGCTGCAGAATCAGAATTAGGCTGTTAGGATCAAAACGGTACCAATAGGTAAGTAGGAAAAGATTCTGGGCTGGAGTGGAGGAAATTGGTAGGACTGGGTTTTTGGATACTTTTTAAACTCCAAATCTCTTAATTCTCCATTCCAGGAGTTCTAAGTGGCAGACAGTTTAGAGACGCCGAAATGTGACTCACCTAGGAGAACAGCTGCAGCTGGAAGGCTTTGAGGACTAGTTCGGCCAAGCTCTGGTGAAGCTTCCGGTTCCAGCTGATAGAGACAGCAGGCCAGGTTCCCCGAAGGGACAACGGGCCACCATCTCTGAAGATGGTGGCGGTGGAGGAGGAAGAGGAGGAGTTAGTAGGACCAGGTAGGGATGCAACAGGGGCAACAGGAAGGAGGCACTGGCCATCCATTTTGCCCAAGCAAAATGAAGCACCGAGTGGAAAAAAAGTTGGGTGCTTTGTTATGTTTCCACCAAAATGGCTTGCATGAACTGAACCATGCACCAAATCACGAACCACTTGGATTTTTTTTGTTTGTTTTTAAGTTCATAGTTTGGTTCATGCCCATCTCTAGTTATGTTCCCAAAGTCAAACATACCTTCTTGATTGTGACAAGAAGTTAGTTTCAAAAGTTACTTTTAAAGGGCGCTTTAGGTTATCTCAGAGGTGTTTTAACGGGAAATTTTCAAGTTTTACTTTCTTATCAATCCTGAATGGCTATTTTGTTTCATCTTCTGTATTTGCTAGGGGTAGATTGACAATGGCCATAGGGAAAAAAAGGGAGAATAGTTCCTTGTGTTTGGGGAGGGGGCACTATACATTATAGAGCATTAATAATGCACAACACTAAAGGTAAAGGTAAAGGTTCCCCTTGACAATTTTTTGTCCAGTCGTGTTCGACTCTAGGGGGCGCTGCTCATCCCCGTTTCCAAGCCATAGAGCCAGCGTTTTGTCCGAAGACAATCTTCCGTGGTCACATGGCCAGTGCGACTTAGACACGGAATGCTGTTGCCTTCCCACCTAGGTGGTCCTTATTTATCTACTTGCATTTGCATGCTTTCGAACTGCTAGATTAGTGGGTGCTGGGACAAGCGACAGGCGCTCACTCCGTCGTGTGGATTCGATCTTAGGACTGCTGGTCTTCTGACCCTGCAGCACAGGCTTCTGCGGTTTAGCCCGCAGTGCCACCACGTCCCTCCACTATACATTATAGAGCATTAATAATGCACAACACTACACAAGTAGAAAAAGTATAATGATAACAGCAATCTGGCTGTTGTGAAGTTATGAATGATGCAATTTTTAAAATACAGCATTCCAAGCTCTGTCCAGTGGGCACTGAGATGCAACGCAAAACACATTTGTTATACAGTAAACTTGACTGATTACAAGGAAAATTGCTTCCAAGTAGACAGGATTGTCTACACTCTGGGAGGCAGTGGAAGACAGGAGGGCCTGGCGTGCTCTGGTCCATGGACCCACGAAGATTCGGACAATTAAACAACAAGAAGACAGGATTGAACTGCAATGTTAGTGATGAGGTCCCTTGAATTCAGCCAAAGAAATTGATTACTTGATCTTAAGAGCCTGAGGTCACATATATATTGAAGGGGGTAAATGTTAGGAAAGTAATCAAAATTAGGCATAAAAATTAATGATGCATCTAATGGAAAAAGTCTGGACTCATTTGTTATCTAGAGGATGGGGGGGGAGATTTAATGTGTGCACAATGCCAGTTGAATAAACACCAAATTAATACCCAGTTTGTCAGAGCTAAAATAATAACAAATTGCTATTTTTCAATTTTCAGTTGTTCCTCTTAAAGCAAATATTCTCCCTTTTTCATTTTAATTGAAAAAAACATATTGCTTCGAACCTAATGAGCTTGAACACAGACATTTATAAAAGCAAGCATGCTACCACAACAAGAAATTTATTATAAGTTGTATCAAATAAGAACATTTGATGACTCGAAGGTATGCTTTCCCTGACAATTAATCCAAGCAGCCTAATTAAAAATTAAATCAATGTTCAAATAAGGATATTTTTATGAAAAAGAAAGAATATCATACACATACTCTAAAGCTAGTAAAACACAGTAACACCTGGAATATTGTTTAGCTTTTCCACTTTTAAAAATATTGAAGTAAAACATCCTGTTCCCTTTTTTAAATCACTTTTGAATGACTTTCTCAGCTTGCTTCAGTTTTCTTTTCCACAGAACACAGAAAGAGGAGGTGGCAAGGTTGAGGAACAGATTTAAGAACCAGGGAAGGGAAATATGGAAAAGCTTATGTTCAGTGACAGCCAGTTAACCGGTTTGTTCTGTAGGAGTGAAGTTGTGCTCCTGAGAGACGACCAAATTAAGGCAAGAAAAGCAGCCAATATGGAGGGAGGACGTGTATACAACATGTACATTCTACCATGTATACATGCGGTATGCATTTAAAGTGAGAAATAACTGCTACAATTGGAACAGAAATATAATGGTAAGGGAAACTGCCAAAGTGATGTGTACATCACATCTGTCTACCCTCTAGAGATGAGTGCTAATGGACAACTTCAAAACCCCAACATGAGAATACATGGTAGTGATACCGAGGAAAGCTGAAACTATATTTTAAGGCTGATCAATGAATTAGCAACTGACAGTACATTTGGAGGAAAACCAGGCCTCGGGAGAAGTCGACCCTGGAACATTCACACCTAGCCAAAGGCATTTATGGCTGACATAGAATAACAATGTAACTCTTCTTTTTCATCTGTTCATCTTTTTTAGTGTAACAGATGGCCCATCATTGGAATGTTTGTAGGAGGAAAACCAACATGTAACATATACAAGCGAAACACACTACTGAAGGTTATATATCAGGCCCAGGAAGACAATGCATAGAGATATCAATAGATAAGGGGAAATAGATACTCTATGCCCCAGAATTTTAGGCACATCCCTGGTGCATCATGGGCATAGGTCAAGGAAAGCTGAGGCATAATATGCTTTCTTACATTTAACCAATGGATTAGCGTAGTTGGCATCAATTATCCAATGAGGGACTGGATCCAAAGTTGAGGTATAAATGACTAATAGAATTGTAGTACGTTAATGACTCTTTGTATCATAGAAAACATATGTACACTGTATTCTCGGGATCTTCTCTGCTTTTAAGGGAAGTCCCAGCTGACCTTTCTCACTTTTTACTCAATGAAATAAATTGGACCTTGAGGTCAGCTGTCACGTCTTTGCCTGATTCCTTGCCGGAAAACCGGAACCCAAAATTGGCTGGTAACATCAGGGAAAAGCCATCTTGATGCAAAGATTTTCAAATCAAGTTCCTGCTGGTTTCCTCAAATAAAAGTGCAGCAACTTTCCAGATGAATACATGTGCTGCAGGAGTCAGAAAGAGCAGGGTCAGAAATCTGAAGTCTTATTATTGACAATTTCCTCTTCTTCTGTTCCCCCCCCCCAAGGTGACTTAGCACATCTGAATTAGCACTAAATTTGGAGAGCAATTAATCATCATTATCCCCTCCATCAGCACAGGCCTTGTTGAGGCGGAGGGGCTTGTGTGACCCAGAGCAGTGGTCCACGACCTTGGGCCTCCAGGTTTCTTGGACTTCAGCTCCCAGAAATCCTGGCCAGCAAAGGTGGTGGTGAAAGCTTCTGGGAGTTGTAGTCCAAGAACTTCTGGAGGCCCAAGATTGGGGACCACTGACCTAGAGGACTCCATCCATAATCCCAAAAATGTTAGTATTCAGCTAGGAACTCCTCAGCCCGAAGCAAACACCAAATCTCTGAACCGTGTTTCCTTTCATACAATGCATTGGGCCAACACATCATTGGAAACCATCTTTTCTCACAATTACCTAAACACAGCTGACATTTACTGTTAGTAGGTGAAAACTCCATTCTTGGCAAATTCTGCTTCATAGTGAAAATAAGAGCCAACATCAAGGGATGATAGAAGCAATTTCTGTATGATCATTTGGCTACTACATGAAAGTGAGGCCTCGTTTTCATGGTCAAAGTCAGGGGAGGATTCTCCTCCGCCTGGCCACATGCTGGCCTCAGCAGGCCATATTCTGGCAATGGCCCTTAACTCTGAGCCTGTCCTGGTTCTATCTGATCAAAAGATGTGGAGCATATTTTGTCAGATTGCAGAGATCATGCTAACACTTGCCAGTATACTATTCTTACTGGAAAGCCTGGTATTTTTTGCAAGGAGAAATTAAGTGCTCAGAGTCACATTTCACATGGCTGGACTATAGGTCTAATCCCCACCACAACAGAAGATGCACATGCAGATGGTTAAGGGCATACACCAGTACTCCGTGCTTACTGGGAGATGTAATCATTCACTCAGCCAAGCTATTAAGATCATCATCTGGCACAGCCATGAGAAGGCGGACCATTAAGACTTAAAGCCACTATCTAGTTACCAGTGGCATAACTTTTGGAGGTGAATTGGCCCAAGATAAGAAATCAGAGAAGACATTGCATGCTGGGTTTCACAACTTGGCATCCAACCGCTAATGTCTACGATGATTTCTTAACTTGGAGCAATTCACCTCCAAAAGCTATGCCACTGGCACAGCTAAGTGAGAGAATTTTGGCCACTGAATTTCTTCACTAGATATTTCAAGCACTGGACAGAAATCGCATTAAGTCAACACCCCTTGTGGGCCTTTGTGAAGCTTTCTTGTGATTAAACAGTTGGATTATCTTAGACCATGCCAGTTTTGATTTTGCTGCTAGGTACTGGCTTAGGTAGCCAACTGGCCAGCCTATTCCTGTGAGAAAAGATTGGCAGCGGATGCCTGCCATGGTGGGAGAAATCCAACAAAAGGTTCTGGCAGGGAGGTAGATCATCCTTCCCAGTGCGATTTTCAAGCTCTCTTCCACTGGCCCAGGGTTGTTCCAAGGCTGCCTGGGACACTCTCAGCCCTTGGCAAGGGCATGTGACTCCACTGCCTGTTGAATCTAGCAGAAAATATATATTTCATATTATGAAACATGGAGTACCCCAAGTCACATGAACAATAGGACTTCTGTGATTTTTTTCAGGCCTGGAAAGTAACAACAGAAATAATATGAAGACCTTCTTCCAAGCTTTATTCCATCTTTACCAAGAGACCATATAAGCAGATAAATTCTGAAGCAGTTAGTCAGTTAGGCCAGTAGCAAGCCCTTCCCTAACCTGTCACCCTCCAGATGTTTGGGGCAACATCTCTGTAATGGCTGACTGTGGCAAAATGCCAACAAACGACGTCACTCCTGTCTGTCCATCATGAAAGCTCCAAAGGGAGGAGCCAATGATGGGACGGGAGGGGCGGGGTCAGAAGGGACAGTTGAGGGGGAAATGACAGTTAGGAGTTAGAGAGAAGTAGAAGATAGATAGTGATTTGGGGAGGGAGAGTTAGGAGAGGGAACTGAGAAGGCTAATGCATAGACTGAACAGTTGGAATGGAACATCTGTAATTTAAACCTCTGATTCTCAAACTCAAAAGTTCAATAAACCTGTTATACTTGGGAGCACACGGGTCTGAGATACATAATTGGTACTAGATGAATAATACCTGGTGGCAGCGTTGTAAAGTGGAAACGCATCCAGAAGGTGAAGCTATGTTTAAGGGAGATTAAACAGGGGCACTGGGTGGGCGCACCAAAGTGGTGGCAGCAAGAAGAGAAAACAACACGAGCCTTTGTGAGGGCATCATAAGCAGGGGCCACAAGGGCAAACGCCACACTGACCATTTTGATAAGAGTTGATGATGAGCGTTATACTCTGGAATTTCCAGGAGAAGTAGGCTTTCCCAAGGAGAAGAAAGCTGGGGTTCCCGTAATGGGTGAATACAGTAAGCTACTTTGGATCCTTTAGGAGAAAGATGGCATATAACTGTTTTAAATAAACAAATAAATAATAAATACAGAGTGTGATTTGCCTAAAACCAGCCAATGGTTTTACTGTAGCCCTAACTTTCTCATAATGTGCTTCCTAGGGAAAAACTAAACTAAGTTTCACAGGCTCTTCTTTTCTGTCGTTTTATTTAAATTGATGCCTGTTTAATTAACAAAAAACAGCCTTCAGTGTAACTAATAACTCCTAGACTACACCAAAGAGAAACAATGTCTGAAGACAATTTACTCAGCCATTTCAATCATTTACAGATTTTTTTTACAAGTTAAAATAAACTTTTAGACTGAGTTTATTGAGGTGATCAAATCCTAATGTTCAAATGATTAAAGGACCACATTTTGAGCTTTAATATTTATGAGGCATTAGTCAAGTGGGATTATAATTAACTCAAAATTATAGGTGCAATAAAGGTGTAATTACAATCTTCACCATTGATTAAAACACCAACTTATATTTAGGCACTAAAGCAAACACCCAAACACCTGTGGCAGGTTAATAGGAAATCAATTAGCTGGAAGTAGGTTAATTGCCAAACTTGTCTTGTTTTATTTTAGTAAAATTCAATTTCAGGAAGATAACACCTTTTGAACAAACAGTTTTAATGTATTGGCAGTTGTGTCAATAAGACCTTTTTTCTCTATGCAAATGTGCAGCATAATAGTGGTTCCAGCCAGGCTTCAGCTGAGCCAATTATCAGGCAGAGTTGTGGTTGTGGTTGTCTTCCTGCCACATACAACTGAACACCATTTTGTGACTATTATACTGCCTGGTCCCAAAGCTCAAAGCCAGGGCATACGGCGGGTGCTTAGCTGGGCATTGCTAGGTGAAAAAAAATGTTTAAGGCAGCAAAGCTTGGAAATACAGTGGTTCCTCGCAAGACGAATTTAATTCGTTCCACGATTAATGTTGTCTTGCGAAAAATTCGTCTTGCGAAACGCGTTTTCCCATAGGAATACATTGAAATCTAATTAATGTGTTCCTATGGGCAAAAAAAGTCAGAACAAAGTCAAATTGGGTTTACAAAGGGTTTATTAAGTGCTCTTTAAAGCCAGACATATTGTGCACATGATTTTAAAATTTTCAGTCAAAAAACTTAAACTTTTTAAACATCATAGAAAAACATTTAAAAATCAGCAAACATGAGGCAGGAACAAAAAACGGAAAACATTCGTCTTGCGAAGCACAGCCATAAGAACATTTGTCTTGCGAGTCATCAACCCCCCATTGCCAAAACCATTTGTCTTGCGAGTTTTTTTGTCCTGAGAGGCATTAGTCTTGCGAGGCACCACTGTATACTTCTCCTTTGGACTGTATGGGTCTGAGCAACAGAGTTTTGATTATAGACAGATTTTTAAAAATAAAATAAATACATTTGTATTTCAATGAATATTTCAATACATATTTCAAATACATGAAAGAATATATCAGTAAATAAATCTTCAACCAATACTGTCCTGATATCCATCTGAGAAAGGTGGGTCTCAGACTTACTGAGGCCCCTGTTGTTGATGATGCAGCCGCTCCTAATTGGATGGCAATGGTCTGGCCAGCTCCTTCTCCTGCCATGGTGGTTCCACACAGTGGCTGGGGAGGGTGCTAGGGCATGCTGGGAGGCTGACATGGATCGGCGAGGTCTGTATATGTGTGTGTGAATGCTTTGCAGTTATGTTTTGGGAACATAAGAGTGGATTTTGAACTGCACAGAGGCCCAGGGCCCCTATCCCCACTGTTGTTGAAGGCAGACGTGTATGTCTTCTCCTAAGTCTTTGGAGAACGAATGTAAAATAATACAGAACTAAATAAATCAAAGATATGGCTACCATACAAGGCAGCTTTGTAATTTTCACGCTGTTGAGCAGGACTGTGAATGCCAAAATAAGGGCCTATTTAAATGGAATGGCATTTCTGCAAAACAGGGGTGGATTATCTCTGCAGGATATAGAAAGAGGCTGGAGATAGAATTATGATAGCCGAACACCACTAGCAATAAGCTTGTGGCTGGTGAGTAAGAATCACTAGAAACTCATGATTAGGTAAAAATGATTTATTGCTTCAGGGAAGATACTTAGGAATGGTGTAGAAGTAAGGTGCTTTTAACTTCCAATATTAGACAAGAATGAAAAACAAAATCAGGCAGAACCAGGAACGGGTATTCTTCCTGTGCTAGACAGGGTTGGGTTCCTCCTGAAAAGTCAGGTTCGCAGCTCGGTTGCAGTCCAGATGTGTCCTTGAGCCTGCATGCCCAGCTCTTGAGGGTGGCCAGGAACACATTTCCACAGTTTCAGACTAGAGTGCCAGCTGGACCTGATCATCGTGGCATCTGATCCAGCCATGGTGACACTTTCCTTAGTTGCGGCCCACTTAGATTACTGTAACATCCTCTACATGGGGATGCCTTTGGAAACTGTTTGGGAGCTTCAGCAGGTCCAAAATCTACAACCGGATTGTTGACCATGAAGCTTTATAGAGAGTACCTCCCAAAGGACCAAGACTCCCAGCTGCAACTTTTTTTTAAAAAAAGGATATTCTTCCAAATTAGTTCTTGAAATATGCTATGGATCTCACATAAAGAAGCATGTAAGTGGTATGCAGATTTTTGGTTTTTAGTTCAAAAACATGCCTCCTTTTATGAATTGCAGGTGTTGCACAAACACAAATATAACATTACTTTGCCACAGTCTGTATACAGTGGTGCCTTGCATTACGATGTTAATTCATTCCAGCAAAATCGCTGTAGAACAAAAACGTCGTAATGCGAAAATAAAAAGCCCATTGTAACGCATTGAAACCCCTTCAGTGTGTTCCAATGGGCTGGAAACTCACCATCCAGCGAAGATCCTCCATCGGGTAGCCATTTTTGGTGTCTGTGCAGTGAGGAATCCATCCCAGAAAACAGCGGGGAGCCATTTTACTTACCCGATGGCCATTTTGAAACCGCCAAACAGTTGGAGGAAAATCCTCGTTTTGTGAAGAATCAGTTTCCGAAGCAGGGAACCGATCATCGCAAAGCAAAAAAGCCCCATTCAGACCATTGTTTTGCGATCGCAACTGCGATTGCAAAAAGATCGTCGTAATGCGGTTTCATTGTAATGCGGGGCAATCATAAAGCAAGGCACCACTGTATTGCATTTTAAGATATGAGAAGAGCAGAATATGCAGATTAGGACCTTTGGCCACATGCCTCCACTTAAGCCCCACCCTTTTCCCTGATGCCTATCCTCAGACTGCTGATTAATTTTAAAATGGGCCCTCAGCACCCTAATGATCACTCACCCTTGTACTGTGGCCTAGTTTCCTATATGAAAATTATGCCTTTGCTGTTAATTCAGTCTTTTCTGACTTCTGCCAAACATGAAGTCTTCTTGCCTGTTAGGGCTCGTGGGGCACAAGCCATGGACTAACTAGCCAAGAAGAATCTGGGAACAATCCCAGCGTCCCAAAGCAGCAGAATACATTGACTATTCTAGCCTTCCTCCTAACCACCTAGCTGCCCTTGAGAGTTTGGCCACTTCACATTATGCTTTTCCCCTGACACTATACTGCTGGGCTGCATAGCTCAGTGGTTTAGATATCAGACTGTGGAGCCAGAGGTTAGGAGTTCAATTCCCCACTGTGCCTTCCTGAGAGCAGAGACAACCCGGGTGGTCTTGGGCAAGCTGCACAGTCCCAAGGCACTCTCAGAAGAAGAGAATAGTAAACCACTTCTGAGCATTCTTGTGGCGATTGTCCACGTCACTCATGTCATTCATATTCATGAGCTAATTTGCATGAACCTATGAGAGGGCTGAAGAGGCGGCGTCAGCAGCTATACGAGGCTTGGCTGGAGAAGGAGGAGTCAGATAGGGAGCAGAGAGGGAGCAAAGAGAGAGTCAGAGATGAGAGTCTGAATTAGAAGTTAGTCTGTGGTAGCTAGAGAGGATAGCAGAGTGGGGAGTTGAGAGAGAGGAACTTATAGAGAGATAAAAGAGTTAAGAGTAAAACAAGTTATTAATAATCAAATGCATACATTAAAGTTTGTGAAGAACCTGTTTAAGCGAACTGTAGTCAATAAACCAGTGCTGTTCAACTTTATACTCAGTTTGGACCGCAATCTTTCTAATTAAAGGGTGTTGACAGAGGTCAATTGGTGGCAGCGAGGTAGTGTTGTGATACTCATGTGAACTCTGTATTGGGTCAAACAAGCAAGGGCCATGTGGGTAAACATCACAATTCTCTGCCTGAAAAACCCTGAAAAGGGCTGCCATAATTGAGAATTGACTTGATGTCACATGACTATTATTAATTAACACTCTTCTACTACTAACTACTACCCATATTATAATTACTACCCTGCACTATTTTAAAGGTATTTTTTAACTAATTGTTTTTAATACTTTATTTGTGTTTAACTCTTTTTTAATGCAGTAATTTATTGTGTTTTTAACCAGTGTGGACCTTTAATAATGTGCAAGCTGCTTTGGGTTCCGTAATTGGGAGATAGGTGGCATAGAATGAAAAGAAATGAAAACAAAACACTCCATCTTAAAATTCAGGGGAAAGAATCCTAGCTAGAAAAGCTGAACTAAAATATATTCCCTTCTTCCAACCTGGGTTCCTAATTTGTAGTGCCAGCTGATCCCATTCTCTTCGAATACAAGAGAATCCTATTTGGGGAGGAGGCAACAAAAGACGACTCTTAACTTCCTTGTGACCTGCTTGACGGGGGTGCCCTGTGGAAGCGGGAATTGTATACTACTCGTATTATCAAGAGAGTTCTCCTAAGTAAGTTGAAGCAGCAGCAATATGTTCTCTCCTTTTTTGTCCTGATGTGTTTGGCAGTGCTAGAGCCACCCCCAGGAGTGAGGCTTCATTCATCCTACCATACAGGAATCCTAAGTAGTCTAGAGAAGCAGCAGCAAAGGAATCTTCTTGGCAGTACCATCTGCTGGGGATGGAAAATATGCTCCGCTTAGACTATAAAGAAGAATCTTCGTTGGAGGAGCAGCAATATGTTCTTCCTCCCCAGAGCTTCAGTAGAAAGAATGCCGGTTCCTGAATGGGACAAGTTTAAGCGGCAAAAATCAGCAGGTTTTTAGAAAGAAAACTTTTGAAAAAATATTAAGCATCTCAGATAGCTAGCACAAAACCCACAAAAGTTACCTGCTTGTAATTTGGCACCGGGAACCTTTCCTTTGTTACCCACCATATTGCAAGGTTTCGTGGAGTTGAATAAACAAACAAAAAACAAAACAGGTTAACTGTTGTAGTTTCTCCATGCAAATGAATTGAAGATGAGGAGGTTTGGAAAGTGAGATCGGGAGGGGGGGCGTTTATTGGTAAAAAAACTTGGTTTCTAGGAACTTCATTATTCCTTTTAGTTAGCAGAACATAAAGCAGAAACAACAACAACACAGAAATGTGAAAATATCAGCCCAGTCTCATCAAACACCATCCCTGGTTTGCACACAAAGTAGCACTTTGTATGGTAAAAATCAGTCTAGATGCAAATAAGCAGAAAAATATATCTTTCTTACAATTCGCATCTGTGGTTACAATCAGAAGGGGGAAATGGGGTCTCCGGCATGTGGGAGCCCCTGCATGCTTGCTGCTTGGTCATATAAAGAAAAGGAGCTATCAACAAAACACTGCCCAGGAAGATGGGCAGAGGCTTGCCAAAGGTAGGGAAAGAACTTTACCAATCATATAAGTGGTAAAGAACAATGGCATTAGGCTGTAAAGCCCCTCCCATTGATAGTGTTGGTGCATGCAAGATTGCTATTATTCCAACAGAATCATGATTCAATTTTGGAGAGTGGGTTGGATTTTGGGCCTATGGTGACACCTCGCTGACCCTACTTGTTGCGGCCACATATCCATGAAACACTTATCTGAGTTAGGGGTACACCCAGACAGTACTCACTTAAGACAGGAGCCACAGCTGGACAGTACATACTTGAACCAAAAGCCATGCCTAGATAGGACCTGCTTGAGAGGAGGAGTCCCTCCTGGTGAAACTTATAAAGATGGTGGGTCTGACCATGCAACCAACATGTTGTCCAACCTTCTGCTCCCATAGGCACTCACTCTTGCAAGGGCCTGACCCTGTGAGAGTTTATACCACAGAAGAGGTACAAATTATAGCTACACCAGGGCAATCCAGGCCACAGGGGAATCTCTATAGATGAGACTAAATAAATACAGTGGCACCTCGCTAGACGATGATAATCAGTTCCACTGAAATCGCTGTTTAGTGAAATCATCGTCTAGCAAAAAGCATTTCCCCATTGGAATGCATTGAAACCTGTTTAATGCATTCCAATGAGGAAGAATCATTGTTGTCTAGCGAAGATCAGCCATAGGAAAGCTGCTTTGCAAACCGCCAATCAGCTGTTTAAATAGCTGCCTTGCGAAGCTTAGGTCCCGAAAACACCCATTTTGCGAGCACGGAGGGAGCTGTCAAAATCGTTGTCTAGCGAAAATTGGTTTGCGGAGCAGGGACCAAGCATTGTCCAGCGAAATTCCCCCATAGGAATCACTGTTTTGCGAATCGCTATAGCGATCGCAAAAAGTCAATGTCTAGCAAAAAAAAACTGTCTACCGAGGCACCACTGTAAGTATATACAGGGAGGGTAGAGTCATTAATGGTTGCTAGTTAGTACAGCTATGCATTACCTCCAGCATCGGAGGCATTGTGCATCTGTGTATTCGTTTCTGGAGGTTGCAAGACTGAAGATGCTGTTGTGCTCGTGTCCTGCCTATGGGCGACCCACAGGCAACTGATAGGCTATTATGTGAAGAGAACAAGGGAACAGGTAGGCCTTTGGTCTAAGCCAGTGTGACTCCTCTAAAATGCTTCCGTTCTGATGTGTTTCAAACCTGTCTAGCCATTTCCCTACTGCTCCGCTGTGGGCGTGTTAAACAGCTCCATCAGAGAAGGAATAACGAAGGAAGCATCTTTGTGTTTCACAGCGGAATGAACATTTTACCGAGGCACTGGATTAATTCTGCTGTTCATCGCCTCAGTTATCCAGCACTCAGGAACACAGCCTGCACGGCTGGATCCTTTCCTCCTTTGGTTTGCTTTCTCTTTCAGTCTGCCAGCAATTTAATCAGTAGAGTAGCTAGAGAGGCTCTTGCCCCCCCCTTCCCACTTTGACTGATGTGCCATCAAACAAATATTTGCACTTTAAAAACACTGCTTGGCTGCTGCTCTCTCCAGAAGGCTGCGAAAGGATTCAGCCCTCAGAACATCTGCCAGAACAGTCTTCTTAGAACTGCCAAAGCCCACTGAGCAATGAATGTCAGACAGAAGATGGGGCTCTTATAAAAAAATAATAATAAACCTTTATTGGCATACAGCAGAAAAAGCCGCAGAATAAATACAATAAAATACGCATACAGGGTTCGTTGCATGCGAGTGGGGTGGAGAAAATAACAGCGTTAAGCCCCTCATTTTAGAGAGGGCATGTTGCGACGTCTCTGAATAATGGCGTGAACATATCGAGCAGTTGATACAGTAACTTCCTTGTTAGTACCATTTAAAAGGTATTGGGTTTTCTTTAGGTCATCCCATCGCGTGTAGGAGGGGGGAAAGACCGACTGGTGGAGCAGGCGGATATCCATGTACAAAATGCAATGAAATAGCATATGATGCAGAGATTCAGTTTTTCCCTGGCCACATGGACAGGTTCTCAGGTCTGTAGGAAGGCCCAAGTATCTGCCCTGCACTAGATTTGATGGAACTATGTTGCATCTGGCGAGAGTAAATGCCCAGCGCTCTAGTGGCTGTTCAAGAAAATATAAGTAGCTTGGGCTGCGTCCGAGAGTGAGTGAGAGGTGAAGACGAAGTGGAGAGCAGACTTTTTGTGCCGCACTAAACAAAGTTTGCCCTTCAATGTCCAGGACCCTGTTTTTGATGGTTGGAAACACCTTGGAGGGGGGTATAAGGCCCAGAAGGTCGGGAGATAGCCCTAGAGTCTTAACTTTCTTTGTGAATAGGGCCAAGCCATTGGGAAGCAGGCTATCGGCTAGCAACGCTTGCAAAAGGGTGTCCTTGGGAGAGAAAAAACAAATTTTGACCCAGTATTTGAGAAATCTGAGCCAGGCCCTAGTCTCAATTCTGTATTGGCCACCCTCAAGACACAGAGCTGCGTATGGGACACAGTGAGGGAGGCCAAGGATTTTGTATAAAAATACAGATTGTACTCTCTCCACAGAGCTGTGTAGTGAGGACAACCAAATAGGGACACCGTATAGTAGCTGAGCAACTGATTTCGCGTTAAAGATCTGTAAAGCAGCGGGAATAAAGCCATGGCCCCAGGTGTGGTGAAATCGTAGGATGGCTTGGGCTGAGAGTTTGGCTGTCTTGATTGCTGCCCGTTGGTGAGTTAACCAGGAGTGTCGGTGATGGAAAGTAATGCCCAGATACTTAAACTCTCTGACCTGCTGAATGGAATTCCCATGGAATGACCATACGAAGGGTTTCCACGCTTTGCCAAAGACCACAATTTTGGTTTTCTCAAAGTTGAGTTGAAGGTTGTTGTGAGACAGGTATTCAAGGCAGCAAGTAATTAATCTCTTTAAGCCCACTCTTGAGCGTGAGAGAAGAACCATGTCGTCCGCGTACAAAAGAATTGGTATCGAGAGGTGGCCAATTTTGGGGCTGTGACCGTTGACAGTGCGTAAGAGAGGGGCGAGATCGTTGATAAACAGGTTGAACAGGGTTGGAGCCAGGACGCAGCCTTGCTTCACACCTCTATTGGCAGGAATTGGGTTGGAGAGGGCCCCCTTCGACGAGATTTTAATGCGGCAAGTGGAACCCGCGTGCAGTTTTTGGATTAGAAAAAGTAGCCTTCTGTCGATACCCAACCTGGCAAGCTTGAGCCATAAAATGTCTCTGTCGATCGAATCGAAGGCCCCTTTAAGATCTAGAAAGGCTGCATAAAGGCGAATGTTTGGCTGCGAGGCGTATTTAGAAATCATGTGGGATAGGATCAGGCAGTGGTCTAGTGTTGACTTTCCCTCCCTGAAGCCCGCTTGCTCTAGGCCCATGATGTCTTGATCATGAAGCCAGTCTTGCAGTTTGTAAAGTAGGAGACTGGCGTACATCTTCCCTATAATGTCAAGGAGGCTTATGGGTCTGTAATTAGCTGGAGTTTTCTTGTCTCCCTTCTTTAGGATCGGAATTATTATTGCCTGTGTCCATGACTTGGGCATCATGCCAGATTCATTAATAGCGGTGAATAGGACAGCAAGTACCGGGGCCCACCAGTCCGTATATGTCTTTATCAGTTCCGGAGGAAGGGCATCGGGGCCAGGGGCCTTACCATTTCTGAGTTGGCCTATGAGTTTTGTTGTTTGACTGGTTGTGATTGGGGCCCACTCTGGGAGGTCTCGGGGTGGAGGCGCAGCTGATGAAGTTGTTGGCTTACAGCTGTCGTGAAAGGTGGCCAGGAAATGATGTTCCCACGTCTCGGCTGGTATGTAGGGGAGATCAGGTGATGTCTGCTTGAAGATGAAGGAACCGGAAACCACTTCCCAGAATTTTTTGTTGTTACCTGAATGGAGCGCCTCGGCTAGTTGGGACCATCGGGCCATTGCCGAGCGGTGATGGAGATCCTTAATGGCTGAACTGAGGAGGGTTTTCAGCTCGAAGTAAAGGGAGGGGGGCTTGGGAGCCTTGGAGGATCTGTAGTTGTTGTAGATCTTTCTCAGGTGCTGCTTCAGGGCAATGGAGACCTTGTCTAGCCTGTAACAGGGGGCTGAGGCCTGTTTTGACAGGGATTGGGGGAAGGGTCGCCCCAGGTTAGCTGTTATGGTATCTGTTAGGTTCTCAAAACCTTGAATGTAGTCCTCGGGCTTCGATGACGATAGCCAGTTAAGAGAACTATACGGAGATATGTCTGGCTTGGTTATTTTTTCAAAGAGTTGTTTGGCTCTAAGGTTCCAGTGAATTCTGAGCAGGGTCGGTGAGTGCTCCGGGGGAGCCAGGTTCATCGGGGGTATCGGGTCTATGTAGGGGGCAAGGCTGCAGGATAGAGGAAGATGGTCACTGGCTAGAGGCTCGCCCACCCGGAAATCGGCCACGTATGGTAACAAGGGGATGGGGATCAGGATGTAATCTATTGTACTGGAACCACGGGGGGATATAAACGTGAATTCACCCTCAATGTCTGCCTCAGTAAGACCGTTTAGCCATATTAAGCCTCTGAGCAGGCACAGTTGTGCCAGGTAGGTCCCCGCATCATTGATTTGATGGTCTTTGGATAGCCTCCCTGAAACGTGGGGATACAGGGGGGAAGTGTCGCTAAATGTCTCCGACACGCGATTAAAGATGGTCTCACCCTGACCTACCCTGGCGTTAAAGTCGCCTGCCAGCAACAGCGGGGTCCCAGGGAACCGGAGCTCAAGGTTATCAAGAGCAGAGCTCAGGGATTCCCATTGGTTGAGCCTGTGAGACTTGGAGGGTGCTGGAGGCATGTAGACATTGGCTACTAGAAGCTCGTGGTTCCTGGTTTCCAATTTTATGGCCTGGATTTTGCAAATGCCGTCGACGGAAAGAATGGAGTTGGAAGCTATTGTGTCGACTACTAGTATTGCTAAACCCCCGGATGGCCGTCCCTTTGTCGTGAGCCTTTGAGCTGGTAGGGAATATGAAGTATATCCGGCTAGGGATATAGGGTGAGCCGTCCACGTTTCTTGTAGCAGTATGGTGCTGAAGCCTCGAAGAAGATCACAAAAGTCAGGATCCTGCTTTTTGCCATGCCAGCCCGCCACGTTCCAGGAGATCAGACTTAGGTTAGCCGATGGAGCAGAGGGGAGTGGGTTGACCGAATGTCAGTTTGAAGGCGACAATATGACGGGTGGCATTGGGTCCGGAAGTGAGCTTACAGCATAGGGGTCGGCCCCGGCTCGGATGTCCGCATCCGGACTAGCCGAGGGTTCTGGCAGAACCGGCGAGGCTGAAGGACAAACACTAGAGTTCTCTGGGATGTGAATGTCCGCAGTCACCAAAACTAGTTTAGATGGAAAACGCTGGGTTGGAAGTGAAGTTGAAAGAGCTTTAATCTGACTGGGCTCTTGGACGTTGGGCGTTTGAAGGAAATTGGTGGGTTGAAGTGTGTTGCTGTTGACCCTTCCTTCGAGACTAGGCTGACCCACACAAAGGCTCTGGGCTGCTCTCTTGTGTGGAGCTCCGGTAGGCGAAGGGGCAATTGACAATGTACGTTCTGCCCGTGTAGAGGTGGATGGGGGCGGTTCAATCTGGAAGCTTCCTTCAAGTGAGGGGGATCTACCCTTGTAGGCTTTTGGCCAGGTGGTGGCCCCAGTAGAAAGCGGTGGAATCGAAGTGTTTGTCCCTCGAAAGAATGGAGGATTTCCAGAGGAGCTATTGGGTTCGAAGGGATCTACTAGGGTCTTCAATTCCTGCCTTAGTGCCTCAACCTTCCTGAGCACCGAGTATTGATTTTCCCGTGACAGATCATTAAACCCATGGATGGCCTCAAAAGGCACAGACTCGCTGTCTATGTCTATTTCAAGCTGCAGTAAGGGTTCCTCTTGGGCGGGACCATTGATGATGCTAACATCAGGCCGTGTGTGGGGTGAAGTGGACAGAGACTCTGTCAGAGGGCGCGTGTCGGTGAACGTACAGGTGGAGGGCTCCGAGGCTGGCAAGATCGTGGGGTTCATCATGGACGGCGTCTCGCTCGATACATCTTTTGTTGAGTTAATGCCGGGAGATCCTATTTGCCCCGACGCTTCGGCAAGAGGGCTGGCTACAAGTGCCGATGACAACAGCTCTGATGTTATGGCTCTTTGTCTTTGAGACTCACAACACCGGCCAAAACCAACTTTATTTCCCCACCCCCCAGCCAACACCTTAGGATACTCAAATGTTATTTCCGAACCAGTCAGAGCCACAGCGATCCAGGCTATAGCACAGATTATTTAATAGGCTTTTTAAAAAAAATGTCGGTTTGAAGATTCTGCCAACTACCTAGGTATTGGCTAAGTGCCACCCATATAGCTCAAAAGACCTGGGAAGATAGTGGTGGTAGATCTGCATGCTGATTCTAAATAAGCAAGCAGATACTTTGCTCCAGCTCACTTGCTTTTGGGATGTTTATTTGAAAGGGGGGAAAGACATTCAGAACATGTATGTTTCTCTGTATTTGACAAGGCTTGCTTCCCAAATAAATCTGCATGGAATTTACTGGCCATTAGACCTAGTCCAATGCTAGCTTTAGAGCATCTGCTTTGGCTTGTAAAACCCATTCTCCCACAGCCCATGGCATTTACCTGGTTATAGTACTCTCCAGTCGTTTTTCAAAAAAATCTCCCTTATAAGCTGCCTCGATGCCTCAGTGGTTTAGGTATCTGGTTGCAGAGCCGGAGGCTGGAGGTTCAGTTCCCCACTGTCTGTATTTGATGGAAGAAGAGCCAGCTTGTGTGGCCTTGGGTAAGCTGCATGTTCCCTGGATGTCCCCAGAAGGAAGGAATGGTCAACCACTTCTGAGTACGCTCTATCTAGAAAACACTGAAAAAGGACATCATGCATCAGAATCGACTTGAGGCTTCAACCATGTCCTATAACATCACAGCTGGAATATATAAGGCATCCAATGTACATGATATGAAGCAAATGAATGAATTTTGATAATGCCGTTGGAGATTGGCATAACAGCCAAAACAGGTTCCTCAAGTGTCCATCATGGAATTTGTGTTTTAATTGCAGTGGGCAGAAGGGGCTGTGAATCCAAATATTTAACCATTGTTCTAGTTTGTAACATAAATTAAAGTTAATTGGAAGCTTTGTTTGCTAGCAAGGTCAGAACACTTGGTTGCTATTTACTCAAACTGTCGTAGTACTTCGACAATCCGTACCTATTGTACTTCCATTGGGAACAAGAAAGAAAGAAAGAAATTATTATTATTATTATTATTATTATTATTATTATTATTATTATTATTATTATTATTATTATTATTATTATTATTATTATTATTATTATTATTATGATTATGATTATGATTATGATTATGATTATGATTATGATTATGATTATGATTATGATTATGATTATGATTATTATTATTATTATTATTATTATTATTATTATTATTATTATTATTATTATTATTATTATTATTATTATTAATTGTATTTATACCCCGCCTATCTAGTCATTTCGACCACTCTAGCCGGCTTACAACATAAAACATAACAAGTTCAAGAAAAATTTATAACATTTAATTAATTAAATGACTTTGCAATGGGAAAAATACAAAATAAATCAAATAAAGAAAAAAGGAAAGAGGACAGGAATTAACTGGAAGGGAAGGCCTGCCTATACATCCACGTTTTTAGTTGGTTCTTAAAAGTACCCAGCGAGGGTGCAGCACGAATCTCCGGAGGTAGGTTATTCCAGAGGTGAGGAGCCACCACCGAGAAGGAAGGAAGGAAGGAAGGAAGGAAGGAAGGAAGGAAGGAAGGAAGGAAGGAAGGAAGGAAGGAAGGAAGGAAGGAAGGAAGGAAGGAAGGAACATTTAAAGACATGGATACAAACTGTTGGTTTAGTGGTTCATGCCAGTTTGTTTTTTGTTGTTTCCCAGTCCTACCCCCTCCAGTGGTAGCTGGGGCAGCTCCCCAGCTTCCTTGCCCAGGCCCTGAGTCCCACCAGAGGAGGCCAGACTGGGAAACACCAAACACCTGTTCAGCCAAGAAATGAACTGGCACAAACTACCAAAACTGGTGGTCCATCTCTCAGCATTCCTGAGATAACTTGCTGCATATCTCAGGCATGGGCCTTACCAGATTTCTGTCCAGCTACAAACAGTGTTTTTTGCATTAGTTACCATGCTTTTTTGTTCCAACACTCCTTGGTTGATTCTGTGCCACTTTGTTGCACTTTCTCTCCGAACCCAGTTTGCCCTCCCTGTATTCAAAAGCAGGTGGAGGTGATTTGACACTATGGCATTTCTCCAATCATTTAAAAAATGATGAAAGAATGAGGGCAATAGGATGGTGTCAGAAGATGAGCAGACACAATGTTAGCAACGCCTGGAAGCATCGGCCTCATGGTAACACCATGTCATCCAAAGGATTGCAATACTCTAGCATAGGACTTTGGGGCCCACCATGTCATGAAAAATGAGTTAGAGGGGAAAGTCACCGACATCTGGATGCCCTTTGTTCTAAGGAAAATGCATGGAAAAGCTGCCACTTTAGAATTCAGTGTGAGCTTTCCTTATCAGAATTCTCCAAGTTAATGATTACAGTAGTGTGGCTAATTGGCTATTAATAAATGTTGAGGCATTTTGCAAAGATAGGGTAAGCAAGTCTTGGCGCTTCAGGTCTTCTTATGCTGCCGTTCACTTCTAGTGAGGGCTGATGATGCTGGGTGTGGATGGTCTGAGTGACTAGTCCTGCAATCAATATATAATAGGGAGCTCATTAGTTAACTATGGACACTTCTGCCACTTCCCTTCCAAGTACAAATCAGAAGGATACCAGCCTCAGCCTGGCACAAACTTATGGGTTCTTTGTTCCAGAAAATTAAATCGCATTTTTGGAACAACCACCCCAAGCAAAGATGTTCATTTTTAGCAACCTTTATGACTTCAAAATAGACTGTTTTCCATGTAAAGCTAAAATTGTAAGCTGGCAAGACTCCCCAGCAGCTTTCTTTCCATAAAAGATCATGGCACATAGGCATGCTTTGATGCAATGTAAGTTAAGCCCAAGTTTGTCTTTTCTAAGCACAACTTTTGGAACCAATTTGTTATGGACCAAAAGATTCAGTCAGCAGAGGAAAAAAAGGCAATTTGTTTGTTTGTTTACAAGACACCTGCCCAAGCGCGAAGTCCTTTTGTTCCTCTTGTTTTGTGGTTGTTCTGCAGATCCTGTAGCTACTGAAACCGCCGCAGTAAACAATGATTTCCCTCCAGTTTAAACAACAGGGATGCCTGCTTTGAAAACTCTGCTTGCATAGGAAATTGACCCCTTGATTTCTGTTGACATTTGTGGGCAAGGTGTTGGTGGTGCTCATAACATTTTTCCAAAGCTCCCCTGTCTATGTTTCTCCAGGCACTTCATGCTGCTGTGAAATGCGATAATACAAGGCAGTGAGTATAGGGACCTGCCTCTTGGAAGCCACGGATTTGGGAGATCTTTGAAAGTAAAGATGCTTTATATCATTATAAATCCTTGCTCCCTCACTAGAGACGCTCTTGTACACACGGTGCCTTAATTACTGAAGCACCAAGCTCCAGGCCTGAGTATATTCCCCTCATTTTTTACACAAAACCACTAAATTGACTGTAGTAGGTTCTAACTGCAGGGAAAGTTCATAATACTATGTGGAAAATACTCCCCCAGTTGTCAGCAACAGTGGGAAGCCTAGGAAAGTTTCTAAGCCAATTAACACAACAATTCAATCAAACACCACAGGAGATAAAAATGATTATCTTTCTCACAGATTTAGGAAAGCCGCGAGAGGCATTCTGGAAAAAAAATGATGGGCATTGTTTAAGATTATGCCTTCCTCTGCCGCAGACTCTAATACCCCAGTGGCTCATATTCTGTCACATGCATGCACCTTATGAATAAGTAGCTAGATGTTACAGGAGTCATTCATGGTTTTTTTTTTCCTTAAAAAACATATATGGTAGATGTTTAGCACGTTTGGTACTCAAGAAGGGGCGTTTAATGACTATATGCTGTTTTTAATTGCTTGTACTGTAGACCAATTGTATATCAATATTTTCATTTGTTTAATTCTGTGTTTATATTATCCTTGTTATTTCTTTTCTTTACTTTTTTTCATGTTAATCTTATGAGCTGCCTTGGGTCCCAGATTTGGGAGAAAAGATGGGATAAAATTAAATATATGAATAAACATATATTCTTTGACAAAAATGTGGGGAACCCGCAGCAGTTCAGGATTTCTTGCAAAGAACAAAGTTAGGTGTGGTGTTTTTTTTTTAATCTTATTGTAGACTCAATTCAAGCCACCTAGAGTGGTCGAAATGACTAGATAGGCGGGGTATAAATACAATAAATAAATAAATAAATAAATAAATAAATAAATAAATAAATAAATAAATAAATAAATAAATAAATAAACAAACAAACAAACAAACAAACAAACAAACAAACAAACAAACAATAACATAGGCTCCCCCGGCCTCTAGACACACTACAGGTTTAAGAAATCTGTGGCCGATCACACAACACTGGACTCCCTCCCCCCAGAACTGCTGAGTAGATCAATGGTTTGGGTATCTGCCTGTGGAGCTAAGGGTTGGGAGTTCAGTTCCCCACTGTGCCTCCTTGATAAGGGGTGGGCTTGATGATCTCAAGGGTCTTTTCCAGCTTTGCAGTTGAAGATTAAGAAGAAGATGGAACACTACCAATGGTTGTATGCAGGAAATGTTGAAGTGTTCAACTGAGAGGCCTTGTTAGAACAAGCATAGCCTCCTTAGCTCTGTCCAAGGTACTGAAACGCATCCCTCCAAAAAGGGAGGAATGAAGAGTTTTTCCCGCCATTTCTTCTTTTACAAGAACATTTCTAAATGTACAAAGGTATCAAAAAATCTGATAGAAGTAACATGAGTTGTCAAAAAATATGAATGTCAGAGAAAACAAAACTGATAGATTCATCCATCTAAGTCAAAGGTTTTTGAGTGCTTAGCTGTTTGAAGGCTGGCATCAAATCTCTGCTCATTCAAACATGTTTGTGGTGCTGATTAGAGATGTCACCTTTTCCTTCTAACAGGCTCTTCATCTGTAACATCCACAATAGGGACTTACCCCTCCCCTGTCTACTGTTTCTACTTTTCTCTTTTTATGCCTGCTACTGGATTTTATTTGCAGTGCCTTGATGTATGTCTGCTGGTTGGCTGGTGGCCGGCTATGCGTTCCTATATTCCAGACGGGGCTGAGGGCAAATATAGCTCCTTAGCTAAAATCCAGGAGTGCCATGCAGTGAATGGGAACACACTTGGACCAAAAAGGCTTATGATCAGAGGTATTTTCCCCAATACCTATTTTTCTCTCATTCCCCCCACTACTTGTACAAGTAGTTGTACAGTTGTGATATGTGTGGGGCAGTTCTTGCTAGACTGCCATGGAAGAGGCTTCTGCCCGACCTGCACCTATTGCTTCTTCTTCTTTCCCTCTGTGTTTTGGGGCATTGCTGCAAGTATCTTTATATGTTCCAGACTGGGTAGGTAACAAATGCATATACAACCATTTTTGTATTGTTGTTGTTTAGGTGTTAAGGGACTGGTGGGGAACACGTGGACACACTTTTCTCCCACAGCACAGTTACACTACCAGCAAACAAACACCACTAACCAGTCTGTATTGCTGTTGTTGTTTAGCCATTAAGTTGTGTCTGACTCTTCGTGACCCCATGGACCAGAGCACATCAGATCCTCCTGTCTTCCACTGCCTCCCGGACTTTGGTCAAATTCATGTTGGTAGCTTCAGTGACACTGTCCAACCATCTTGTCCTCTGTCTTCCCCTTTACCTCTTGCCTTCACTCTTTCACAACATCAGAGTCTTTTCTAGTTGGCCAGAGTATTGGAGCTTCATGAGTTGGCCAAAGTATTGGAGCCTCAGCTTCAGGATCTTTCCTTCCAGTGAACACTCCGGGTTGATTTCCTTCAAAATGGATAGGTTTGTTCTCCTTGCAGTCCAGGGGACTCTCAAAAGCCTCCTCCAGCACCACAATTCAAAAGCATCAATTCTTCAGCAGTCAGCCTTCTTTATGGTCCAGCTCTCCATACATCGCTACTGGAAAAACCATAGTTTGACTATGCGGACTTTTGTTATTTTTTGCTATTTTGCTAGATTTTTGCTATTAGACACAGCTAAAAGGCATGCTCAAGTAAGCCAAATTACTGCCTGAAGATTAATAATTAATTAATATTAATTAGTACACAACAGCTCGATTGAACACCTTGTAAGGTGATTTAAGAAACAATGTGGGAGGAAAGCCTTCACTGAAGAGATTCTGACCTTTATTAAGCTCATAATTACCACCACCCTAAAAGCCTCAGATATGTTTCTATATTTTCTACATATTAGTCCGAAAGCTGCTATTATTATAATACTCCTGATAAACATTTGAAACAAAAAGACATTCACTTTTTTCCCCTTCTTGACTTGCCCTACTACTCCCCTTATTGATATCTGTGGGAATACTGACCTCTGAAGGCGATCAGATTCATTACAGAAGGTAAGATTATTCAGATTTTTCTACATGCACAAGTTATGCACATGTGTATATAATTTTTGCTATGAATAATTTTATATCCGAAAAACATATCACTCTACATTTAGGTGGTGCAATATAGCCATGTATGTGCATGCATCTTTTAGTACTGCAGTTTCTCCAGCATTTTAAAAATAGTACTGGATTTAACGGGCTAAACCGCAGAAGCCTGTGCTGCAGGATCAGAAGACCGGCAGTTGTAAGATCGAATCCACGCAACGGAGTGAGCTCCCGTCACTTGTCCCAGCTCCCGCCAACCTAGCTGTTCGAAAGCATGCAAATGCAAGTAGATAAATAGGGACCACCTCGGTGGGAAGGTAACAGCGTTCCGTGTCTAAATCACACTGGCCATGTGACCACGGAAGATTGTCTTTGGACAAAACACTGGCTCTATGGCTTGGAAACGGGGATGAGCACCGCCCCCTAGAGTCGAACACGACTGGACAAAAATTGTCAAGGGGAACCTTTACCTTCACCTTTAACAAAAAATTATTTATTTTATTTTATTTAAGGCCCACTTTCTTGTTCTTTCTCATTAGGCCCCTCAGCCGCCCCTCCTGGCTTGAGCAAGTGATATGGGTAGATCTAGGTGGGAGAAGGCATTCCGCCAGATATTGAGGTCCTAAACCATTTAGGGCTTTATATGTCATCATTAATACTTTGAAATCAATGCGGAAATGAACAGGTAGCCAATGCAAGGCCACCAGAATGGGGGATATATGTTGATGTTTTATCACCCCAGTAAGAAGTCTGGCTGCCGCACTCTGCACCATTTGAAGCTTCCGTATCAATCTCAAAGGTAGCCCCACATAGATCGCATTATAGTAATCTAATCTCAAGACTATAAGCGCACAGACCAGAGTGGTGAGAGCCCCCACATCAA
The DNA here is from genome assembly GCF_051106095.1 of Pogona vitticeps. NCBI lineage: Eukaryota > Metazoa > Chordata > Lepidosauria > Squamata > Agamidae > Pogona > Pogona vitticeps. The sequence continues at coordinate 9,480,514 of NC_135790.1, forward strand.
GATAGGGACGCAGCTGGGTGATCCGCCAAAGATGGAAATAGGCGGTGCAGACCATTGACACTACCTGGGTTTCCATGGTAAGTACCAGATCAAGATGTACCCCCAAGCTGCAAACCTCAGTCCTTGTGGTGAGAGTCACCCCCCAAAAAGTGAAGGAGTTTACCAAACCACCAATATCTGGGCCGCCCACCCTCAGGACCTCCATCTTGTCTGGGTTCAGCTTCAGATCATTCGCCTGCATCCACCCCAGTGTGGCATCCAGACAGCAACGAAGGGATGGAACGGCATCCACTGTTGTAGGAAAAAAGGAGATGTAGAGCTGGGTGTCATCAGTGTACTGATGACACGAAGCCCCACACTGCCTGATGACCTGACCCAGCGGCCTCATATAGATATTAAACAGCATCGGGGGGATAATCAAGCCCTGTGGAACCCCACAATTGAGATTCCACGGAGCCAATACACTGTCCCCAAACTCTACTCTCTGGGGACAGTCTTCCAAGAAGGATCGGAGCCAGGCTAATGCCAGACCACTGATTCCCAGCTCGGAGAGCTTCCCCAGGAGGATACCATGGTTGACGGTATCAAAAGCAGTTGAGATATTGAGAAGGACCAACAGAGACATTTTGCCCCTGTTGGCCTCCCTCAGGAGGTCATCAAACAGGGCGACCAATGCCATTTCCATACCATGGCGTGGCCTGAAGCCAGACTGAAATGGATCCAGGGCGCTGGTTTCATTCAGAAGGGCCTGAAGCTGGTTAGCCACCACCCTCTCTACCACTTTACTAAGGAAAGAAACATTGCCGCCGGGCCTATAATTGCCAATATCATCCACTGGCAAATCTGGTTTCTTCCTAATGGGCCTAATGAGTGTTTCCTTGAGGGCAAGCCTCCTGGAGAGACCCCTTAATTATTGCAGTGGCCCATTCAGTTGTTAAAGGCCTGGTTGCTTTGATTAGCCAGGCCGGGCAAGGGGCCAGTGAGGAGGTGGTGGCACGACAGTGGTCAAGCGCTTTGCCCACCATATCTGGCATCACAGGCTGAAAGAGATCAAGTCTCACCAGGCAAGGAGGAGTGCTGGACATCTCTGCTTGATCTACTGTATTCAAAAAAGGAGAGAGCTCCCGGCGGATGGCCTCCACTTTAGATTTTTTAAATGCTGCAAATTGGTCAGGTGAAATACTAGTAGGAGGCCTACAACTTAGGCCAATTCCAAATAAATCGTGGACTATCCAGAAAAGTTCCGCCTGCTGATTTAAAGCTTCACTTACCTGGACAGCGAAGTGAGCCTGACTAGCAGCCCTCATCTTGGTAAGCTAATGGTTAGGCACGATGCTGACAGCTTTCCGATTATATTCCGTCAGGTTCCATCTCCAATTGCACTCTAGCCTTCTCCTGTTCTGCTTCATAGTTCACCGCTTCTGGTTAAACCAGGGTGCTGGATGAGCTCTGCAATGGAGAGGGTGAGAGGACATTTAGGAGTGATTGTGTCAACAGCCTTGGTAGCGTCAGCAAGCCAGCCATCAACCAGAGCCTTGACAGGAGCACCAATCAGATCACCTGGAATCCCTCTCATGGTATCCTGGAATTGCGATGGATCCAGTAACCTTCAAGGGCAGACTATCACTATAGGTCCATTCTCACTGCAGGGAGAGAGAGCCACTGAGAGGTTACATTTAATAAGGCGATGAGCCAACTGTTACATACAGCACTGATGTTACCTGTCTGTCATGGGTTTGGAGGGAAAGTTCCATCCTATGGGGAGTGGAAGGCGGGACATCAGGAGGAGGGGCTGTACTATATATATATGTGAAGCGTGTGTGGAGAGTTTAGGAGACGCTGGGATGTGAAGAAGCAGCAGCTGGGAAGAAGAAGCTGGTGTGGGAGTCTGTGTGTCAGACAGGGTACTACTGTGTGTCAGAGTACCAACCTGATAGGTTCAGGTGTCTGTTGGTTAGCCAGAACTGATAGGTTCAGGGTCTGTGCTTCAAGTTAAGGGTTCTGTGTGAACCAAACTGTATGCATGTATGAATGAGAATAAGCCACGTTACTAAATCTTATTCACCTGATCATTTTATTTTCCCTGTGTGTTGTATTTAATAAACCTTATTCTTTTATTTGTTAAAAATCCATCCCTGGTCTGTGTGACTTCTTATAGGGAATGGTTGGTGGCAGCTTAGTTAACGTGTGGCAGATCCCAGTAGGTCTGGGTTTGTCACATTGATTGGTGTCCAGCGTGTGGGATACGACTGGTCCAGTTGTCCAGTGGTCCAGCAAAGCCTTGGCACGTGTGCCCAGAGCAAGGGGGGTCTAGTCAGGGACAATCTGAGGCGCGTAGGTAATCTTCTAGGTGTACCTCACGGGGAGGTGCGCTAGTGGAAGAACGTGCCAACTGGGGAGACTAGATTAGGGTGCTCTGAGGCAGCCTGTTTTTGGCGGGAAAAAAGCTGAGGCAAAACTGTGTAGTAGCAGTGATCTAGCCTGCCTGCTGAGAGGCCCAGCAGAGGGGGGTAGACTCTAACTCGCTACAGTTGCAAGTAGTGCTGAAGGACAGCAGCAATCTATAGGGAAAGCTGGTTCTGAGGCAAAAGAAAAAAAAAGTGGTCGTTTTATTTTGAGGCTTGACTTTTTAAAGCAGCTTGTTCTGAGGGGGGATTATGCCCTTGACTCGAAGCCAAGTGGCAGAAATGGGTGAAGTGAAAGACCCCCAGGTTGACCAAGGTTCTGAGGATGAATTTGGCTCAGTGCAAGGTGACAGCACAGGAGAACAGAACCCAGAGCTCAGAAAATTGCTCATAGCCCAACAGCATGAACTGAGGATGAGGCAATTTGAAGTGGAGGAAAGATTAGAGAGAGAAAGAAGGGAGGAAAGGGAAAGGCAATTTGAAATGGAGGAAAGGGAAAGAGAGAAACAACGGCAATTTGAATTAGAGAGAGAGAGAATGGAAAAGGAGGAAAGATTAGAGAGAGAGAAAATTGCTCTGGAAAAAGAAAGGATGGCGTATGAGTTAAGAAAATTGGAAATGATGAACCAGAACAATAATAACAATAGGGATTCTGAGGGAGGCCAACTGTCTAAAGCTGACCTGAAGAAATTCCCTGTGTACCACAAGGGAGATTGTCCTGAGGTGTTCTTTTCCCTAGTGGAAAGAGCGTTTGTGGACTTCTCAGTGAGGGAAACTGAGAAGATGACCATCATGCGATCTTTAATCAGTGGTAGCCTGGCAGAAGTCTATGCCGAGATGCCTGAGGAACTGATGAAAGATTTTGCAAAGTTTAAAAAACTGGTGTTTGCAAGACATGGGATAAATGCGGAACAGCTGAGGCAAAGATTCAGGTCCCTCACAAAGAAACCAGAGCAGACTTTTACCCAAGTGGGGGCCCAATTGGTGAGGCTGCTTGAGAAATGGCTATCTCAGGAGGGGACAGAGACCTTTCAGCAGCTTAAAGATTTGATAGCGCTGGAACAGTTCTATTCAGTCCTGCATGGGGAACTGAAATTCCAGGTGAGGGAAAGGAAACCTAGATCTGTGGGCGAAGCAGCAGAGATCGCAGATTTTATTTACCAGATAAGAAAGCCCTTAGGTGAGGAGAAATCTGTAGGAAAACCCAAAGAAACCTACAGCAAGTACTCTCAGGGACCAGGGAAAAGCCAGCAAGGGGGAGGGGCCCATGGTGAAGGGAAGCCCTCAGACATGAAACCAAGACCTCAGATTTTGGAGGGAAAACCAAAACAAGATGAGAGAGAATCAAAATACACCAGAAAATGTTATTTCTGTCAGGGAAAGGGCCATCTAATCTCAGAGTGTGAGAAATTAAAGCAGCTAAAAGGAATTATGCCTCAGGATTCGAGTGGAACCAAGCCAAAAGCTGTGTTCTGTGTCCAGAAAGAGCAAGGCTCATTGTCACTGAGGGAGCCTGTTGCCATGGCTACTCAATCTGGAACAGCTACATCTGCTGATCAGGCTGAGGAAAATGGTCCTCTTGTGGAGGTCAAGCGATGCTTGCTCGTGAGAACAGATTCTCAGTTGTTTGAGACAGCAGGGGTGGACGTAGGAATACTTGGCCATCAGTATCGGGGGCTGAGGGACACTTGTTCCCAGGTGACCCTGTGCCATCCAGATATTATTCCTAGGGAATATGTAATCCCAAATGAGAGCATGAAGGTGGCAGGGATTGAGGGGCAGGTAATCTCTCTGCCAGTAGCGGAGGTACCTGTGAACTTTCAAGGCTGGAGGGGAGTTTGGCGGCTAGCAATTTCATCGACTCTGCCAGCAGCCGTGCTCGTGGGAAATGACCTGGCTGAACATGTGAAACGGGTGCTAGTGATTACACGTTCACAAGCCACCACGGGGACAGTTCAAGGGGGTAATGATGAGCCAGAGACGGAAGCAGAGGGGAGTTCAGAAGCTGTGGTGGAAACCTTAACCACAGACAGCAGATTTGGACAAGAGCAAAAGGCAGACGCCACTCTCCAAAAGTGTTTTGAACAGGTGACTGACGCCCAGCTAACACCTGAAACCCCAGTGAGATTTCTGGAGAAAAAGGGGATTTTGTATAGAGAGACCCTGAGGAATATCTCAAAAGGGGGAGATGGGATCAGGAGTCAGCTAGTGGTACCTGAAAAGTATCGCCCCATGATCTTACAAAGGGGGCACTCTGACATGTTTGCTGCACACTTAGGGGTGAACAAAACACAGCAGAGAATCACACAGAATTTTTACTGGCCTGACATAGGGAAGCAGATCAGGGAGTTCTGTAAACAATGTGATGTGTGTCAAAGGCAGGGGAATAGCCGCGACAGGACCAAAGCAAAGTTGTGCCCTTTGCCTGTGATTGACACTCCGTTCAAATGTATAGGGGTGGATATTGTGGGACCTTTGCCCAAGGCCACAAAGAGGGGGAACAGGTTCATTCTCACCATTGTGGACCATGCCACGAGGTACCCTGAAGCCATACCCTTGACTAACATTGAAACTAACACAGTGGCAGATGCCTTGGTGGGGTATATGTCCAGGATGGGATTTGCCTCAGAAATAATCACAGATTTGGGAGCATCATTTACATCGAAGCTCATGAAACGCTTATGGCAAATCTGTGGAATTAAGCACAAGGAAACCACTGCTTATCATCCTGAAAGTAATGGGTTAACTGAGAAGTTCAATGGGACTCTAATGCGCATGATTAGGGCTTACTTGGCAGAGAATCCAAACAATTGGGACCAGAAGCTGCAATCCCTTTTGTTTGCTTATCGATCAGTGCCACAAGCCAGTACCGGGTTCAGTCCGTTTGAACTTTTATTTGGGAGAAGGGTGAAAGGGCCCCTTGATTTGATCAAACAAAATTGGGAGCAGATCACCCAGGATCGCCCACAGGACGTTGTGACATACATAGACACCTTGATGAATGACCTAAAGAGAAACCTAGAGCTGGCAGCAGAGACCCTGCAAGCTCAAAAGGTCAGAAAGAAAGCCTGGTGTGTCCAGAGAGCCGGGGAGAGGCGCTTTGACCCAGGGGAGGAAGTGCTTTGGCCTAGGCTCTGCAGAGAGAACAGACTGCAGCTGGGTATCCCAGAAATAAAATACTTGGGTCACATAGTAGGGGGAGGAGTGATAAAACCCCTCGAGGCCAAGATAGAAGCAGTTCGTGATTGGCCCAGACCCAACACCAAGAAAAAAGTCAAATCATTTCTTGGGTTGGTGGGCTACTACAGAAAGTTCATCCCGAGGTTTAGCGAGATTGCGGCTCCGCTGACCGATCTGACGAGGAAGACGGCTGATGACCGCATCCCGTGGACCAGCGACTGTGAGGCGGCGTTCCAGAGGTTGAAGGAGGCGCTCGTCCAGTATCCAGTGCTGCGTGCTCCAGACTTCGACCGGGAGTTCATCATCTACACCGATGCGTCTAACAGCGGGGTAGGAGCGGTTCTTTGCCAGGAGGATGAGAATGGTGACCAGCATCCAGTGTCCTACCTGAGTAGGAAACTTCAAAAAGGTGAGAGACATTTGGCAACCGTGGAGAAGGAGTGTTTGGCCATAGTCTACGCGATCCAGAAGGCCAAGCCTTACATCTGGGGAAGACATTTTGTTCTGTGCACTGACCATTCACCACTGCAATGGTTAAAGACAATGAAAACCCACAATAAAAAACTTATGAGGTGGGCTTTAAACCTACAGGACTATGACTTTGAAGTGAAGGTGGTCAGAGGGTCAGTGAACTGTGTTGCTGACGCCTTGTCAAGAAGACCTGAAGAATGAAGACGGCAAAAGAAACATGGACTATGTATATATATTGATGACAAAAAGTTAAATGTACCTGTTTTTTGAACTTGGTTTGTATGAATAAAGGTAAATTGATGTAATGTATACGGTAAATGTTTAAATGCCTAATTGCTATGGTTAACTTAGAATGTAAGTATAAGTAAGTATGATATGGTATGTATAACTGTTGTTGTGTGTTTTATCCAGGTTGTTTTTTGGGAAAAAGCACCTTAGCTTTCCCCCTACAAAACAACTTATAAAGAGGGGAGGTGTTACATACAGCACTGATGTTACCTGTCTGTCATGGGTTTGGAGGGAAAGTTCCATCCTATGGGGAGTGGAAGGCGGGACATCAGGAGGAGGGGCTGTACTATATATATATGTGAAGCGTGTGTGGAGAGTTTAGGAGACGCTGGGATGTGAAGAAGCAGCAGCTGGGAAGAAGAAGCTGGTGTGGGAGTCTGTGTGTCAGACAGGGTACTACTGTGTGTCAGAGTACCAACCTGATAGGTTCAGGTGTCTGTTGGTTAGCCAGAACTGATAGGTTCAGGGTCTGTGCTTCAAGTTAAGGGTTCTGTGTGAACCAAACTGTATGCATGTATGAATGAGAATAAGCCACGTTACTAAATTTTATTCACCTGATCATTTTATTTTCCCTGTGTGTTGTATTTAAATAAACCTTATTCTTTTATTTGTTAAAAATCCATCCCTGGTCTGTGTGACTTCTTATAGGGAATGGTTGGTGGCAGCTTAGTTAACGTGTGGCAGATCCCAGTAGGTCTGGGTTTGTCACACCAACCATGTCCTGTGTTTCATTGTACGATCACATACATACACATGCATACATCCCCTTTCTATTTCACAGTAGCATTCATGGCTTACATCCCCTACATTAACATCAGATAAAACCAGCTGCACAATAAAAACCCATGAAACCAACTAAGAGCACAGTTTAAAAACTACACCTCAGATTATACATGATATATAATCGTAGAAGCTGGCTGGATAGCTCAGGTATCTGGCTGTGGAGCTAGAGGTTAGGAACTTGATTCCTCACTGTGCCTCCTAGGAGAAAAACCAGGCTGTTTCATCATGGGCAACCTGCACAGTCCGAGGATACACACCCCCAAGAAGAATGGAATGGTAACCCATTTTTTGTGTGTTCTGTACAAGAAAGGGTCTGGAAAGGGTTGCCATAAGTCAAAAATAACTTGACAGCACACCATTATTATTATTACAATGATAGAACTGTAGAGGTGGAAGAGACCCCAAGGGTCACTGGCCACAATATTCTTATTAGCAAGATAAACTAGGTATGGGTTGGACGGCATATGTGTCAGGTGGATATATGGTTGATTACAGAATCATGCTCAGAAAGTGCTTATCCGTGGCTCCTACTCAAACTAGGAGATGATGGCAAGTTGGGTTCCACAAGGCTCAGTCCTGGGCCAAGTGCTCTTCAACAATTGTCTTAATTTGAATGGATGAGTGCCGAGAATGCTTATCAAATTGGTGGGTGATATAAAATTGGGCAGAACACCAAATACCTTGGAAGACCGAAACAAAATTCATAAAGATCTTGATAGACTTGAGCCCTGGACTGAAAACAACAGAACGAATTTTAACAGAGTTAAGTGCGAAGTTCTAAAAAAATAAAAACACGAACAGTCAGTTACAAGATGGGGAATTCTTGGCTCAGTAATACTACGAGTAAAAAGGTTCTTGGGATTGTTGCAGATTATAAGATGAATATGAGCCAATAATGTGATTTGGCTGGGGGGGGGGGAAGGGGGGATACTATTTTAGGCTGCATTAACAGAAGTATAGTCTCTAAATCCTGTGAAATACAGGGTCCCCTCTATTCAGCACTGGTTAGGTCTCATCTTGAACACTTCAAGCAGGATGCCGAAAAACCTGAAGATGTTCAGAGGAAAGCAACAAGGATGATTAGGGGACTAGAAACCAAGCCTTATGAGGAAAGAATGAAAGAACTGAGCATGTTTAACCTTGAGAGAAGAAGACCAAGGGGAGATAAACAGCACTTTTCAAAGACATGATAGTCATATGGAGGAGGGGCAGGATCTGTTCTCAGTCATCCCAGAGTGGGGGACGCACAATGGACTCAAGCTACAGGAAGCCAGATTTAGGCTGAATATCAGGAAAAACATCCCAACGGTTAGAGCAATATCACAATGGAACTAATTACCTCATGGGGTTGTGAGACTCCAACACTGGAGGCATTTAAGAGGAAATTAGACAACTATGTGTCAGATTTCTTTTGGGTTGGATTCCTGCATTGAGTGGGGGGGGGTTTGGACCCAGCTGCTATACAGGTCTCTCCGAATTCTATTATTCTATGATTCTATGAAAGTAAGAAATGCACAGCTAGCAGTCCCAGACAGGTTCCCAGCTACCATCTGTCAAAAAAAAAATCCTTCAATGAAGGAGTGTCCATCTATCAGCCTCTTGGGCAGTCCATTCCACTGTCAATCAACTCTTACGGTTAAGAAGTTCTTCCTAACCTTTAGGCAAAACTTCCTTCTTTATTATTCAAATCTGTTATTTTAGATCCTATCCTCCTGAACTGGAGGGAAAAAAGCCTCCATCTTCCATGTGACATCCCTTCAAATAGTTAAAGTGTGTGTCTATGACCAAGTAGAGATTGGAACTCAGGTCTCCATTGCTCCATCAATTACACCATACTGGCTCTTCACTACCGAGATAGCCTGCAACATACTGTTGCTGGAAAAAAAAGCATACCTCCAAGCTGACTTAAGGATTGCAATTAAGCTTAGAGGAAGGTGGGTGAGGGTGGGGGTAGTTACAAATGACAGCATGAGCCTTGCTAATTGGAAACCCCAGGTGTTTTAACCCTGCTAGACCTCTACGATGCCACTGGGCAGGACAGTTACATATTTCAATTTTAAATCTATGTCATTTGTATAAAGTTTTGCTTGAGTGCTTAATGCCCCTCTTTGTCTATAGGTGTCAGCATTGCACAAGAAATCCAAATGTATAGCTAGCCAGGAAAAGCCAGCGGAGACACAAGCCATTGCTTCCGGGTCCACTCCTTGCAAGACAGACCACAAGACAACACAGAAGCCAAGAGCTCTTGCTTTTGGGCACGGCCAACAACTGGGATTGTTTCAAGAGCACCTTCAGATGGACTGTCAGAATGTTTCAGAAGAGGGGTGGGCTACCTCCGAGAGCCAAAGCTTCAGCAACAGGGCCCGGAACAGGATGCCCCAGTGCAACTGTCCCTCCCAAAATAATGATGGGAGGGGGACAGAAACAGATTTTCTTTCCCACTTTCTTCTTCTTCTTTTGCAAAAAGAACATCTTTTCAAAGATGTAGGCTGTGCCTTGCTCAAAAGAAAACCACCGTTCCTGGAAGCTTACAGAAATGGCAATACTCGTCTTTCCCCACCCCCCACCCCCATCGAAACATGTTTGCAGAGTGGAGCAAGGGATCAGCTCAGTTATCCTCAGGAAGGATGCAAGGGCCATAATCCAATTCCTACCCCGCGTTAGAACAATCAAGGACGGAGAAAGATATGCCAGATATGGGAGATTCTCCTTTATAAATGGTGACAGACCTATTTATGCAATTAGGAAGATACTGGCTAAAGGCCATGTGTGAATTATTATCTGAGCAGATCATCTGATTTTACTGTTGTGCTACTTCATGGTCCGTGAATAAGCCTTTGGCTAAACAACAAGGATTTGAAAATCAGATGCACTGACTGTGTTTCAACACTAGAGGTTACCATGAAAGCACTGGTGGCCAGCGGGGGGGGGGGGGTCACTCAAGAAATACTGGGCCAAAAGCACTGAGTGCTTTCTGGCATCTACTTGGAATAATTCCCCCACCCACCCACCCTTAAGAAGCTGAGACAGTGCAGAACATTTGTTACACCTTTACTACTGCATATTTTGCCTTTCTAACTGTGCAAAATTAAAAGAAAGCTTCTATGGCTCATACGTTCCCTTCAGAACAGAGGCAGCAAAAGGTGTAGAGTGATTTAGAATGATGATGATAGTCAGCACTTGGGAAGACCATGTGCCACTAATGTTTAACCATTTTGCTACAGTTTGCTATTCTTTTACATGTCACACACACACACACACCCAAATTTCCAGATGACCATGTACGTAATCAGCACACTAGCTGATAAAAAAAATAAATTATATTGCTCATGAAACTGTTTCTGGACCATAGCTTGCTTCTGATCAGAGATGGGCATGAATCACTGGTTCATTGGTTTGTAATGGCTTGTTTTTGGGACGCACAGGTGTTCCATATGTTCCCTTCCCACCTCTTTGGGTAGGCGCCCACTCAGAGAAGGAGGCAATAAAGCCCGGACATGCCTTTGAGTGGTAGCAGAGATAAGGGCCAGGCAATATGGAGTATAAAGGCTGCTGCAAGATTAAGAAGGTGGAAGAAATAGATCTTTCTCTAAGACACACGCACAAGACGCACAAGAGCAGCTGCTGAGCATTATCACAGGCTGAATAGATGTTTCGTAACCTTTTCTCTTGAAGGAAGGAAGGAAGGAAGGAAGGAAGGAAGGAAGGAAGGAAGGAAGGAAGGATCAATTAAAAAGACTGCATATGAGAGGATATGAGAGTGACAGTGGGAGTGTGGAATATTGGAAAAATACCAGGAAATATTCAATGATGTGGTGTGGCTACGAAAGAGGGCACTTGCCCACCTGAAAGAATGGGAGATTATAATGCAAAGAAAAAGAGGAGATAGGAATGAATGTGCTGGATCTAGAAGATAATGTCTTTGGAATGCAGGGAGATGTCCAGGGATATGCCACTTTGTCATTGGTTAAAAACTGAAATGAGGCCTTACAAATAGCAGAGAAGGGAAACAAAATGCAAGGGAGATAGGGTAAGTTACAGAATATTGAATGCGGACTTCCAAAGAATAGCAATAAGAGACAAGAGGGCCTTCTTAAATGAACAATGCAAAGTTATAGAGGAAAATAATAGAAAGGGAAAAACCAAAGATCTGTTCAAAAAAAAAATTAGAAATATTAAAGGAACATTTTGTGCAAAGATGGACATGCTAAAGACAAAAATAGTAGGGACCTAACAGAAGCAGAAGACATCAAGAAGAGGTGGCAGGAATACACAGAGGAATTATACCAGAAAGATCTGGATGTCCCAGACAACCCAGATAGTGTGGATGCTAACCTTGAGCCAGACATCCTGGAGAGTGAAGTCAAGTGGGCCTTAGAAAGCATGGCTAACAACAAGGCCAGTGGAGGTGATGGCATTCCAGTTGAACTATTTAAAAATCTCAAAAGATGATGCTCTTAAGGTGCTACACTCAATATGCCAGAAAGTTTGGAAAACTCAGCAGTGGCCAGAGGATCAGAAAAGATCAGTCTACATCCCAATCCCCAAGAAGGAGAGTGCCAAAGAATGCTCCAACTACCACACAACTGCACTCATTTCACACACTAGCAGGGTTATGCTCAAAATCCTACAAGGCAGGCTTCAGCAGCATGTGGACTGAGAACTCCCAGAAGTACAAGCTGGATTTCGAAGGGGCAGAGGAATTAGAGACCAAATTGCTAACATGCGCTGGATTATGGAGAAAGCTAGAGAGTTCCAGAAAAACATCTACTTCTGCTTCATTGACGATGCAAAAGCCTTTGACTGTGTGGACCACAGCAAAAAATGGCAAGTTCTTAAAGAAATGGGAGTGCCGGACCACCTTATCTATCTCCTGAGAAATCTATACGTGGGACAGGAAGCAACAGTTAGAACTGGATATGGAACTACTGATTGGTTCAAAATTGGGAAAGGAGTATGACAAGGCTGTATATTGTCTCCCTGCTTATTGAAATTATATGCAGAATACATCATGCAAAACGTTGGACTAGAGGAATCCCAAATTGGAATTAAGATTGCCGGAAGAAATATCAACAACCTCAGATATGCAGATGATACCACTCTGATGGCAGACAGTGAGGAGGAATTAAAGAACTCCTTAATGAGGGTGAAATAGGAGAGTGCAAAAAATGGTTTGAAGCTTAACGTATAAAAAAAAAAACTAAGATCATGGCCACTGGTCACATCACCTCCTGGCAAATAAAAGGGGAGGATATGGAGGCAGTGACGGATTCTAATTTCTTGGGCTCCATGATCACTGCAGATGGTGACAGCAGCCACAAAATTAAAAGATGCCAGCTTCTTGGGAGGAAAGCGATGACAAACCTAGACAGCATCTTAAAAAGCAGAGACATCACCTTGCCAACAAAGGTCCCCATAGTCAAAGCTATGGAAGGCTGACCCCCAAAGAATTGATGCTTTTGAATTGTGGTGCTGGAGGAGGCTCTTGAGAGTCCCCTGGACTGCAAGGAGAACAAACCTATCCAATCTAAGGGAAATCAACCCTGAATGCTCACTGGAAGGACAGATCCTGAAGCTGAGGCTCCAATACTTTGGCCATCTCATGAGAAGAGAAGACTCTCTGGAAAAGACCCTGATGTTCGGAAAGTGTGAAGGCAAGAGGAGAAGGGGATGATAGAGGATGAGATAGTTGGACAGTGTCACTGAAGTGACCAACATGAATTTGACCCAATTCCGGGAGGCATGGAAGACAGGAAGGCCTGGCATGCTCTGGTCCATGGGGTCACGAAGAGTCAGACATGACTAAACTACTAAACAACAACAAAAACACTGAAACACATTCCTCCTACATGGTGCCTGGCAATACACTCTGAGATGGAAATCTGAATAGAAGGACATTGTGCTGGATTTTTTTCCTTTTATTGAAGCATGGGAAAATTCCACTTGATTAGCATGATATGAGTTCAGGATAATGGGTACTGTACATTTGTCTGGACTGTGAAACCACCAGTGAAACACACCTTGTCAATACAGCAGCCAGAAACGTGACATAACCTCTGTGTTATTTGCCCCCACTGTTTATAAAGCTCATGTGATTTCCTACATAGGATTAAGTACTTAGAACCAAATTAGATAATAGATGCATGGTTGCATTTATCATGCCTGTTGTTGCTGGGTTGTTTTCTTTTTAGAAGCTTAGGGAAGGATTACGTTATGGGCAAGTCCCCCTGACCTGGAAGCAAGGCTACATAGAATGTTTCTGGAAGAGAAATTCTTACCACAAAGTGAAAAATAAGGCAACAACTGCTGTTCTTAACAATACGTGTGTAGCAGTTTGCCCAGCAGGTTTCCAGCCACAATAGAGAATTACTGTATTCCAAAATGAAGTTGCGACAAGCTACCATACAGCTTTAGCAACCGTGAGGAAGCATAACTTTATGTTGGAGGTTGCCAGGAACATTTCAGCTTGCAGATGGAAGTGTTTTCACAGGGAAGAGTGGACAGAGAGGGAAAACCTCTTGGGTTTAGTAGACTGTCCTTTATTTCTTCTAATCTGTAATGACATTCCTTCAGCCTAAACAGAAGTCAGCAAAGTGAGCCCCTGGGCAGCGCATAGCCCTACGAGACCATTTTTGTCTGCCCCAGGGCCTGTCATAGCCCATGCCTGTGCCCTCCATAGGAAGGAAGGAAGGAAGGAAGGAAGGAAGGAAGGAAGGAAGGAAGGAAGGAAGGAAGGAAGGAAGGAAGGAAGGAAGGAAGGAAGGAAGGAAGGAAGGGCCCTGCTGGATCAAGCCAAGGGCCCATCCAGTCCAGCTTCCTCTGGGAGCACACGAGACTAGATGCCTGTCTCCTGATAACCCTCACCTGCATCTGGCATTTAGAGGGACCTTCCTTTTAAGCCTGGAGATTATACATCCCCATCATGGCTTGTAACCTGTGACAGACTTTTCCTCCAGGAATCTGTCCAATCCCCTTTTCAAGGCATTTAGGCCAGGTGCCATCATCACATCCTGGGTCAAGGAGTTCCACAGACTAACAACATGTTGGGTAAATAAATGTTTTATTTTGTCTATTCTCACTCTCCCAACACTCAATTTGTGTGGATGTCCCCTGGTTCTGGTATTGCATGAGAGGGAACAGAGCTTCCCTCGATCCACTTTATCCATCCCTTGCATACTTTTATATGCCTAAATCATGCCCCCTCAGGTGCCTTTTCTCTTGACTAAAGAGCCCCAAACGCTGTAGCCTTTCCTCATAAGGGAGGTGCCCCAGCCCTGTCATCAGAGAGAGAGAGAAAAGGAAGGGAGGGAGGGAGGATTTTTAAAAAAAAAATTATACTGCTGGAAGCTTCTGGGATATTTGGCCTATAATAAACATTTTCTAGATTTGCACACACATTTGTACCCACATCTAAAAAGCCGTAGCTAAAAGCAGTGTACAGTCGATTTACTTCACAAATTAAACATTATCTAAAAGCCTTGAAAAAAATTAAATGAAAAAAAAATGTTTATGCTTTAAAAAACACACCTAACAGCGTGGTAGCCAGGCAATTGTCTCTTGATGATGGAGGTGGAAAGGTGACATTGAGACAAGATGAGATAGCCTCAACTCTGGTCTTGAAATGTCAGGTTTTTACTCCTTAAATAACCTCTGTGGAATGATCATTTTACAGGCATGTTGCCACGACTATCAAGTCTCTCTCTTAAATCACCCCTCACCCCTCCTACTGTATATTATTTAGTGGAAGCAATCAGAAAAGAGACTGCAAAGTTGCCTTCCGTGAATTAGGCAGGCTGAGGACGTGGAGGTCTGTGAAGCTTCCAGTGGACTCTCGTCCCAACCTATGGAAGTCTATAAAACATTAACACTGCTGCTTTAAATTGTATCTAGATATGCACAGGAAGAACCAGCATTTCAGGAGCTTATTTTCCCAGTGCCTAACCCGTCAGAAAGAGTATTCCTGACTATCTAAGATGAGAGAAAGACAGTTATGTGGTTTTCTTAAGGACGGCCAAGAAACAAAAGTACAATTAAGTTCAGCCTTGGAGTAATGAATTCCAAAGAGATTTGCAAGCTGATTACATAAACCCACACAGGGGAGCAATATGTTTCTCCCTCAGATGAAAGTAGGAGTAGACTATTTAATACATGGGAATTCAGAAGAAGAGACAAGAGGGGGGAAAGAAAGTCTTGTACTACTGCATCTGTTTGAAGTTTGCAGCCATCAGGAGATCTAGACATTGCTCCAACTGGAAACTAGTGGTCACCTATCCGTCAGAACATATTAATAATTCCTCTAACCAGGACAGCTTCACCCAATCTTCCTCTTAACAGATTGGTTCTCTCCTCTGCAAGACCTCAGCATGATTCATTCTGCTACCTTCAGAGTGGCATCAGATCTAAGAAAAGCTTGGGAAAGATATGTTGGACTACAGCCTCCAGAAGCCCCTAAGCAACATGGTCAGTGTGTGGAAGATACTGGATCTTGTAGTTCAAAAATATAATTTTTGCAAATTCTGGGTTTGGATAGTCATGCTTGTGAGTCACTACATGTGCTAGATACCAAATTTACCAGGTAATATAAGGTAATGGGGGGTGTGTGTTTCTGTGTGGGCATGAGTGCATGTCACAATTCTCAAGCTCCTTTAATCTCAATTAGAGAAAGGAGATTACTGTCACCAAACCCTTTCTCCTTCTATAAGACCAGCCCTGCCACTTGCAAGAGTGTGGCAGATGCCACAGGGTTAAGCTGTAGTTTATGTAGGATGCATCCTATGCAGCAGAATGCTACTTTCTTTCTCGCTTGCTAATAACTATGCAGGGGCCCAATTCATGGGACTAGGGGGGGAAGGTTCAAAGCTTCTCTCCCATTTTTAACCTAAATTCTACTCCTTCTGCACATGCACAGAGAGAGAAGCTTTAAAAATCCATCTCCTTGGTGACATCCAGCTGATGACTCTAGCCACCTAGAGTGGTTGTATAGACCAGATGGGCGGGATATAAATAAATAAATAAATAAATAAATAAATAAATAAATAAATAAATAAATAAATTAACAAGCAAGCAAGCAAGCAAACAAACAAACAAATAAATACGATGTGCATGTGATGTGAATACTTTATATTCAAGCAGCTGGTTTTGGATGACTCAAGACAAGGACCGGACACTATCCGGTGTTTTATGGACATTACTTTAGAGTAGGTGCTGGCTGCTGCTGCATATCAGGAAGCTGAATGTCTTGGACCAGCCCCACACTGAAGAAATGTCCATTCCAGGTCCATACTGTCTTTCCTTTTCAGGTAGCAGACTGTTCGTATACAAAGCAAGTACATACAAGCCTCCATTCCTACCTAACATCAGCCTGAGTCTCCTTCCCACGTCATGATCTGTGTAAAGCTTGTATCAACAAGAGCCTCAATGATCTTTTCTTACTCTTCAGTTGCTATGAAACACTTCCTGTGTGCTGGAACAGTCCAGCTGCTTTGTTTTCAGCAAGAAGCTCAAATATTCTGCTTCTCATCTCCGAAGGGTCTCAGCCTAGCCTAACCTAACCAAAGCCCACCTGAAAAGACTTTTTAACCAATCTCATCCTTGCTTTATCGCATTGCAGGAACAGAGACAGATGGACAGAAAATCAACCCACATTCAAATGTTAACAACACCCTAATAACCAGCACAGGACAACATATAGTGCAGCCCCAATATTTCAGGTTCACAACTGAAAAATAAAGGGCAGGCTGTGTATGTTTGCCAGTAATTGGGGCAGCCCGAGGCCCCTTCTTGCACCCAGACAAAGCATCCTTTTTTGTAATTCTTTGCATTATCATCACCATTAGCATCATTTTTTACAAGGAAAGGGAGTGTTTCCAACAGTTTCCCCTAATTGCTTCATCTTGGAAAATGCTGCCTGATTGTTTAGACTCAAAGACGTCTATGTCTTAAAGAACAGCTTGGTCCCATGCTGCATTTCCACAGCTCAAGAGTTATCACCACCCCAAAAAATGCCCAAATAAGTGTTCTGTGGGATCAAAACAGGCTGCCTTCTCTAACATGCTTTGGCTGCGTGCCCAAGTTGTGCAACAGAGCAGCCAATTGTTCAAGTCAATCTCCCGTTGGTCACTGATAAAACAGAATGTCCACATTGTCCTGGGTTTCAAGAATCCCCAGAGAAAGACATTTTTGAACTTTTCAGATGGATGAAAGCTCCTTCTCTCAACTGAAGTAAACATCCTGGCAGTGGGTCTTCATCGCCTGCTTCTGAGGCAGCTCCTACACAGATGTCATCCATGCATGTTGGAGCAGTCCCCGTGAGCTTCTTATTGCATCGCTTGACCTAATTAGAGACAAATTTAGCTCTTTTCTTAAGAATCTTATCTTCCTTCCTTGGAAGAGCATTCAGTGCCTGGGCAGCCCTGAAATACCTGCAGGCGTAATCAGACTGCTGAAGGTTTCAAATCTCTCCTTGCAAAATTGTTGTGAATCAGGGAACAAAGTGTAGAAGAGATCCTTAATCCATAGACTGCTCTTCCATATGTTGTCATTTCTCATTCAGAGACTGGATTCCACTGATTCAATGGATCACAGAGAGTTTCACATGGGAGTGCCTTTGGGGACTGTTTGTTACCTAAGTCAGCCCATAATCCTTGGACTTGCTGGATGGCTACACCTTTTGTGTTCTCGGACTGTGTGTGCCCCACCAGCCCCATCATGACAAAGCCAGGGTTCCCCTATTAATAACTCAATCGGTGCCAGTTCAACTTCTTGACTCACATCTAGAGATAGGCATGAACCACCGGTTCGGTGATTTGTGTCCGTTCATTTAGTGGGCAAACAGATGTTTGGCACTTCGAAGCCCTGCCTCCTCTGGTGGCACTCACTGGCAGCAGCCTGGCTTCTTGCTCCTCCTCCTCCAGGAGTTACCTTTGAGTGGGCAGTTGCTGGAGGAGGAGAGAGTCAAATTACAGTCTCTGCTTGTCAGATTGGCATCCCAGGTAGTTTCCCTGGAATTCCCTCAGTGTCCAGGTCCTGCAAGGCAGAAAGGAGGAGGGAGCTTAGGTCCAGAACACATCCCTTTCAGAGAAGGCATGTATAAACAAGCACAAGAACTCCATTTCAGCAGCTTATCTCTCCTGGTCCCTTCCCTCTCCAGAGCCACAGGCTAACATCACCTTCTTTGCGCACATGGCTGGATTCTTGCTGCCTTGCAAAGGTAGGCTGCTTCTGGCATCCTCCCACAAGTCCTCTTCTTCCAATAGAGGCGGCAACCTGCTGCCTTCCTGGGTCTGCTCTTTTGTTCCCCTTGACCCTGCCTCCTCCAGCTGTCTCTCATCGGGACACTGTCTCTCCTGCAGTTGGAGGGACGCCCTCCAGCTAGCCTGATCCTCAAGCAACCCACCCACCTCCTTCCTGCCTATCTGCTACCTGCGGTGCGGGGGCCAGATGGCTCACTATGGGGGTGCGCCTGCACCACCTCAGAGATTGTCACACCCCTTCTCTTTGATACCAGTGGCCAACCTTTCTTTGTCTTGTTACTTCACTATTTAGATAACAGTCTTTTTAAACCACACGCTTTGCTTAATAATCTTCACTTAGGGCTTGTCTACACGGTCTGAAAGGAGCAGGCTGGATTGAGCTGAAGACTTCCCGGTATGCAATCTGTGCTTCCACATGACATACAGACCTCAAGCAACCCTTATCTGGTCTGCAGCAGCCTGTTATCAATTTGCCAATATCATGAAGTGGATTAATAAAGCAGTCTCTTCAGGATGCTGACAAATTAATCATATATTCTATTCCTTGGAGGGGGCGAGGAAGTGGGGGGGGGATTTAAGTGTGTATTAGAACGACAAATATGCATCGAACCACTTTAATAACAAAAATAATAAGCTTTTGTCTGCTTGACTTTGAAAAGTCCAGTCAAGAGCCTGCTCAGAGCCTTACCAAAGGCTGGATGGTATGAGAAGATACGGTAGAATGCTCTGGGGATAGTTTGGTTTGCTCCAGTGAATACATTGTGGGATTGCTGTGAAAAAGAGTGAAACAACCCATTATCACAATGGTCTAAACAGTGGGCGAAATGTGTGTCCGATTGCACTCTTACTGTAGCTCAGCATGACTCGATTTGAGCAGAACAAATCAGTTTTTTTAATTAAAATAACTGTGTTAAAAAGAGCATTGGTTATTCCTAGGCTTTACATTCATTCAGCACAGCCTTTCACTCTCTCGATTACGCCTGCCACCCCGCATCTCTCTCTGACCATTCTCTCAAATGCTAGACTCCAAAACCACCTTCTCCGGGCTTTCCACAACAGACTGCTCACAAACCTAACACTCCACCCCCCCTAGGTCCTCTGAGCCAGTTAGAGCCTTTCTTTCCAGCACTGCACACTCCTTACCACACCCCTCGCATTCCATATTTACCAAACCATATACGGATGTAAACCATACATTGAAACATAACTGGGCATCACACAGACATCATCTTACTCCCATGCTGTTCATACCAGGGTGAGATGACTTTATACTTGCAGGACATATTTTGCTTTTCACCAACTGGAGCCCAGAGCAAAACAGTGGCTCAGGAAGGCCAACACAGAATTGTGGTCTTAGGTGTGTGTAGCACATGCTTGGCCCAGGAATTGCTTTTCATTCAGAACTTCAGCTCACACACAAATCTACTCTCATTCCCACTCACCCTGAGATTTCTTTTTACTTCCACAGCATATTTTAGGAATATAAAAGGGCTTTTTTTTGTTGTTGCTGGTATTGTTGGACTGTTGTGATTGCCTGTCTGAAGCCCTTGCTTGTCTTCTACAAATCACCCGGAAATTTACAAACAAATCCAATTCACCATCTGCAAAACCTGGTTTATTTGTTTTATTCATTTGTTCTTTGTTAGTTATATGCCCATCCCATCTTTCTTCCAATGAGCTCATGACATTCTTCCTCCCCAGTTTATCTACATCCAGTCCTAGAAGGCAGGTCAGGCTCAAAGATCGTAGCCAGCCTAGGATCATCCTTTGAGTTTCATATCTCTGTGGAGATGAAAGCTTTGCTCCCCAAGCCCAGAAATGAAGACGCGAGACAACCATTGTTGGATTTAAATATGGGCCACACTTATTAACCAACTTAGTTTGATTAACCAATACCAAACTTGAGGGGGCCTGCAGTAGTGCGGGGAAATAACTCCAAATCCTTCCTTATAAGTCAATGGGCGAGTCCCAGACCCCAGGTTCCTGCTATCTCACGACAGGAGGAACCTATAAGGCCTTCACTAACCCCCCGGACCTCCAGCCATCGCATTTGATAACCTTTTGGTCCGTAAGGGGTCAAGCGTCTCAGTCACCTTCGGCCCTGTGACCGCACGATCCTCAGTGCCGTCAGGACTGGAGCGCTGTTTATTTTATGCAAATTACCAAAGGGAGACACCGTGACAATCAGTTATTCCCGCACTACCTGCCAACACATGAGGACTAGCCTCGGCTATGTCCCATGTACCCACCAGGAGCACCAAGCTCCACCAGCAGGCCCCCTCTAACATCCTCCAAAAAGATGTCCAAACCTGCGTCAGACAGGTGGACACCATCCTTACGAAAATGTTCCAAATTGGATACTTGGATTCTGCGATGCTCAATCACAGACCCGAGGCCGCACTTGCTGACGCCTCTACCAACCTCCTTATTGACCCGGCGACTAGCCTTATTAACCTTAAACATATCACGCGCCCCACGCCAAATTAAACGCGGTATGATTGATGACCAAACTATCCGCATGGCTGGGTATAATGCGTGTAGTCTGCACAGGTCCCTTAAAATATCCAATATCAAAGCCTTTCCAGGCAATCGGGGCAGATCATTGCCCCCCAGATGCACCACCAAGATGTCCGGAGGTGTATTACCAAAGGCGGCCACTCTTCCAAATTGTACCCATTGCATGCCACGCATGCCCTTCCAATAAATGGATGCACGGGCGCCAAGCCCTAAGTCACTTCCCCAGTGGGAAGATGCCGCATAACGCGCGGCCCAAAATACATAACTATGGCCGACAATCCAGACGTTCTTCCGGACCTCCAGCATCTCGCCATCTGAAAAACAAGAACCACATCTGCCTACACGTTAGGTAGTTGCCTGATATATTTCTGAAAGCATATAGAAGACCATCGACCTAATCTTTTAATTTTTCCAGCATTGTAACCCAATGCGGCCGCCGTTGACGCAGCCCCTATTCGAAATGAATGTGTACCAAACCTCATATTTCCAATCCCTATGGTTTTCAGCGCCATGTCAGTTAATGACCAAAATTGGTACTTAGTGAGTGGTGTGCCATCCTTGTGCTGAAAGAAATAGCCTCTACCTGTCCCCCGCAGTATCCCAAATTCCCTGATCGCTCTTACAGGACATATGCTAACTATACTACACTGGCCCAGAATAACCATACTCCCATTCCCATACTGATCCGTTTTGGAGCTTCTCAACCTAACCCTCACCTGGCCATCTCATACAGTCACGTCCTCTAGCTGCAAAGCTCTCCGCGAAACATCCTTCTTGCCCAATGCTACAAGCTCGCTGATTCGCATGGCCCCAAAAAAGGCCAATAAAGCAGCCGCCCGAAACAGCGATTCCTCATACTTGTCCTTACAAATCGCTCCCCAACACTCACAGAGGCGACTAAGAAGCGCTGGAGATATGGGAGTCCTATCGTCCTCCCTCCTTCCCCTTTCCCTTGACCATCCTTCAATCATCTTTCTAATTCTAAAATCACTTGATGCATCTCTAATACCATTAGCCTTAGCATAAAAGCTCAAAGCCGCCAGCTTGCCTCTTATGGTGCCTGGCGTCAAACCCCTCCAGTGCAATTCAACTATAAACTGCTGAATATGTTCCACCGGTGCAGGCCATGACTGGCCTAATTGTCTTGACCTCCTAAATTCTGAGAACTCAAGACCTGTCGCTCTATATTTTTTGTACGTTCTCGGGGCCAATGCCATACCTATCGCTCTTGTCGCTTCATCCTGCCAATCCGCCATACCTCTGCCGGAAGAGCCTCTGGCAGATCCTTGGCTTCCGGTGCCAATTCCCGGAAACGGTGGATCTGTTGACGCGAAAGAGCATCAGCTATCCTGTTATCGACGCCCGGAACATGGCGGGCATGTACCACGATATTAAATCGCAATGCCCTTAACATGAATGCCCTAACCAAATTCATGACCCTATCCGATCTTGACGTCAAGTTGTTGACGATATGTACCACCGCCTGATTATCACACCAAAAATGAACAACCGTATTGGACCATTCCTCAGCCCAGAGCCAAAGGGCTCCCACGATCGGGAAAAACTCTAAAAATGTCAAATCCCTAGTAATACCCCACCTATGCCATTCTTCCGGCCAAGTTCCTGCACACCACCTACCTCGGTAATAAATACCGAACCCCAGGGCACCAGCCGCATCCGAGTTTACTTGGACTTCCGCCCTTAGCCTGATTTCCGACCTCCAAAATGAAACGCCATTAAACTGATCAAAAAACTGCTCCCAAACCCTAAGATCCTCCCGCATCCCTTTTGTAACTCTAGCCTTGTGAAATGGCCTCTGCAATCCTGTCATGGCGCTGCAAAGCCGCCTCACAAAAGCTCTCCCAGGGGCTATCACTTTACAAGCAAAATTCAAATGTCCAACTGCCTCCTGCAACTCTTTCAGAGTTACCTTCTTTTTCTGCCGTAAACTAGCCAGCATCCTCCTAATATTTAACAGCTTGTCCTGGGGCAATCTAGAAGTCTGCTGAACCGTGTCCACCTCTATCCCCAAAAACGTCAATCTTGTAGCTGGCCCTTCTGTCTTTTCTTCTGCTAACGGTAAACCCAACTCCCCCGACAACTCCCTAAACGTGTCCAACAACCTTTGACACCTCCCAGAGTTCGCCCTACCACAAAACAGAAAATCATCCAGGTAATGAGCTGTGTCATTACATCCAGCCCTCTGCCTAATCCACCATTCAATAAACGTGCTGAACTTCTCAAAGGTCGCACAGGAAACTGAACACCCCATAGGAAGGGCTCTATCAACATAATAGTGTCCCTGAAAATGAAATCCCAACAAACTAAAATCCTCTGGATGCACTGGAAGAATCCGAAATGCCGATTTCACATCTGCCTTAGCTAGTTCAGCACCCAACCCACAATCCCTAATCATTCTCACCGCCTCGTCAAATGACGTATAACGTACTGAGCATAACTCCTCTGGGATAGCATCATTTACTGACTCCCCCTCCGGGAAAGATAAATGGTGTATCAGCCTAAACTCTCCTGGCGCCTTCTTGGGCACGATCCCCAATGGCGACACCCTCAAGTTAAATAAGGGTGGCTCCTTAAACGGCCCCAGCACCCTGCCTTCCTTAACCTCTTTACCAATTTTTGCCTTTGCCACCGCCTCCAAACCTTGCAAAGACTTCAGGTTTCGTGCCATAAATGCCTTCCTAACCCCCGCTGCGGGAATCCTAAACCCAAACTTAAAACCTAAATACAAATACGAAGCATCCTCCCTATTGGGATATGCCGCCAGACCCTCCTGTAACACCTCAACTCTGATTGGCGTTGGACCCCTTTCCCGGAGCTCCGCCCCTGCCATCAGATTTCCTCTGCGTTCCCCCTGTCTTATTCTGACGTTGCCCCCCTGCTCTAAAACAGTTGCTTCGTGGGTGTCTTCCCCCACATCCAATACATTCATGACGGAACCTGCATTGGGATTTATTGCAGGATCCCTTATTATTAAATTCAAAGCAAGGCAGGCGGGGTTGAACCGCCTGCCCCGCCCCCTGGCGGGCACCGGCACCACTCGAGTACTTTATATTCAAGTGCCCACAATCAAATCTATCGCCCAGGGTTGTTTTTGCTGGTGACATATGCTGCAACCAGAGACCTGGGTGTGTCTCATCCCAACGCAACTCTGGTCTAATCGCACTTCGCATTCTGAACGCCTCATCATAACGTGCCCAAGCCTGGCCCTCAAACTCCGCCTTCGCTCTACGCATAATATCAAAGTATTGAAACAAGGCCGAAGCCTTCCAAGGCTGCATTTTTACCAACACACCTGCGTATATGGTGAAACCCGTGACCCAATTGTTCCAATTCCTATCCGGCCTTTTACGCCTATGCTTTTCCTTTAGCTTCTCATCATCCTTATCGATTTCTTTGACTTCAAATTCCCGGTTAAGCAAATCATAAAAATCAATGAAATCGCCTCGCCAAATCCTCTCCTTAACCGCGGGCATCAAATGGTCGCCCAGTGGCGTACTGTAATCCGTGTACGGCATAGAAGTTATTGGGACCGTGTTATACCCTGTGTTTGGCACTGATGGGTGCTGTTGCATAGCCCCTCTCTTACCTTCGTCAGCCGGTGTGTTCTGTAAAGGGGGCTGCATCGGCATACCCCATCCAAACCACTGTGGCCCCATAGGGGGCCAGAAACTGCCCGGCCATGTCATACCCGGTGTTGCATAAGTGTTAGGTGGTACACCTGACTGTTGTAAGCCTCCCATCCATGGCCACTGTGCCGCCTGACTACTTGCATTGTGTGAGGCTTCGTACTCACCCGAAATCCTCCTTGAGTCACCTGAAGCGTCGGCAACCCCTCTTCCGCTGCAAGGAAGCTCCTCCTGAGGGTCCTGCTCGTAGGACGTTCCCTCTCCTGAATCCTGAGCGCCTGGTGCTGCGGTCATCCTTCTTCGCCTACCAGCCCCGACCGGCGTCATTTCCACATCCTGCTCCATCTCCAGCCCATCGGGATTCCGCCCCTGCTCAGGATCAAGTGCATCAAAACGCTTCATCAGATCCATAGTCATAGCTCTTATTTCAGCCCTACGGCGTCCCCTAGTTTCCCTAACAGAACGACGTGGTGTAACCTCATTGCCTCCAGGAACCTGCCCCTCAGAATTCCTTGCTTCCAAACTCGCCACTTTCGCCTGCAACTCCTTTAGCATCGCCCATGATTCCTCATCAGACGACGACTGAGGCGGGGACAATTGAGGAACAGCCCTCTTCTTAGCCTTACTCTTTCCTTTTTTAATGCCACCCCCTTTTTTTGGCGGCATCGTTACTGTTCTCCAGCCACTACCAGCCAGGTGACGTCGACCAATTCCTCGTTGTCCCACAGCCAGAGCCTAACCGGCCGCTCCCGCTCTTTGAGTATACTTATTTACTTCCCCTTGTACTACTGTTAAGCCAATTTAATAATTACATAAATAACTTCGTCTTCTGACCCTCTCTCTCTTTCCCCCCCTATTTTTTTTAATTACCCTCTTCAATATTTATTTATATGTAATTACTCCTTTATTTTAATTCGTTTATTTATTCATTTATCTATTCCTTTATTGTATATCCTCCTCCTATTACCAACACTCCGAATTTATCTCCTTACAGATTCGAAAGCGAAACCTACACCCAAAATGGCCGCCGAAACCACACCATGCGGCTCTACCAAGGGCACAAAATGGCCTCCAATATAACTAACCCACCTTCCTTCTCAAAAGCGAAACCTGGACAAATTAACCAGTTCACCAGAAAACAGACCTACTTCCACCTAAACCTCTAAACACCACGTTTCCAAACCGGCTTCCAAAGAAAGGCTATAAATTTATTTTTGCTAGACCTTCCTGCCCCCCCCAACGCTCTTCCTACACTCACGCGGTGGGGGGGTAAGGGACGGGGCGGCTAAGCTATCATCCAGCCCCCCCACCCGAACGGAGACCAAACCCTGTCCTCCAATTTCCCTTCCAACAACCAGTACCCCACAGCGTGGGGGCGGTCCCCGGCACTCAGCCTCCAACCGCGATCCACTGTGTCCTTGGAGGCTGCAGTACCGTGACCACAGCGGGAACAAAAACCGCCGATCAGCTGGAGTGCCGGAGGCCGCAGCCGCACCGTCCCTCCGGGAGGCAATCGGCAGCAACGCGGCCCCCTCGGGACTGTACCAGCCCCCAGTCAAAGCGCACCCTCTCAGCCCTCTATGATCGGCTTTCCTCCGCCACCCTAACGGTGACGGAGGGGAGGCCAGCCGATCAACCACCGGCGAAGCAACCCAGGCGGGGGGGAACCACCCGAAACGGCTCCCCGTCGCCTCCTTCTCGCTCTACCCCTTACACACACTCACGCCACGCTCACACCCCCACACACTCACACACACACTCACGCACAACCACACTCCCTGCGCACACAACCGCCCCTATGACCCTCGGGGAGGGAGCTCAAAGCCGCCACTCCCCCAAACCTAAGCTCCAGCGATGCTCTCCCTCTGCCAGCCAAAAGCGAAAGGGGCCCCGGTTGAGCTTGCCGCTCCCTTAAATAAACTGGGCTCTCGCCCCAAATATCGCGAGGCCTCCGGTTGCCCACGTCATCGCCGGGGCCGCGGGAGCAAACAATGCGCGGCGCTCAATGGCGCGAAAGCGCCCCTCGCGCGCGCCGGCCATTCTTGCTTCTGAAGTTCTCTGGTGAAAACTTGTGTTTTTAATGGAGCTGCAAAATAAACTGAATTCCTTAAACATAGCCAATTTCATGATTAATCCCAGTACTTTCCTTTAGTACAATGGCTCCCAAACTTAGATAATCCAAGTATTCTTGGACTGCAGTTCCCAGAAACTCCTGCCAGCACAGCTGGTAAAGAAAGCTTCTGGGAATTGCAGTTCACAAACACCTGGGATATCAAAGGTTGGGAACCACTGCTTCAGTATATCACTCATTTTCTTCCTACTGTAAAGATAGATAGATAAATATTTCCACAACGGACTGCTCACAAACCTAACACTCCACCCCCTAGTCCCTCATATATATTTTAAAAATCTTATTTTCATTTTATTTATTTTAATTTTTAATTTTATTTGGAAATGTCCTCCATTCAATAGCCAAGGTCTGTGACTTTATGAGGATGAAAGGTCCCATGGCAGGAGATCCTAACAAGATGGATTCCAGGAAGGGAGGGAGTTTTTAGAAAGGGAAATTTTAAAGGCACAACTACAAATAATTCCAACAAGAACAGTGGGAGACAGTGAGAAGGGCCAATGTGGCGTCACAAATAACTCAGAGAGGATCTGAATACAAAAAAGGAGACATATAAGAAGTGAAAAGATCATAGTTTTTTTTAATGTTGAGCTCCACACCATTTCTGTGCTCTCTTCTTTCACCCTCATTATGAGTTTCTTTAATTCCTCCTCACTTTCTGCCAGAAAGGAAGCCAGATTTCAATTGAATATCAGGAGAATCTTCCTTAACTGTTAGAGCAGTACGACAGTGGAACCAACTACCTCAAGAGGTGGGGAGTGTTCCAACACTGGAGGCATTCAAGAGAAATTTAGACAACCATCTGGTAGATATCCTTTGAACTGTATTCTTGCACTGAGCAGGGGTTTGGACCCCGTGGCCTTATGGGGCCCTTCTAATTTCATTATTCTATTTTTGTATGATTCTGATCTCAAAACTGTTATCTTCTTTGTTACAGCAAATACATTATCAGTATCTCCATGAGTACCCTGGAGAGATTTCTGTGGTTAGCCTCTTTGCTTTGATAATTATAATTGGACATCTGTTTTACAGTAAAAGATGTGTAAATGCTTTTAAGATCATTTACCACTCCAGATGATGTACGAGCAGTCCCCAGGGCTTTTAGAGTGCTTCCACTTCTTCACAGGTTCAAAGGTGAAGGAACACTCCTCTTCTGAGGAGATAGTGAAGTTCTGCTGCTCCTTCCCATGAGATCAAATGATGATGGTTTCTCAGTCCTGTAATCTTCCCCAGTCCTGGCTGAGGGAAGTGAGAGTTAGCATATTCTAGCAGGCTGGGGAAGGCTGCATATAGACCTATTGCATGCTGACTGGGGACGGTGAGAGTTGTAGTCCATAATTCAGATTGCCTTACCCAGCCTGTCCTTTTCCAGATCCTACCATTCAACTGCTGGGTGAGGATGATGGGATTTGCAGTCAAGGTTGCAAGATGCCTGGCTGTCAAGGGCAATGCTGAAGAATGTTGCCCTAAAGCATGGCTCAAAGAACTTGTTCCATGAAGCTTTGTGGCTGATCTACATTTCTCTTCCCTTTTTCCCACGCCCACCAATGAAGAGCCTTAATGCCATGAAATTCTCAGCTTCTCTAAACTGCTCTCCAGAATCTCAGCCAGGCCAACCTGCTCCCATGTGCACCTCCTCTCACCCTCCCGCCCAGCCACCCATCCCAATTAGCACTGACAGTCGTCATCATAAACCAAAACACACACTTTCAGAAAACACAGTCCTGTTTTTTTAAGTCCCCTTAGTTCCCACTGGAGAGAGGAACAATTTGCACAAATGTAGTTAATTCACCTGGTGCCCTCTAACTCTTTCACACTGTACCGCCCCCCTCCCAGTTTTTACCATTATCAGCTTCTTCCTTTCCCTTCTTTCTGGCCACTCTGATGCTTTTTATGCTCAGTTTACTAAAAAATACTTTTACTTCTCATTTTGAACTTTTGATTCTAACTTGTTGTTGTTTAGTCGTTAAGTCATATCTGACACTTCGTGACCCCATGGACCAGAGCACACCAGGCCCTCCTTTCTTCCACTGCCTCCTGGAGTTTGGTCAAATTCATGTTGGTTGCTTCAATGACACTGTCCAACCATCCCATCCTCTGTCATCCCCTTCTCCTCTTGCCTTCACACTTTCCTAACATCAGGGTCTTTTCCAGGGAGTCTTCTCTTCTCATGAGATGGCCAAAGTATTAAAGCCTCAGCTTCAGGATCTGTCCTTCCAGTATTCTAACAGTTTGGGGACTCAGGCTTGGTTTCCTTTAGAATGGATAGGTTTGTTCTCTTTGCAGTCCAGGGGACTCTCAAGAATCTCCTCCAGCACCACAATTCAAAAGCCTCAATTCTTCAGCACTCAGCGTTCTTTATGGTCCAGCTCTCACTTCCATACATCACTACTAGAAAAACCATAGCTTTGACTATGCGGAGCTTTGTCGGCAAGGTGATGTCTCTGATTTTTAAGATGCCGTCTAGGTTTGTCATTGCTTTCCTCCCAAGAAGCAGGTGTCTTTTAATTTCGTGGCTGCTGTCACTATCTGCAGTGATCATGGAGCCCAAGAATGTAAACTCTATCACTGCCTCCATATCTTCCCCTTCTACTTGCCAGGAGGTGATGGGATCAGGGGTCATGATCTTAGGGTTTTTTTTTATGTTGAGCTTCAGACCATTTTTTGCACTCTCCTCTTTCACCCTTATTCATCCTTCATTGGCATCCTTCAGTCTCAAGAGACTACGGTAACATGCTCTGTATGGATGACTTGGAACAGCGTCTAGTGTTTTGACGCTGTATGTGAAGCTGGAGTATCCTCTCCAGGGCACGAAGCCTGGGTAAAATAATATGGAGGATAGGCTTTTACCCAAGCAGCAGATCCCCCCTCTCCACATCGCTGAAATAGTCCAATGGAAAGGCAAGAGCCAATACAACTGATTCCAGCAACGTCACAGGAGTTGCCAGAACAACACGAACTGCCTCCGGGACTCCGGCTCTGGATTTTGCCTCAAGGTTTACTCCTGAAGCCTTTTCCATCAGTGGATATAGCCACAAGGCAGTGGAGGTTTGAAGTCAGAGTTGTTGTTGTTGTTGTTGTTGTTGTTGTTGTTGTTGTTGTTGTTGTTGTTGTTGTTGTTGTTTGTAAGCGTTTGCAGTTTCATCTCACCTGTTTTATTCTTTGTGTGGACATGAAAAACAAACTAGACCAGTACTGCATTAAGGTACATTATTCAAGGGCCAGCATTGTACAACTGGCCCTTGTATCTCACCCTTGTCGTAGAGGAACATCCCCTCATGTTTTTCCCCAGTGCCAACAATATTGTGGGGCTTCCCAGAGTTCCACCCTACTTTCTGTTCAAGAAAGAAAGTTATCTTTCTCTACAAGTGGGCAGCCTGTCTTTGGGGAAGTGCGGTGAAAGACACGTGAGCGTTAAGAACAAGAACCACATTCTGAGTGCCTGTGGTGAGCAGGGCAGAAGTGTATGCCTCCCTCCTTTTCTCTTCCCATCACCTTCTCTTTCTTATCATGCCCTCTTCTGCCAAGGAGCTAAATCAGCTGTGGCCCTCCAGAGGTTTTTCACAGACAACACCCATCATGTCCAATCTGGATGGACAGTAGTAAGGGATTATGAGAGTTGCAGTCCAAAAACATCTGGAGAGATTGTGAAGCAAATGGTTAAAAAAAAACCTAAGGAACATAATCCTGAGAAACACAGTCCCGCATGTTTACTTCTCTGCAAATATTTTTCCTTGAAGTTACCACAAGTATTTTGGTGGGCAGAAACTCTTAGCCCAATGCTATGCTCCAGTCTGTGCCATGTTAACCACTCAGCATAGGCATTGCTGACACACCAGGGGTCTACAAAACTGGCCTGCTACTGAGGCAGAGAGTAGCCTCCGGGACTCCTCCGGGACTCCGGCTCCAGATTTTGCCTTGAGGTTAACTCCTGAAGCCTTTTCTATAAGTGGATATAGCCACAAGGCAGTGGAGTTTTGAAATTGGAGTTTTCCTTCTCCTAGATGGGCTGCCTTCCAGGCTTTGGACCCAATAGTCCAAAGAATTTTAAAAACGATGGTTCCAAAGCAAAGACAAGTGCTTTCTGTATACTTGTGTCCTTGTCTCCAATTTGCTACCAGTAAGGAAAACAAGGCAGGCCTCCCATGTTTGGCCTGCCGGGTAACAATACCTTGACCAAACTTTGTCATCCCACTTTGTGATGCAGTTCATCACCTTTATAAATATCTGGTCCAGCAGAGACTTTTTGCCCCTCTCTGAGGTACAGCCATGTTGTCCTCAAGAGAAAAGAATCCAGAAAGCAGCAGAGGCTCACTGTCAGCATAACCAAAAAAGAGAGACAAAAAAAAAACGCAGAAGACGTTTCCTCGAGCAAGAGATCCAGGGTGGGGAAGTTCATTCTAACTTGCTGCTTATGTTGCATTTATGTCTCTCCACCAAAATCACGAGCAGGGCTGGCAATTGATGACAACTCCAAAGAGGGAAAAGAGTCAGAGGCATAACACCATTACCAGGTAAAGTATTCTAACAGTTTGGGGACTGAAACAGGTGGCAGGGAAGGCCAGGGATCGAATCCACACAATGGAGTGAGCTCCTGTTGCTTGTCCCAGCTCCTCGCCAACCTAGCAGTTCGAAAGCATGTAAATGCGAGTAGATAAATAGGTACCATCTTGGTGGGAAGGTGAAATGGCGTTCCCTAGTCATGCTGGCCACGTGACAATGGACAGGCGCTGGCTCTATGGCTTGAAAAGCTGGATGAGCGCCGCCCCCTAGAGTCGGACACGACTGGACTGAAAATGTCAAGGGGAATCTTTACCTTTACCAGAGAAGACCCAAGACCTTTTGTCGCATAAAACAACCGGGGTCAGGGAACCAACATACTTCATCTGTTGCAGCTGCGTTTATACCCCACCAAGGGAATCACCAGGAGACAAGAACAACGGTGAACGGTGAACCCTTATTAAGAGGTTCTTTAAGTCCTCCTCACTTTCTGCCATCAGAGTGGGATCATCTGCATATCTGAGGTTGCTGATACTGTATTTCTTCCGGCAATCTTCTTACTTAATTATGCCTAAATCAAATCACACCATTGCTCACACGCCATCTGGTCCTTCTTGTAGAAAAAATTAAATATTAATGTAAATTTAAAAAAAAAATTATACCAAACTGTGTCAGGAATACAGGATACTGCTTTATACTACGGCAAGCCATTTATTTCCACAGTTTTGGACAAGATGCTTTTCCTAGAGATGTTAGGTCTGGAAACTGGGACCTTCTGAATGCAAAGTGTATGTTCTACCACTGAGTTGCAGACTCTCCCCCCTAAAAGGACCTGTGTCCCCATCCAACAAATAACCACACCTGACCCTGTTTAGCTTCCAAAACCACACAATGTTGGCATGCTCTGTATGGTTCGGTGGTATGATCTGTGATTTGGTCCAGAGTTTTTGTGGGCACCCTTCTGGCAACTCTGTATAGGAGCAAAGTAAGGCGATCTACGTTCATCAACTTATTTTGCCAACTTAATTTTCAAAGAGGAAATCCATTTCGCTCTTACTGTTCCATAGGGATTTGGTTGCAGCATCCGTTCCACTAAATAACTGCTGGCCATCAATTCCAAAATACTATTATTGCACTAATAACAATTGTGGGCCATCAAGTCAATTCTGACTTGTGGAGACCCTTTTACAGGGTTTCCCTGGTAGAGAATCCTTGGAAGTGGTCCAAAATATCCTTTTTTGGGAAGCAACATGGACTGTGCTGTTTACCCAAGACCATATAGGCTGGCTCTTCTCGGATACACAGTGGGGAACTGAATTCTCAACCTCTGCCTAACTCACTAAGCTATCTACTCAGCTCGTTTTTCACATTGGCCAGAGATGTAATGGAAAAAAGAGCCAAACAGCCAAGTCCTCCCCTCTCTCTTTTTTTAATGAATTGTATTTATTTTATTTATTTATTTATTTATTTTATTTCTATCCCGCCTATCTGATCTTATTAGATCACTCTAGGCGGCTTACAATAAAAACAACAATGTAATTTTAAGACATTACAGCAGAAACGTAAATAAAAATAAAGAACAGAATAAGAAAAAGATTGTCAAGGGTTTTCTGTTGGGAAGGCCTGCCTATACATCAATGTTTTCAGTTGTTTCTTAAAAATGCCCAGCGAGGGAGCCGCGCGAATCTCAGGGGGCAAGTTGTTCCAAAGGCGAGGAGCCACCGCCGAGAAGGCCCGGTTTCTGGTCTTTTCCTTTCGGGCCTCTCTCGGCATTAGGCTCCTCAGCCTTATCTCCTGGCTCGCGCAAGTGACACGGGTAGATCTTGGTGGGAGAAGGCGTTCCGCCAAGTATCGAGGTCCTAAACCGTTTAGGGCTTTATAAGTAAGCGTTAACACTTTGAAATCGATGCGGAATCGGATGGGCAGCCAATGCAGTGCGGCCAGGGTGGGGGAGATATGTTGGTATCTTCTCAGCCCACTGAGTAGTCTGGCCGCCGCATTCTGCACCACCTGTAGTTTCCGCAGCAATCTCAAAGGTAGCCCCACGTAGAGCGCATTACAGTGGTCTAATCTCGAGACTACAAGCGCATGCACCAGAGTGGTGAGAGACCCCACATCAAGGTAGGGCCGCAGCTGGGCTATCCGCCTGAGATGGAAGAAAGCGGAACGGACCACGGACGCCACCTGGGTCTCCATGGTGAGCACCGGGTCAAGATGGACACCCAAGCTACGGACCCCATCCCTGGCGGGCAGGGTCACCCCCCCAAAAATGAGGGAGTTTCCCATATCCCCAGGTGTGGGGGCGCCCACCCTCAGTACCTCCGTCTTGTCCGGGTTCAGCCTCAGCCCGTTCTCCTGCATCCATTCCTGTACAGCCTCCAGGCAACGCTGAAGGGACAGAACGGCATCTCCTGTAGTTGGAAAAAAGGAGATGTAGAGCTGTGTGTCATCCGCATATTGATGGCACTGCGCTCCACACCTCCTGATGACCCCTCCCAGCGGCCTCATGTAGATGTTAAACAGCATTGGGGAGATGATCGACCCCTGTGGGACCCCACAATTGAGGCACCACGGGGCCGAAACATTCTCCCCAAGCTGCACTCTCTGGGGATGGTCCTCCAAGAAGGAACGGAGCCAAGCAAGAGCCCGGCCACCTATCCCCAACTCGGCGAGCCTCCCCAGGAGGATACCGTGGTCAATGGTATCAAAGGCCGCTGAGATATCGAGGAGGACCAACAGAGACACTTTGCCCCTGTCGGCCTCCCTCAATAAGTCATCACACAGGGCGACCAATGCCGTTTCTGTCCCATGGCGCGGCCTGAAGCCCGACTGGAATGGATCCAGGGCATCTGTTTCATCCAGGAACGCCTGGAGCTGATCGGCCACCACCCTCTCGACTACCTTGCTTAAGAAAGAAACATTGCTTAAGAAAGAAACATGTAGCTATAAGAGTGGGGGTGATTATTATTGAATGAAGAGGGGAAGCTTCCTTTCCCATGAAAATCTTCCCCTTTCATTTGGCTGCACAGTTCAATAGAAATGATTCTGAGTGTCGCTGGATTTTTTTTCTCAGCTGAAGGTGTGGTTACATATGCTTTTTGTATCATTGTGTGTGTTCACTTTCAAAATTATTTACTCCCATACACACTAGGGCCTTATAACCATTTCAGGAAACTACATATGAGATTTTAAATCGTTTCACTAACCAGCATGTTTGCAGTTTCCGTTGTCGCTGATCTCAGTGCATCGCCAAGGATTGCAATCCTTCTTTTTTCCTAATTGTTTTCAATATAGTACAGTATTTCTTTGGCTTTCAAGCATCCTTTGGAATGCGTGCATCTCTCTCTTTTTTAAAAAAATTAAGTGACATAGCGAAATAATGACATCACTTCTGAAACCCATGACCACCCACAAAGGCAGTACAATATTTAATATGATAGGGGTGTTCACATTGCCCAAAGTGATTCATAAAGAATCAATTTCACAAATGTGTTAAATTAAAAATCCCCACCAATCTCTTTAAAAAAAAAAAAAAAAGCTTGCTTTGCAGCACACACACCCAAAATGTGGGCTTCACCGTGCATCTTGTTGTCAGAATTTTTCAAATGAATTTCGATTCTGCAAAACCTGATTCAAAAGTAGTTCTGATTGTCAGTATAACCACACCCTAAGCCTTGGAGGCACAATGGAGGTAGTGATTAAGCCATTTTATCCACGCACCAATTTTATGGAGTAAGCTCCTTTATTGTTATGTGCCATCAAATCAGCTCTGACTTATGGTGATCCTAGGAAAGAGTGGCCTCCAAAGTGTCCTGTCCTCAACAGTCCTGCTCAGGTCTTGTAAACTCAAGGTGGTAGCTTCCTTTATGGAGTAAATCCATCTTATATTTCATCTTCCTCTTTTCCTTCTGCCTTCAAACTTTCCTAACATTATTTCCCAGCAAGTCTTATCAGTGGGATTTTTGAAAACTAAGCCTTGAAGTCATAATGGAGGTCTCGACAAAGTCATTTCTTCCTGTAGTGTTCTCTATTTACTAGATCTATAGTTCATGTTATATTACGTAATGGTTCATGTGTGTTATGTAATAAGGGTTCATGCATATTAATGTTGCTGAGAGGCGGAGCCAAGAGAGATGCTATAAGAGGCAGAGCCTGAGTCAATATTGCAGTCAGTGTGTAGTCAGTAAGAGAAATGTAAAAGTCAGGCAGTAGAGATTAAGTCAGTAAGACTCAGTGAGTGTAATAGAGTGTGTAGTTTGGGAAATTTAGGTGTGATTAGCTACTGAAGCTATTTATGAATCTCTGTAATCAATAAACCAAAGTTTTATTTAAAAGAACTTGAAGAGTGGACCTGAATCTTTCTGAGGTTATGGTGATTTAGGGATCACCTGGTGGCAGCAGTGTTAAAGAGGAGAGTGTTTGCCTTCGTGTGCTCTGAGGCTTGAAGGTCAAGCAAAAGGGGTACGAGGCTGGATGCCACAATTCCATATAACAACCCTGTGGATTAAGCTACCATGCCAGTTTTACAGATAGGAAAATGAAATCAAGAAACAGCAGTCTCTTTAATAGCCATACAAGTAAACATGCAGTGGAAGAAGACTGCATGCCAGTCTCTGTGGCCGGCATCTTCAGAGGACAGCATTCTTAGCAGAGCACGGAGTGCTATCCTCTGAAGATGCTGGCCACAGGGACTGGCGAAACGTTAGGAAGAACAAACTTCAGAACACGGCCAGAGAGCCCAAAAAACCCACAACAACCAACATAACTGAATCTTCATGCAGCCATGCTCATCTACTATTTGTCAGCAATGCCAGCTTTTTCCCACCTTTATCTTGGCAAAGAGTGATTCCAGGAGATAGAGAGAGATAGTGGGCAGCCCCTAAAAACATGGTCCTCCCTCCCATACATACTCTCAGTGTCCAGTTGCAGAAAATACTGCTATTTCTTTTTTGGCAATATAGTGGGGATACACATCAAGCAAGGAAGCAAACAAATGTTTAATAGTAAGAAAAAAATGCTCCCTAGTTACGGCCTGCACCTTCCCTTCCCTTTAGTCTCCCAAGCGAGTTTTCCTGGAGATGCCTCCAATATAAGAATGTTTATTTGGTAATAATCCTGACTGATACCTATGGGATTTCTCCCTGGCTTTACGAAGTGCATCACGTTCTTCACTGCATCATCCTCATGACAGTTAAACCAATTCACTCATGCAGTAATCACTTCTAATATCTCTCATATCACAGCAGTATCTATTATTGCATTTAGAAAGCCTTATTCCAGAGAAAGCTGATCTGTTGGCAGTACATCAAAAAACATTTTTGCATAAAAGCTATCACCCACTCTTACCTGTTCGCATTCTTACACATTGGCTG
Source organism: Pogona vitticeps (assembly GCF_051106095.1). Classification (NCBI taxonomy): domain Eukaryota; kingdom Metazoa; phylum Chordata; class Lepidosauria; order Squamata; family Agamidae; genus Pogona; species Pogona vitticeps. The sequence goes on from NC_135790.1 coordinate 9,517,057, forward strand.
AAATCCAGTCATATGTCACCACTAAAGTAGTCCCGTTGGATCAGTGGGGATTGGGTGAGTCAACTCCCTATGAGTTCCATTGAGTCAATGAGGCTATTCTAGCTACATAGCTACAATTTGCTACTGGATTTCAGCCATTGCATGCCACAATGGCAAAGCAATGCCTCCTCCCGGCCCGGCCACTGAGAATGGAACTGGCCTGAATTCATCCATTGCATTCTCACTACTATAATAAACAACAAAAGGGACACTGGGTGTTTGTGATTCCCGAGTTAATAGAGAGATTTAGCTCAGGATAATACTATATATGCAACTGGGAATGATCACGTCACCATATCATCTACTTTTCTCTCCATCACATGTAATAAAAATGATCTATTACAGAGGTGTAACACTAAACTTTGAAGTTCAGGTGCTCATCACTCATCCCATCAACCAAACCCCAGGGGTGGAGGGATAAAAGAAATTGAGACAGACGTGTTGCTCTACATCAACGAACCAGTTCTATCACTTTCCTTCTTCTGTATAACTAGTAGACCTTCTTTGCTCGTTCTAGATCAAGCACTTGTTTTGCACTACAACGTGAGTGTTGTTATGGTTATCTGCCATCAAGTTGGCAGCTTTCATGATAAATACTGTATCCGGTTGCTGGGAAAGTCTGTGTATGTGTCATGGCAACAGTGAGAATCGCATCTCTCTGTATTTATTTGGTTCACTCATGCTGAGCCAGGCCACAGAAATAAGGTCAGAGGAAACAGTGATGCCTGGGGTGTGTGGCAGGTGACATCACTGCCCCTCCAATTAAAAAAGAGGGAAGCCAGCCGGTGTTGCAATCCTGCAAGCCCTAAATCCAGTGCACCACTGTTCATTTCCTGCTCACAACAACAGTAGCTCATGATGTAGGATGGTAGCAAGGAAATATATAAATAGATATAAATTAATGACAGAGTGACTCAAAATATATGACTGCAACTAGGAGAGTAGCAGAACAAGGTGTGGGGATAATGTATTACAGGTGCTGGGAAGAGATGTCATCATGCCAATTTCTGGTTGGAAATCAAGGACTTGGATAGCTCAGTGATTTTGGCATCTGGCTATGGAGCCAGAGGTTGGGAGTTCAATTCCCCCCCCCCCGTCCCTCCTTGACAAGGATGAGGCATAGGGTCCCTTTCAGCTCTGCAGTTCCAAGGTGATGATGATTATGCTTATCTTTAATAACTGCCACATCAATGAAAGCTAACAGTAGATAATCTCCCATAGTTGACGAAGCCTTCAACCTATATGGCCACTATCAGAGATTTTGAGAAATGGGTTCACTGAAAATAACTTCCACATCCTGGGAAGACTGCAAGATAGATAGATAGATAGATAGATAGATAGATAGATAGATAGATAGATAGATAGATAGATAGATAGATAGATAGATAGATAGATAGATAGATAGATAGATAGATAGATAGATAGATAGATAGATAGATAGAAACGGCATCAAATATTTTAAGATCCCAGGGCCCATCTGCCCTTCCGACGCGCACCTTGCTCTGGGCCGTTAGGCCGGCCACACGCACTCAGCATCTTCGCTGTCTGAGCAGGGATGTTGCGGGGGCAACGAAAGATGATGTTGAAAAAGCACGCGCGCGCGCGCGCGCCCATCCGCTCCTGGAATGCGGCGACACCGCTCGCGCGCCGCCTTCCCGGGTCGGAGGAGAGGCCGGTTCGCATTCGGACGGCCGTGACGAGGGCGCCCCCCCGCCTGCCCCCCCCGCCCCCGAGACCCATACGCGGCCGTTACGCCCGCCTTGCAGCCAGTCCAGTAGCCGTGCGGGGAGCGGGGAAGGTGGCGCTCGGAGCCCTCCTCGGTCCCTCCCCGGCTTGGACGCTCCTCCCGCTGCCCGCCTCGCCGGCTTGGCTGCCTTCCTCCCGCGCCGGAGCCTGGCAGAGCCGCGCCAAAGGCCTTGGGGGGCGCGCGTTCGCGCGTGTGCTGCGATCCGTGTACCTGCCGGTGCCCGCGTCCTCACGACTCCTGGGCGAGAAAACCCCGAAGGTGGGTAGCGACAGCCATCCGTCTGGAGCCCCGGATCCGGGGCAGAGCAGAGGGGGTGGCGAGGATGGAGAATAGCGGAGGGCATCTGGTCCCCGAAGAATGGGGGGGGCACGAGCTGGTGAGGAGCCCTGGGGCAAGAGGGGGAGAATGTGGGGGTGCTGAGGGGCCGGGGAAGGGTCTCCGGGGCGGTTAGATCTGTTGACCCAGCTGGTCATCGAAGACTTGACGGGAGACGTGGGGACAGGGGTTGTTGTTGTTTTTTGGGGGGGGCGGTTGGAGGGAAGCTTGGGCAGCCGAGAAATTGGGGGGGGGAGCAGGATCAGTCCCCGGTGGGAAATCGCTGTGTTAGAAACCAGCCCACATCCCCCACCGCGCTGGATCCGACCTCGGCTCGCCGGGACTCAATGCTCTTATTCTTTAAGGCGGCTAAAAATACGCGCTCCGGGAGAGGCTGCCCGGCCGCAAGGCGAGGGGGCGAGGGAGGGCGGCGGGTGGTGGGCAGGAAAGCGGGGCTGTCGAGGCGAGGGAAGGAGCCGGGGGCGGGGGGGCGGCCGCCTGTCAAAGCCTCGGATCTCCTGGAGGTTTGAAGGTGCGATCCTCTCTAAGCCTAAGATGGCTCCTCGGTCGGGAGAAGCAGCTCCTTCTCATCTCTTATTCGCTCCCTCGCCTGCTCGCCAAAGGTGGATGGAAGGAAAGCCTTCTTTGATCCGAATATTGTGGGGAAACTGTCCCTGCCACTCGTGGGGGTCCCTGCCATCCGCAATGAGAGCAGGAGAAAGCGTTGTTGTTGTTTTTGGACACCGAGGATGGGCTCATCACCGCTCATGAGGATGCCCCTCACGCAGGAGATTTCTTTTTTGCTTGTTCTACATGTGCTTTTATATATATATTTCTCTCCTGCGCTTCCTCAGAGGAGCATTTGGTTCCCTGCTGCCCCTTGTCGGGGTTCTGCTCACAACACACACACACACACACACACACACACACACACACACACACACACACACACACACACACACACACACACACACACACACACACACACACACACACACGGCCACCGAGAATGGAACTGGCCTGAACTGATCCATTGCATTTCCTGGCAGCATTTGAACCCAAGTCCTCCTTAATCCTCGTATTGCCCTTTAACGACTCTGCTGTGCTGCACTGTGCGCTCTGCGGCAGTTTCGGGACGAAAAAGAGCGAGGCGACACGATAGCCTTTGAATGCTGGTTGATGCTGAAGGGTAGGTTTGAGGGCACTGCACAGGTGCCCTTCCTGCTTTGCGCTGCCTCGTGGACAGCTCCTTGCTGGCGGTGGAAACCAAAGGCTGCCATGAACAAGGCTTTGATCCGATCCAGCGCAGCCAGCTATTCTTCTGTGAAGTCACCTTATTGATCCATTGAGCCCAGTAGTATTCTCTTCCTTGACTGGTGAGATGCTCTCTCGGGTGTGCCCGCCTGCTCCTGGCAGCCAAGATGAGGGGTGGTTTGGTCCCATGTTCCTTCTCTGCAGCCGCCCTTGCCATTGTTTACTCTGGGAGGCCGGTCAGGTCTGTGTGCTGCCAAGTCAGTTCTGACTCACGGGGACCCTTTCCAGTTCTTTCCTGGATTCTCTAAGGAGTGACTGCTCAGAAGGGGTTGAGCATTCCTTTCTTCTGAGGGTGCCCTAGGAGTGTGCAGCGTATCCGAGGCCACCCAGACCGGCCCTGTTCTAAAGGAGGCACAGTGGGGAATCCCAGCCACATTGAACTCAATGAGCTATCCAACCTGTTCTCTTCTCCCACTCCAGTCTCTGACATGATCCTTTTAACTGAAGAGATCAAGAATTCAAGATGGGACTGCGCTACGGTTCCCCACCGACCCACCCGTAGCAAAACATGACGCTGCCTTATTTGTTGTTGTTATTTAGTCATTAAGTCATGACCCCAGGGACCAGAGCACGCCAGGCCCTCCTGTCCTCCACCACCTCCCGGAGTTGGGTCAAAGTCATGTTGGTTGCTTCGATGACACTGTTCAACCATCCTGTCCTCTGTCGTCCCCTTCTCCTCTTGCCTTCACACATCCCCAACATCAGGGTCTTTTCCAGAGAGTCTTCTCATGAGATGGCCAAAGTATTGGAGCCTCAGCTTCAGGATCTGTCCTTCCAGTGAGCACTCAGGGTTGATTTCCTTCAAAATGGATAGGTTTGTTCTCTTTGCAGTCCACGGGACTCTCAAGAGCTGCCTTATACTGTCACACTATTGGCCCATTTAGGACACTCCTGTTCACACCTGACTGGCAGTTTCTCTCCAGCTAGCTTTTCCCATTATTTTAGCTCAAATGTGGGCAGTTGTGGTCCTTCAGCTAGTACTGGGCTGTATCTCCCATCAGCCCTAAGCAGCATTTCCCGGGAATTTGGGATTCTGGGAGCTGTGGTCTAACGGCACATCTGGAAGGATAGAGTACAAAGTCTGCTGCTTATACAATATATTGCCTCACTGTGCTTAAAGCATTCTCTGGACGGTTTACAAATTAATTATGCAGGCTACACATTGCGCACGCGCACCCTACAATCTGCATACTCAATTTCCCAACCTCTGAAGAATGGAAGGTTGATTCTACTTTAAGCCGAACTACCTGAGTCGAGCATCAAACTCAGGTCATCAGGAGAGTCTGAACTGCAATACTGCAGTTTAACCACTGTGCCATATACCCCATCCCTCTTTTAGAATCAACAACTGAACCTGGGATCCTGTAAATGAAAACTATATCCACAACCACAGAGCCTTCCCATACGGTCCCTTCTCTGGACAACATGTCATGCAGTTATTAACGCTTACGATGACTGACTCTTCTTGGATAAATTTTCAATGATCTCTGTATTTTTAGACATTATTTCCACAGGAAAAAAATATATCCTTTCTTCACAGGAAAAAAACACCTTGTCCTCCTTTTCAGAATTATAGAACAAGTTTCAACACTATTAAAGGTAATAATAGCTGCTGGGTGTTTTTTTGCTGTGCCCACAGATTGCGTATAGGAGGAATTGAAAGCATGATCTACCATTTGGGTATTTCCTGCAGGTGACGATGACTCAGTAAGCAATAAAGGTAGCACAAAACAGTTCAGGTTGGTTTAGTGGAAACTTGGGATCAGCCCAAACCACACAAGGTATAAAATGCATGTGCAGAGTGTTTGCTTTCTGAGTATTTCTTCATCTCTCTAGGTCAAAGACGCCACCTTTATTCCCTAGGCGGCAGCTGCAGGGTTAAAAAGATATGACGTTCCAAGCCAGCTGCTTTGCCTTACATTCAGCATCCTTTCACAAACCTTCCCCTATTATACACCCTCATCCTTTGTTAAAACACTCTTCTTCTATCGCTGATGTACTGCATTTAAAAACAAGATCAATGCATTAATGGAGAAGGTCCATCAAGTGATATATTCCTCTGATTCAAAAGCATGGGCTTTCAGACCATCGGAGCTGTTTCTATGCATTTTTCAAATAGAGTGGTTCTTTCACAGTGGATAATGGCTATATGTAATTAATTTGGGGGGGCAGAGGGGAATTGTAGTCACTACAGGCCATGAGAAGTTGTCCATCGCTGACTTCGCAGAAACAGCCTAGTGTCACAACTGTGCCAAGGGCGGTGCATTCTAGATTTTGTGAATGCTTTGCTATTCACCACCCACCTCTCTTCACCAATGTTCATGCACGGGGTTGATGTTGTCCTACCTGAGGATCCACACTTGGACAATTAGTTGGTTCTTAGCAAATAAGATGTACTGTTATGATCTGTCTGATGAGCTTTGGGGGAAAGCATGATCATTATTGCTATTCTGGTGCCACTCTATATACGAGGGGGTGCTGGTAAGTATTGAGCCTTTCCCAGAAAAAAATTGAGCTAGGATGCTGTAACTGCCACACTATTCTACATATTCCCCCAGGAAGCCAATGCACTTGCGACATCTGTCGTCCTGCAGCTTCTTAAGTCCCTACAAATAAAATTCTTCCGACTGCTGGTGTAACCACTCATTTACGGCATTAGTTGCTTCCAGAACACTCCCAAATCATTGTCCCTTTAGGTGTTTTTTGAGTTTGGGGAACAGATAATAGTCAGAAGGAGCCAGGTCGGGAGAACAGGGTGGATCGGGTATCATGTGAAAGCCTAAGGAGGTCAGGTTTGCCATTGTTTCACCTGCAGTATGTGATGAGTATGTGAAGGAAGAACCACCTTCAGAACACGGCCAAGAAGCCCGAAAAACCCACAACAACCATGTGATGAGTCGTTGTCATGCAACAGGATGACACCTTTGGAGAGCTTTCCTCGACGTTTTTCCTTGATGTTTTGCCTCAACGTCTTCAATAAAGCGCACTAATATTTTGCATTGATGGTTGAACCCTGTTGGAGGTAGTCCACCAGCAGAACTCCCTTCTTATCCCAAAAAAACTGTTGCCATTTGCTTCTGCACCGATCTTTGCAATTGGAGCTTCTTTGGCCTGGGGGAACCACTGTACCTCCATTCCTTAGACAGTTCCTTTGTCTCGGCATCATAACAGTAGATACATGTCTCATCACCAATTACCAGTTTGCCCAGGAAATCTGATTCATTTCTTGAAAAATGTTCCAAAACAACCACCGATGACTCCACACGTTTCCTCTTTTGTTCGGTTGTCAAAAGTTTGGGGATCCACTTTGCTGCCAGCTTTCTCATTTCCAAGTTGTTGTGGATAATGGCACCAACTCTCTCACGTGATATTCTCAGATATATAGCAATACTTTTGGCTGATATTCAGCAGTCCTCCATGATCATGTCATGGATGGCTTTCACATTTGCAGGCACAGAAACAGGCCTTCCATTGGGTTTCTCACTTTCAACACTGAAATGGTCAGTTTTAAAATTGAGAACCCAACATTTAACTGTTAGGGCCACTGCCACCCATAGTTTGTGACATTTCATCATGGATCTGCTTTGCACCTTTCCCTTGGAGAAACAGGAACTTGATTATGGTCCTATGCTCTTCCACATTGAACTTTTCTGGAGGTGCTGCCATGTTCACTTTGGACCTGAACATGAAAGATAAGTTAAAATCATAGGCAGTTGATTTTTGCACCATTGAATACAGACAAATTGGCCAATACAGCCTGTAATTTATGGCTTCCTAGCTCATTTTTTTCTGGGAAAGGCTCAATACTTATCAGTGTACATGAATACCCAGAAGTACTTCTTAGTAGATTAAATAGGATGCACTCCAAGATAATTGCATTGAGGATAGACCCCTGAATTGATTGGTCTTATAAAATCTGGGCATTTAATTAAAAACCCAATTTAATTATCTGATAGAGCTGATTAGTGGAAACATATCTCTGTTTAATCTTCCTGACCATTAAGTCCATTACCATCTGGCTCTCTCTTGTGCATCTTGATTTCTCATTTTCTATTCCCTGATCTCTGCCTTCTGACTAAATATGTATCAGTCTTCAGTCTAACATAGATGTAGGACCTCCAAAAAGTAGAAATGAGAATAGGTGCCATTTTGAACTACAGCTCCCAGGATTCCAGAGCCAGCAGTAATGGGATTGTGTGGAATTCTGGGAATTACAGTCCAATGGTAATTCTTTTCTCTGTCTGGCTGAAAAGGAACTACAGTATTTGGTTCCTTGTTTTTGCTCTGCAGATTGTTCACTATAAATCAATGGGAAACATTTGTATAGGAAGGCGTACATAACTCACAGTATTCAATCTGCTGTTCTATACTAGTAACATGAATAATTAAAACCAAGCTTTGAACTGAAAAGCTCATCAATAGATTTTGGCTACATAACCTTTTGGTTGAAAGAGGGTTCAGGAACTCATTTATGCTTTGAATCCTGCCAATGACAAGCTCACTTCTATATATACTTTGAATAACTGTTTACACCAACTCAGTGTTTTCTGCATTTTCAATATGTCCAGACCAGCTTTGTGATGGAAAGAAAATTCTGTTATACCACTATGAGAAAAATTTTTTATAAACCATATTAATTAAGTAATGTATGGATGACAGGCACATAGGATTTGTAATTTGGTCTCCTGTACAAAGTTGAAATTTTTGAGACAGAATCTACAGAGCTGTTAAAGTAGTCCGGAAGTTAATCACTACAACAGATGTTGAAAAGATGAAATTGTCCAGAAATTAATCCAAACCACGAAATGTAGTTTCTCAGGCAGTGGTTCCCAACCTTGGGGCCCCAGATGTTCTGGGACGACAACTCCCATAAATCCTAACCAGCACAGCTAGTGGTGAAAATTTATGGAAGTTTTAGTCCAAGAACATCCGGAGACCCAAGGCTGGGAACGGCTGGTCTACGGGATTTCCAGAAAATAGAAGGGATAAATGACAGTGGAAAGAAGAACTAAGTAAGTGACTGAAGTTCACAGTTCTTTCTGTATACCATTCCTTTTGCTTGAGATTCAGTTTGAGGGGCACTGCACCAATTGTGATCACATCTTCAATAAATTTCTGCCTGCTTTGGTGAACAGCTCTGTTTGAGATTTACTGTGACTGATTTATTATTTTAAAGATTAATTAATTCCTGACACCACCATACCCAAGGGCCTGCCTCCATTTTCTTTGCAGCTGGGATGACAAATCAGGGGCACCACTTTTTCTTTTATTTCCCTTTCCTTTCCACTTGTTGTGCCCTTCTCGGTTTGACCACTGTGGAAGGTAAAGGTAAAGGTTCCCCTTGACATTTTAGCCAGTTGTGTTCGACTCTAGGGGGCGGTAGGCTCATCCCCGTCTCCAAGCCGTAGAGCCAGCGTTTGTCCAAAGACAGTTTCCATGGCCACGTGGCCAGCAGGACTAGACACGGAGCGCCGTTACCTTCCCCCCGAGTTGGTACCTATTTATCTACTCGCATTTACATGTTTTCGAACTGCTCGGTTGGCGAGGAGCTGGACAAAGCGATGGGAGCTCACTCCGTCACATGGATTCGATCTTACGACTGCTGGTCTTCTGACCCTGCAGCACACAAAGGCTTCTGTGGTTTAGCCCGCAGTGCCACCACGTCACTGTGGAAAGGAATTAACAAAGCCACTTCCAGAACTGGGACAGTTTTGGGTGGAACATGCTGAGGAAATGAGGGACTTTGGATCCTGTGGATTGATGGCCTCTGACACATCCCTAGAATCCTCCAATTTTTCTTTCTTTCAGATTTTGGAGAAATAACCATTTTCTCTGCAACCCTCAGAATCCCATTAGCCAGCATGGCAACCACTGCTCTTTCAGGGTGGAAGTTTCTGGAAATAATTGTTCAAAAGAAATATTTTCTGATTATTCTTTCCTCACTTACAGTGGCTACAGCTTATGTATCCCTGCCCTTGCACCAGTTGCATGAATTGGTGCATGGTTATGGATTCAAGCCGCAGGTTGTTGACTAGCAGTAATTTCCCCCTGCAGTTTGGACACTGAACTTATGCCTGTATAAGGAACCAATAGGATTCTGGCCATAGTTTAGCTTTATTATCTTTTAGTCTTGTTTCTTCTTGGCATATACTGTATATTCTCATTTTAATCTATAAGCTATTTGGATGCTTGTCTTTAAATGTTTGAAATAAGCACACATTTCTAGCATGATCTAGAAAGGCTGAGTTTAGCTTGGGCTCAACATTGCACAGGCAAAGCTATACGCAACACTGCCAAAGGTCTGAAATGCAGATACTGCCCTTTCGATAAGAATGTATTTTTAAAACCAAACGGTATGCTTCTGTATGGGGATCTGATCAGGACTGTGATGGGTGGGAAGAGGAGCGTTAAGCCTCCTGACTCTTGTGTATTGTGGGCTTATTAAATTACACAGGTGTCCTTTAAGTTTGACTAAGTGTGGCTCCAACATGACAGGTAACATAAAAAGAAAAATCATGATCCTTTACTGAAAGCAAGAATACTGGGGGGAAATGGTTAAATCTTAAATGTAAATATGCATACACATAGTGTACTGTTGATATGTATATGTGTATATCGCTCATTTACCACCCAGTGTCTGTTTGTGTATATGCACATATATGCACATATATGCAATATATACATGTGTGCAATACACAGTGTCTGTCTGTGTATATATACATATGTGCAAACACACAAATGCAGTATTATCTCCAGGACCGGGGCTGCCTACTGCAGTCTTTCAGGCCACTGCCCTCTTCAGATAAATTAACGGCTGATTAAATGCATGTTCTGATAGATCTCCAGTATCGGGAGAAACGTTCCTCTTTATGTCAATAGCTGGAGAACACGACATGAAAGCTGCTTTTGGAGTCACTGTAGCTGGCAGGCTTTCCAGAGAGTCCCTAAGGATCATCCAGTGTGGCTCTTTGTGTATATGCCTTTGTTTATATATTTGCACAGAATGACAATTAAAGAGAAGCTTTGTTACTAAAAAGAAAAGAAAAAATAGACACACAGCCCAACAGCCTCCTGCCACAGCTTTGTTATGACATTTTGCTTTTTTTTCATCCGTTCCAAAAGACAGCGTGTCATGGAGCTATATTTACTCTTCATGGTTACTGTCCAGCTTTGGTAGACAGTGTGACTGAGAAACCTAGCAGTCCTTTCCTGGAAATTAAGGATTCTACCCAGCTATGTTTTAAAAGATGTTTCTAGCCCTTTGAACTGCATTGACGGGTTTCTTTGTGTTCAGCTGTACACTATGTGCTGTCGATCTGCAAGCAGAGCTAATTTCTCTGCCAGAATCCCACTCAGTTATGTAACAGTTCAAAGCCAGTGCTGGGAATATGTGAATAGAGTTTGAAAGGTTTATGTGGCAATCTGCTTAGGTGAGGTATATGTTACAGGCATTTAAAAAGACGTCATTTCATGAAGGCGTATTTAGGTCCTTAAGCCACCCACAGGTCTGTAATGCCCAGGGTGATGAAGATTCCTATGGGAGTCTTCCATGGGCAGAGAAATATTTCCTCTTGAGCCTTTTTTGCTTTTCGTGTGCACAGCTTGGGGAGGGAGGGAGCACAGATAGGCAATAACCTAAACCAAAGTTTGTAATTACAAAATGCATCTATTCTGTACAATCATTGTGCAGAGGCTGAGTGACTAGTCTGATGAGAATTGTTATAGTTCATTTTAATTTGCAGTTGTGTTATGCCATTGTTTAATTTGTTGTTTATGCTGTGTTTGCTGCATACAAGTTGGGGGAAGAACTGTTGCACTGTATTGCACGTCATAGATTTCAGGATGTTCTTTACGTAACAGGATTCCTTTTTCATTTTGGTTTTCAGATTAACCATCATGGGGAAGTGCGTCGCGGTGTGCTGGCTAGCCATTTTCTTGATTTTGCTGCAGACTGATGTGACTCTTTCCAAAAGGAAGCCCAAACCCAGCGGGGGTGGCTGGAATACAGGGCAACGTCCTGGCTATCCCCAGCAACCTGGATATCCTCCAGGCCAGCGCCCCGGCTATCCCCAGCAACCTGGCTATCCACCAAGACAACCTGGGTACCCCCAATCTGGTTACCCACAACCTGGTTATGGAGGTGGCTACGGAGGCGGCTACGGAGGTGGCTACGGAGGCGGCTACGGGGGAGGTTATGGTGCCAAGCCATGGAAGCCTAAGCCACCCAAAACCAATCTGAAGCACATGGCCGGAGCAGCTGTCGGAGGAGCTGCGGTGGGAGCCCTTGGTGGCTACCTCTTAGGCAGCTCAATGGCCAATATGAACTTTGGATTTCGCGACCGCTCGGAGGAGAGGTGGTGGTACGAAAACCGTAATCGCTATTCCGACCAAGTGTATTATCCAAAGTACGACCAGCCTGTTGGAAGAGAAGTATTTGTGAGAGACTGTGTGAATATCACAGTGACGCAGTACATTGAGTCCACGGGAAACCAAACCTTCGATGAGATGGAAAAAAAAGTTGTGCCAAAAGTGGTACATGAAATGTGCACGGAGCAATACCGGCTGATATCAGGGGTTGCCCTGTTCCTTGCCAACCCTTCCATGCTTTTGATCATCGTGTTGGCCATTTGTTTCCTGATACACTGAGAAGGTACTCCTTCAGCCTTCTCCAGGTTGCTCTCGCAGTGATGAGAAGGCGTGGGATCTGAATGAAGCCGTATGGCAGGGAGAGTACATGCTTGCTTATTTACAAGAGCTGTTACATCTGCTGAACTCTCTAGCCACGTTAATATATTCCTTTTTGTAGCCGTCTTTTGATTCTGTTTTAAGTGATAAAAATTATTTGTAGAGAAGGAGGACAAGAGATTATTTTGTTCTAAAGGGGGAAAGCCCTAACCATCACGCTAATCTCATCATGTTTCATAGATAATCATACATAATTGTGTGTGTGTGTGTGTATGTGTCTAGAGAGAGAGAGAGAGAGAGAGAGAGACATATATATATGCACACACAGAGAGAGAGAGGGATGAAACATACAAATCCTACTCCCATTGTATTGACTGCCCAGATAACAGTTTTATAATGCTATTTCATATCCTTCCAGAGGGGCTAGATGTAAAAGGCAGATTTTTCAGACTATATATTAGCTTCCCCAAGCATGAGTTCCAGTGTAATGGAAGATATGGGAGAGGGAGGCAGGAAATGCAAATGACACATGTGTACATTTCAGGGTTTATGGGAGTTGTAGTTGTAAACATCTGGAGAGTACTCCATTGGCTACCTTGCAGTGGGAACATCTGCATCTCATCATGGAGGAGGAAGCGTATGATGCCACTTTTGGAATTACTTTGGAAAAAAAATTAGAGGACCTGTTGTAGCTTGTATAACTGCCTCAAGAGTGCAGCTGTGACCAAAAAATGGGAAGTTCACTAATTAAAGGAAACATATACCCCTCCCGTGTTACACAAGGCATGAATCTTCTCTGAGGTTTCCAGTTTGATAAGATTCCAGAAGCAGAGTCATTTTAGCCTAAAACTGAGATGACAAGCAGTGGCTGGAATTTGGAGAAATAAAGGGCCCGTAGACCCCCCAGACAGTTGACTTGTAGTCTTGGTTTAGTTCTTTAGATGACCAAGTTGTTGTGTAGGAAAAGCCAAGTGTTCATGAGCTGCCTGTACTTGCTGCAGGTCTCCTAGATCTTAAGTAGCAAAGAGTGAGACACCCAATGCATGCAGATTTTGTCTGTTTAGTAACAAAAGGACCTACACAGCCATTGAGCCCTTAATGTTTAGTTAGTGTAACCCATTGCATCTAGATCTTTCCAGGGGTAGTTGTCTATACTGATGGGAGTATTGGTCTTATGTCAGGGGATTTCATCAAGGTGAAAAACCTCCTTGATTTTATGAATTGTCTGTCATTTGCTTCTGATGAAACCAAAATCTCTTGTCTCCTTTAGGTGAAAAAGAACTCGAATAGAGTTTTACTATTGTGGATCAATAATTTATTCATACTGGAAACACTTAAGGAAAGTGGATCTGTTAAAATGCTGTTAGTAATCACAAAAGTACTTAAGAGTTTCATAGATTGCCAAGAATAGCAGTGCTGTTTACTAGCATGGAAATGTGAAATATATAAAAATGTAATATATTTGCACACGAGCAGACATTTTCTGAAGAAGGCTTCTATTGTAGTTTTCTAGATTCATGTCTATCATTATCTCATGTCTTTATTAATAACTATATAGCAGGCAAATTCTGGCTCATTGTTTCTTGGGGACCTCTTAATTTCTGTTGATAGGTTCAGTGTCTGAATTTGTGCAGAACAACCTTTATATGGAAATAAAGTTGGGGCTGTTTTACTAGCTCTGCTCAACTGCAGAACCAGCTCCACAGCACCTGCTGGGGTTACTTCTGTGAGTAAGCATTCTATGCAAACTCACAGAGTATGCAAAGAAGACATACGAAGACACCCTATTCAATAATTACTTAATCCAGGTCACAAATAAGGGGGTACTTAGCCTCACACACACACCACAGCAGAAGAGTCTATAGAGGAGATGGTCTTGTCCTAATGGAGGTTTCATGGAGTGCCATCATATGAAAAGGATTCTTTGCTCTTCAGGCTGTGAGAGAATCAGTGATGGAGGGGGTTGAGTCTAGACAGTCTTCTTGTGCTGAATTTGAAGTAGCATCTGAGTAGATTAGATTGCTTTGAAATTCAGAACAGACTCTGTATGGGTTGGCAATTGAATGGCGTGCCAGTGCATGACAGAAAGCCTATGCCAAAAGGATAATGGCTCCCATACTGTCTATATATGAATGTCTACATTGACCCTAACAGTGATGTCCTAAAAGCACATGAAGTGTTTTGGAACATTTCGTGTTCCAAGAATGCAAGCGTAGGTGGTTGGCGAACTGATGCTTAACTGCTTTTGGGATGATAATGTGAGGAGTGAGAACTGCGATCCTAAACAGAGATCTGGAGGGCGTGAGGATTTACTTCCAAGGGTCCGTGTGACATTTTATTGCTTGGCAGCTGCCATTTTCTGGGCTCCAAGTTCCAGAATCCAGTGGTCGCTTTGGCCAGTGACTGTGCTGGAAGTTTCTCAAGCACAAATTTTCTAATCCCATAGGAGAGGATATGATAAGATTGGTCCTTCAGCTGCCACCCACATCCTCTTCATGCCACACCCTTTTCCTTGCACATATGTGATGTGAATGGCGCCTTTTGTGCTTTTCAGCATGCACAAGCCTAGTCTAGTGACTAAAAGAACTGGTGTGCTTAAATTGTCTCCATTTTGATTTATACAAGGAGCCTTAGCATTGAGTTCTTAGGATCACATCAATATCCAGGGAGATCTATGTGTGTCAGTAATATAGCTGGTTTCAAAAATGCCATATTTAACCTTAAGGCAGGTATGCTAATCACAGACAACACTTTGGATTGTACTAATTCTGTCTGTTCTACCACTTATGGCCTGTAGTATTTGTAAAGGGAACCTTTTTTTGCCGTTCTATATTTTTGTTGACTCGCTAAAGATGTTGTGTTTGTATAAAAGTATAGATTTCTAAGTGGAGTTAAAATGTAAAGAATTTGCAGTTATCCTCCTACGTATATCAAATACATGCTGTATATTTTGCTAGATTATAACTGTACAGAGCCACCTTTAAACACTGATACTTTGGTACAACTCGAAGAAAAATGACAGAGGGGAGAAAAGTGGGAGTCTTCAAAGCAATACACGCATTGTCCCGAGGACATTTTGTAACTTTGTAATATTGCATGTGCTTAATTTTCGTTTTTAAATGCTTTTTTTAAAAAAAATAAGTGTTTGATATCTAGTAATAATAAAACATGGCAAATAGACATTTTGTTTGTGTGAGTTTCTTCAGTCTGTGTACTTGCTTAATTCACTCCCAGATAGAACTGTGGACAGTGTTCCCTTCAGTGACAACCCTGTGATGTATGCAGTGGGTTGTGACAGTAGAAAAGACAGCAGAGAAACCCTCTCTATTTTCCTCTTCTCACAATTTTTTCAGATTAGGCATCCTTCAGTCTCGAGAGCCTATGGTAACGTGCTCTATATGGAGGACTTGGAACAGCATCTAGTGTGGCTGAGAAGGCCAATTTGAGAGTGACCATCCCTTCCACACGGAAGACAAATCCAATCTGCCCCCTGTCCAGCTACCTGAATTTGCTGATTTCGGGACTTCCTCTTTGCCTCGGCCTGCTGGACAAGGGTCTCTTCAAATTAGGAGAGGCCGTGATGCACTGCCTGCCTCCAGGCTGAGCGCTCAGATGTCAAGGTTTCCCCTCTGTTGAGGTCCATTCCTAAGGCCTTCAGATCTTGTTTGCAGATATCCTTGTATCGCAGCTGTGGTCTCCCTCTGGGATGATTTCCCTGCACTAATTTTTCATACAGGAAATCTTTTGGAATCTGACCATCAGCCATTCTCACAACATGCCCGAGCCAATGTAGACATCTCAGTAACACACACATTTTTAAAATATTCTTCTAAGTGACACAGTGCTATTTCAGAGATAAGAGAGTATCCATGCTAGGTTGATATATTGCGGTAGTGCTATGCCACTTACTAAACTAAACCAAAAAAGAGGAAATCACCATGGCCTGCAGAATAATAGCTGTGACAAAAGGATAGGAAAGAAGTGAGTGTCGGTAATCGAAAAGGAGAGGAATTGGAGTGATCGGAAGTGTTGTTTGGATCCATCTCATGGGAAGAGAAATGTTTGCCATATGAATGGAAGGATTACTCAAGTGTGAGATAAAGCAGATTGCACTGAAGACAAGAGCCTTTTAAATGTGACGTAGATCACTCCAAGGTCCCTCATCTAGTCACACCCTAAGCCTTTTCTTGGAGACCAAGAGGATTTCTAGTTTAGTGACAAAGCACCAAAGTTTAGAAAAGTTGCTCTCTTTTTTTAAGACAAACCATCAGAGCCCTCCCAGTCAAATTGGCTAGGTCCTGGGAGTTTTAGTTTTAAAAGGTAACTATTCCAAGCTCTAGGTCAAACCCTGGCATTTCAGTTAAAGAGAGAAAGGCTGCCAAAATCCTCTGGAAACGATCCTGGGGAAAGGTCCACTGGCAGATACTCTTAGGTGGGAAGCTCAGAAGAGGCCACCAGCACTGATAATCACCCTGGATCTACAAGCTGCCATATATTTCCCACAATGCTCTAGTGTTTTGTTACTGCTCACCACTAGGGTTAGGAATACCTTGTTCCCAGCGGGTCACCGCTGATGTGGGACCCATTAGAGACAGGGTCCCCTCTTGTGTAGAGCTAGCCATTCCCATCCCTTCCCAGAGGTGGGAAAAGTGAAGTTTTTTGAATGTAAATCCCAGAAAAATCCAACCAGCAAGACTACAAGTGAGATAGCTTCATATGGGACAGTTTCACGTGTCCATAAAATTCGAAAACCATTGCAGCTACACTGGGTCGGGGAAGCTTATGGCACCTTAAAAGATGGACCAATTTTATTTGGCATATGTTTTCTAGGGCTGCATTTGGCTTTCCCTCTAGAAATTCAGTTCCCATTGATTCCAGTATGTCTACTTCAAGGATAATTAAACTTTGGCTGAAACTCAGTATGTGTGACTGCTCATCTTCCTTTTCACTTGGAATAATCATTTTTCCCCCCTTCCTAGGGAAGAAGATTGGGTTTAGACAGAAATTTTGAGTACACCATTCTATGAATTGGATGCCCTTAGGCCAGTAAGCATCTCTCAGCCCCGTCTCCCCAAAGGTGCTGTTCTGACTTCCCTCTGTGGGTTCCTCCTCCTCTAAGGAGTACAAAGCTCTCTTGGAGGGTTCTGTGGATGAGCTTGGCCTCATAGCGGATGGTCCAAGCAGCAAAACACCGGGGGTACTGCCTGCCCTGCTGGGAGAAGCGGAGAGGATTCTGTCTCTTCAGACAGAAAGGCAGCCTCCAAGAGGGATCTCGGCCAGCTGCCCCAGGGTGGGATCCAAGCCAAACCGAGATGAAGTTACCGGTCTGCCTCAAAAACATTGCAGCTGTCATGAGTAGCTGATTAACAGCGACTGGTGTAAGAGAGGGTCCTCACACTGAGGAAAATGAAGAGTCCAAACCGCCAAGCACTGCTGAGAATTGACGTCCGTTCCTGGCCGGCCTTGCTCCTCTGCTCCCACATTTCAGGAGCTCTTTAGTTAGAGCCGCACTCCATTCAACGGGACCCAGCCTGCATCTCAATTATGCCTCTGCCTATTCCTTCACTGCATTGCTGGCATCGAAAGGCCTTGCTTTAGGGAGAGACTCTATTCTTCTTCCTTTGACTTTGGCTCTTGGCTCCCCAGTTTCCCAACTCACCCTGGCCTTGGGCATTCCCTCCATCTCCACTCCCAAGCCAACTACACCAGAGCACAGGTTGCTGTCCTCTGAAGACGCCCATGGCCACAGAGACTGGCGAAACGTCAGGAAGAACAACCTTCAGGACACAGCCAAAGAGCCCGAAAAACCCACAACAACCATTCCTTTTTCCCTCTGGCCAAGATGGCCTTTGTAGGGGGCTAACTCGTGGCTCACAGGAACTTGCTGTGTGAAAATAGGACAGCATAACTGTCACAGAACATAGGGGCACTAGTATGATGTAACACTGTTTAAATGGGACCTGAGAAGCACAGGCTCTGTTCCCTAACGAGTGATGAAACTCACCAGGTGACCTTAAGCTGGTCAGTCTTTCAACCTGGTCTATATCAGAAAGGTGTGGGGATCAAAAGCAGGGAACCATTAAGGCCAACCTTGTGCTGAATTGAGTTTTCTTTACTTTGCAAGGTGCTTTTGACGGCAGTTTACTTATGTATATGAAATATTTTCACCCCGCCTTTCTCTCCAAAAAGACCCAAGGTGGCAGTTCCCTGTCACTGCCCTCCCACAGCCCAGGGAACTCAGCACTAGTCCCCCCTGGAAACCATTCTGTCTGGCTTCAGCTCTTCTCATTGAGGCATGTGGAGTCCCAAGGCTAGACAGAACCAGTCTGGGGCCAGGCTTAGAGGCCTTTACTGGTAGAGGCAGCTGGGAACAAGCCCTGGCTGCTGTCCTGCTCTTTGACCACCCTCCTCCTCTCACAATGGCGTCTGTGCAGTTGGAACTTCATCTGGGTTGTGGTGGGCATCACAGGACCCATTGCTCACTGATCCCTGCCAGGGGTTGTCCTCTCACTCCTAGGTCAGCTAACAATGACACAAAAGATGGCTTCCAGCTCTTCCAATACTGAGCCCAGGCCTCCTTCTCCTCCATTGACCCCTGAGCAAGTGTCACAGGCCCTGAAGATCCCAAGCCTACCTTACCTCCTTGCACTTCTTAAACCTTGGTCAACAGGCTCTGCCTTCATCCTACCAGGTGCTTCTTATCACCCTATGCCGCTTTCCTCCCACTCTTCTCAAGAGCCCAGAATGGCTTTTCCACCCATATTTCGGAGGAGTTGTGAGTGAAGGCAAGTGGCCCACCTGGGGCACTACTGGCAACCCCTTCACAGAAACACAAAATGAAAGAGAAAAATCGGCAACATCTGGAAGCTCACAAGTTATCCACTCGCACTATAAGGCACAGAAAGCAAAAGTCGAAAAAAGTAAAACTGAATGCGTTTCGGAAAAGAGGTATTTCTATGGCGTGGGGCATGAAAAGCAATGGAAGGAGGTGGCAAAATGTGTGAGAAACGATGTGTGTTTCTTGAACCATCAGAACTATCCATGCTGTTGTCTCAGTAGGAAAGCCCTGTTTGGTTGCAGAAAATATTCCTTTGCTTAAAGTTCACAGATGGAACCAAGAAGCAGGAGGAAACAGACAAGATGGACTGCAATGTTTCCCTTCTGGGTTCCCTCGGGCAAAAGAAAATCTCTTTGGAGCAACCAACAGCTCTCTTTCTTCAGGGAAGAGTCCAGCCCCTGTCATGGAGGCATGGGGGGTGGGGGGGAATCAAATTCCCTACCTCTGGCTCCAAAGGCAGGTACCTAAACCACTGAACGATCCAGTAGTTCTTCTAGCTCCCTCTTTTTAGGATGTTAAACTGGCAGTACCAGTCAAAAGGCATTCAGCAACTATTCCTCCTCTTTTCCCAGGAAAGAACTTTTGCTAGAATTAGTTGCATTATATTTGTACTCACACAGACTACCTAACTCAGCAATCAAGCAAATATGGGACTCAGGTCCATGACTTGCCAGCTTTCAAGGCTGCTTTTCCCAAGCTACTTTTCCAGCACTGGCCATTCTGGCTGAATTGTTCAGGGAACTGTAGTCTCTAAACAAGGAATATTTTCATTCACAGGATACTGTTTCTTACATATATTGGCTGGAATCCTGTTATTTAGTGCAATAGCTCATGATGAGAGTAGGCCCACTGAATCACTGGGAATTTAGTGAGTCACCTTTTCTGTAATTCCATGGACTGAATGGGCCTCCTCTGGTTGCGACTTCCTATATTAAACAACAGGATTTCAGCTGTTGTCTGAAGAACACATTGCTTAGAATATGGAAAGCTGCAATTTCCCAAGAATATGGAATCTGAATAAACACCATGCAAAGCCCTTAAGACGACTTATTAAAGTGAAAGCCTTTTAGTTAATTAAATTCCCAGCCAATCAAAGATTATCATTCCAAGTGGGGGGTGGGGGGTGTTGGAGAATTTAATATTATTAATCTGTTAAGAATGAATGCTTCACACACACACCAGCTATTATGAAATCAAGCGTTCTCTTAACTTGACTCTCACTTTTTCACATCCTTTCTCTAACATAACAAAAAAAAAATGATGATTTAGGAGGTGTCTCCTCATGAACACTAGAACTATATTTACAAAGCAGAAGAGAGGTACCTTAAACCCAAGGAAAAAATGTTTCAGTCTCAAAAATCTGGAATTTTTGCTAAAATTTCAATCCTTGACTAATTTTGTAGGACAGAACCAAAAGTAGGTGTGGTCAACCTGTATCTTTTGAGATCTTGAACTGCAGTTTCCCATCATCTTTCACCATTCTGATTAAGGATGATGAGTAGCTCCAGTCCTATAACATCATAATGTAACTTCCCCATCAGTATTTGAAAGTAAGAAAGACAAATATGGCTCAAATGTTAAGCAGGATACAGCTTTATTTGGGACTTTTATGGAATAATGATGGATAATTTCTGGGGAAAGCAAATCCAACAGCCAGAACAAATAAGAAACTAACACACTTCAATCCTATATTGCAAACATGTTCAGAGGAGGTCCCTCACCCAACTCCCACTGTTTTCATCTTTTTTCTACCGTCAGCACTGAGACTCAAGAGGAAAGGTTCCTGCTTCCATGTTGGATTTCCACAAAAGCAAAAACCTTAATCTTCTAGCCATAGGGGTGTGGTTATCTATTCCCCACTCCAACAGGAGCCTTAGAAAACCAGCAGGGGATCAGATCCTGCAACTCTAATGCAGCACGCCGATTTGAGTACACCAAATTCAAACACAGCCTTAGTTCCCTCCCCTTCCCCAAGTCTGGAACCATAATCGGGGGGGGGGCATATTGTGACAAATACCAACATCACAGAAAGCAAACACTGACAGCATAATCATTAGGCACTTCATGGGACATGCATCAAGCAGTTCCAAGCAGGAAAGAAGATACAGTACTCTTTAAAAATGTGCATCCATTTATATTTATGTTCTTTTCGTGAATGTGGGGTGAAATTAACTTGAAATATCTGTTCAAGGGTGGGATTTTCCTTCCTATCTGGTTTTGCTTCCAGGTTTCTAACGACTCTTCTATTTATGTTACTTATAGCGGATCACTGGATTGACCTACAGTCTGAGTGCCCAGAACAGAGCTTCAACATTTTAAAAAAATTATGTGCCTACAAATTTGTTTTGAGTACTAGAACTGATCAGAGAAAACAACTTTTCAACACACATTAAAAAATTACTTCTAGCTACCCCAAAATTTACTGTTTACAGTGTATGGCATAAGGCATGGAAGGCACACCAAACAGAGGCACTCATCCCGTTAGCATTCTTTTAGTGCTTCATCTTATAATAAAGAAAACAAGCTATCCTTCTTATAAGTGCTTTTTTTCTCTTGCTGTCCCTCCAGCTAGCTTCTTGGAATTATCGACAAAAGTGGTTTTAAAAACAAGACAATAAGTTTAGACCCAGGAAAGAGAGAGAGAGATGTCTACATCAGAGGACCAAGTTCAGTGGTGGCCAGTAACATGCATGGCTTTTAAAAAGAATTGCCAAATCCACGGCAGCTGAGGCAGTTAATAGTGACTATACAGATTAAGTATGTACCAATATCAGTGTGGGGGTCACAAGTTACTTGGCTGTTATAAAAGGGGTCATGGCTCAAAAAAGGTTGTGATTGTGTTCATATCCTGCTTCCGGGGTTTCTATAGGCAGTTGTGTAACAGAATGTTAGACGAGACAGGCCTTTGACCTGGTTCAACATGCGTCTTCTTACATTTTTATATTTTTGAGGACTAGCCAAGCACATAAAAGTAGCTCCTTAACTTCTCCCTGAATAAGGACATAGATGCGGATTTCTCAATGTACCTCGCAGACTGACACCATTATGTTGATTAAGGAGAACTGTTCACCCTGATTTCCTCCCTCAGCGCATAACTGACTTTGACATTGCTCTGTAAGAGAGAAAGCATTGTGTGACATTTAAGGACAAACAGTAAGTCATACAGGCAACTACTGGGTTTGTGAGCCAACATTGGCAAAAGCCTATGAAAATTTAAGGCTACCATAGATCACATTAGTCTGTCTATCTGTCCATCAATTATTTGGTGTCCATACTGTCCATT
The DNA here is from genome assembly GCF_051106095.1 of Pogona vitticeps. Taxonomy (NCBI): domain Eukaryota; kingdom Metazoa; phylum Chordata; class Lepidosauria; order Squamata; family Agamidae; genus Pogona; species Pogona vitticeps. The sequence goes on from NC_135790.1 coordinate 9,539,278, forward strand.
TCCATAAGGCTTTGGATGGCTCCTGTGCCCTGTGTCACTCCACGCAATCACTATGAGTGTCATGGCAGCCAGCTGCACGTGACCCACAGTGTTCTCCACATTGTAGCCACATTTCTGAAGGCATGAAAGTGTGGCATAATTTTGTATGGACAGATATCATCCGGTGCCCTATCTCATCTCAAAATAGGAATGATAGTAGTTGCATTCGGCTATTATGATTCTCTATTTTGAATATCACCAGACAGGGAACACGCAAGAGGCAGCTGATGCTATGTCATGCCAAAGGAAATGTGACAAAACATAGCCCATTGCCTCATCTCATCCCATCCCCCATCCCACCAAGTTAGAATTGTTTTTGCCTAGTTGCATCAGGCTACTGTGATCTTCCCTCTAAAGCTTCACCAAAAAAAGAATATCAAAGAGTCATCACACACTGTGTTGTATAAGATGCAGCTTATTCTTCCTCTTCTCTTTTTGCTGAATGTTCTGATTCCCCTCCCCACCCCCGATGAATAAAGCATTCTCCTAAGGCAACTTATAACATAAAATGTGTTCTCCCTGTACTTCCCAAAATAGAACTTCCACATTTTCATGTGCTACCAAAACAGAACTAGCTGCACGCACAGCTACAAAGACGGGTGCAGAGATGTTGCACTGGGCAGAGTTTGGATAGAAAGAAGTACACAAGATTTCTGCTTTGTTTCTCTGCCTTGGCATCACACAGCACTCTTAGCTGGGCTAGATACGTCTGGCAACCCTTCCTTTCTCTGAAAAGCAGCTGTTTGTATAATGCAATGGTGTGATCACACAGGGTAATAGATTGCCATTTCGACCACTTGCGGAGCAGTCTGGTGTAACTTGTTCCCCGGCAATCACAGGATGCACAGAGAAGTGCATTCCAACCTGACCCTGGTCTGTGTCTAAGCTGGAACTTTTTGGTCCAGCTGCAAGGCTTTTACTTTTGAAGGCTGGGCTGGAATGGATCCCTGGCAAACAGAAGGATTGCTTTAAGGGAACCCACTCCTATTAAAGTGACCCTTTCTAGTGCAATCAAGTGAATGCCTTTGCAGCTGTCCAACTGCTCCCATAGCACACTGCATACTAAGCCTTGCCCTTAAAGCTAGTAATGTTCTATAGAAGATTGTGACTCAACAAACAGACTAACAAAGGATATATTTCCCAGTATTTCTAGTATGACTTACAAGGTTCTATTCATTAGGCTTAAGCAGTTATGAAGAACGACAACCTTTCATTGCAGGTGGGTGGAAACCATTCATGACCATCTAAGCACTCGGCTCCTTTCCTGGCAAACTATCTTGGAACAGTAGCATCAGTGATGGTTCTAAAGGAGATAAGGGGTATGGCAGCCTAAGCTGATTCATCCTTAGCACATATAGCTGGCTCCTTTAGACATCGCTGAAGAGATCCAGAACATACCATCCACAAAACTATTGGTGTACTGTATATAAATCTCTTCTTCTTCTGGATGACTGCTGGATCAACAGCAAAGTAGAGGCTTACAAAGTCCGGCCTCAGGGTAACAGCAAAAATGTGGACAATAGGACGATCAAAAGTGTGGAAGATTTGCCAAGAAGGAACACCTCATTAAGATGAATATACGTATTAGACACTGCGCTGTTGTGCACGCCATCACCACTGGCTTTGGTGACCATGCCTTCAAAGGCTGCTCCTACTCCTTCCATGTATTTAATGGCAAGCTTCACTGGCACTGTAGGCTCTGGGGGTCTGCTTTCACAGCTGTCAGCAAAACTGCCTCCTCCTTCATTCCTCAAGTAGCCACAGTAAAGCTCTCTGCAAATTTCAGGTACCACACGTGTCACGACTCTGCTTTCCACCTCAGTCTCGTTGGCCGTTTGGTTTCCGGTAGATTTTACGTATGCTCCCGTTGTGTCATTCACACAGTCGCTTACAAAAACATCCTTGGGAACAGGCTGGCTGTAGTTTGGGTGGAAAATGTGGCTGGCAAAACGGCCGCGGTTTTCCTCCCACCACTGTTGCTCAGCGCTGTCATTAAAATGAAAATGCATCGTTGACATGGCACTGCCGAAGAGATAGCCCCTGGCCTCTTCCACTGCGATGTCTGTGATAGCTTCTCCTTCCACAAACTTCATCAAAGGTTTGGATGGGTCACGCTCTTGGGGACGATGGTCACCATGGCCAACGCTGCCTCCATCTGCTTGCCTGGAGAAGCTCCGGTATTGCTCGATACACATTTCCTGAACGACTCGTGTCACGACCCTGGTTTCCATTTCATCGGCTGTTTCGTTCCCGGTGGGCGTGATGAATTCTCTCACGGTGATGTTCCAACAGTCCTTCACAAAGACATCCTCTGGGACAGGCTGCTCATACTTGGGGTAGTACACTCGGTTAGAATAACGGTCACGGTTCTCGTACCACCACCTTTCCTCATCACGGTTGTTAAAATGGAAATTCATATTCGACATGGTGCGGCCTAAAAGGAAGCCACCAAGAGCACCTACAGCAGCCCCTCCGACAGCTGCACCTACGATATGCTTCATCTTGGTCTTCGGTGGCTTAGGTTGCCATGGCTTAACCTTATACTGGCCTCCATTAGGGTTGTGTGGGTAAGCAGGGTTGTGGGGTTGAAAGCCAGGGTTTTGTGGATAAATAGGATTCTGTGGGTAGCCAGGATTGCGAGGGGGATAACCAGGGTTTTGTCCAGGGTAAGCAGGATTGGGTTGAGGGGGATAAGCAGGATTTTGGGGGGCATTGGCTGGATTATGTGGTGGGTAGGCAGGATTCTGTAATGGTGGGTTGGCAGGATTGTGGGGCTGGTAAGCAGGGTTGTACTGCGGGGGGTTGGCAGGGTTGTATGGTGGGGGGTTGGCAGGGTTGTACGGCGGGGGGTTGGCAGGGTTGTATGGTGGAGGGTTGGCAGGGTTGTACGGTGGGGGGTTGGCAGGGTTGTACGGTGGAGGGTTGGCGGGATTGTGGGGAGGGTAAGCTGGGTTGTATGGTGGGGGGTTGGCAGGGTTGTGAGGTGGGGGGTTGGCAGGGTTGTATGGTGGAGGATTGGCAGGGTTGTGGGGTGGGTAAGCAGGGTTGTATGGTGGAGGGTTGGCAGGGTTGTGAGGTGGGTAAGCGGGGTTTTGCAGTGGGGGGTTGGCAGGATTGTGGGGCTGGTAAGCAGGGTTGTATGGTGGGGGGTTGGCAGGGTTGTGAGGTGGGGGGTTGGCAGGGTTGTATGGTGGGGGGTTGGCGGGATTGTGCTGAGGTGGTGCAGGATTTTGTACAGGCTTTATAGGTTGGTGTGGAGACTGAACAGGTTCATTCTGTACAGGCTTGACAGGGTTATTTGCAGGTTTGATAGGGGTTTCTACAGGTTTGGCAGGTTGATGTACAGGTCTGCTGGGCTGATGTACAGGTTTGCTAGGCTGATTTACAGGTCGGCTGGGCTGATGTACAGGTTTGCTAGGCTGATGTACAGGTCGGCTAGGCTGATGTACAGGTCTGCTAGGTTGATGTACTGGCTTACTCGGCCGATTTGATGGTCTGCTAGGCTTATGGTGGCTCCCTCGGTTACTGCCGCCACTGGGTCTGCTACTTCCTGATCTGGAGGAGGACACATTGATATCAGTCTGCAGTAGGATCAAGAGAACTACTATTGAGCAGATGAGCAGGAACTTCCCCATAATGATAATTCTGCAAAACAAAATGGTAAAGAATCTGTTTAAAAATGATGAAAAATGTAACACAAATAAATCATACAGTGCAAAAGACATACAGTATTTTTCAATCAAGAAACTTCTTAGGGAAGACATGCCTGGCCACAATGAGCCATTACTTAATTAGGTCCCATTTCCACTATTGTAAGGCCCCATCTGTGGAGCTGCCTTTGAAAAGTGTTTGGAACTTACAGCTAGCTTCAAATTCAGAACCCAGGCAGCAGTATGTTAGGATGCCTGTTAGAATCCATATAACATCAGCCTTGAAACAACCATACTGGCTTCCGTGCTATGTACCAGCTTAATTCAAGGTCCTGACATTGACCTGTAAAGCCTTACTTGCATGACTTGGGGTCAGGATAGCTGAAAGACTTCTGTTCTCAGAGTCTGACATCCTCAACACAGGCCCCATTGCATGTCCCTCTACCTCGCAAAGTTAGGTTGATAGGCAGGCAAGACAGGGCTTTTTCTGTAGCAACAACTCTATGAAGGAACTGTCCCCCACACAAGGGACAATAGGCTGGCTCCATCATGGTGGATCTTCCAGTGAGGGACCATGAATCAGTGGTGATGATGGCTCATATGAACAACAATATCTCCAGATAATATAAGGCTCTCTCTCTCTCTCTCTCTTTCTGCATGTGTGTGTGTGAAAACAGTGACAAACAATGACAAACCCCCTGACTTTACACCCTTTTGTGTACCCTTCTGAAAGCTGGTTTCTTCTTGCTGCAGTTTGTTGTATGAGCAGAGCTGAACGCTACAACACTTCCCATGAAGTTCATTTCTACAAGTTACAGCATGCCATGTGGAAGCTTTTATTAAATTCAATTATTCAAAAAGACTTCTAGTTTATGAATTGTGGTCTATTGTGGTTCTGTAGCCACGATTCAAAAGAACAGAAAATGGCCTGAAATTGAATCTGCATAACAATTTGCCAGCAGGGAGAAGGATGCAAAGCGTTACATAGCAAAAGGCAGCCTGAATGTTGACAACACCAATGGCAGCAGTCAAGATGGTCTACAGCAGGGGTCCCCAACCTTTTCCGAACGACGGACCAGTTGGGGTTGCAGAGTCTATGCACAGGTGGACGGGGTGTGTGCAGGTGGGCAGGGGCACCCATGCGTGAATGCATGGATAGGTAGAGCACCTGTGCATGCATGCACAGGTGCGGGGGCACCTGTATGCGGGTGTTCAAGGCACCCATCCATACGTGGGTGGGCAGGGCACCTGTGTGTACATGGGGTGTACATGGGTGGGTGGGCAGGGCACCTGTGTGTACGTGGGGGTGTCCATGCATGTGTCCGTGTGTGGGAGTAGTACATACGGGGGGGGGGGGGAGATCTATCTCCATATCCTGGTCCTGCCAAGGCCATGGCCCGGTCCCGGTCTGCGGACCGGGAGTTGGAGACCCCAGGTCTACAGGATATCCGGTTCTGCTCACGACCATTCACAAAATGATACCAAGCAAGGGAAAACGCCAAAAACTGACTTCTTTTTCCATCAGTTAACCACTTCTCACTCAAATACAAAGCAATTGTCAGGGCTGTTTTTCAACAAGTGTGAATAGTAATACTGTGAATAGTTGAGGGGGACATGAATCTGCCTGATGTTTCTCTTTCTCATCTGATGATGCGGCTCTTGCTGATACGAAGGGCCTGTCTGCTGAGTAAATCGGACGCTTTTTGTCTCACAGGTGCAGCTGTTGGCCTGCCTGCTTTTTGAAGAGGTGATTCTCTCCTGCCCTGCCCCTGCTTTTTTGCAGTAGTTTTTGTAAGGCTCAATTTGTCCTGGCACCAGAGATACACCTAGGAAAACTGAGATGAAAATACTGATACCCAAAGGATCTCAAAATGAAAACAGGAGCCCCCAAAACTCATCAAATCAAAAGCGAACAAAAAAAAATTCCAGCTAAACAAACTAGTAGCTGCCTGAAGCTATAAAGAAGCACAATTTGTGATTGATTGATTGATTGATTGATTGATTGATTGATTGATTGATTGATTGATTGATTGATTGATTGATTGATTGATTGATTGATTGATTGATTGAAAATATTACATATTTAATATTTAAATATCACCATTCCTCATCACAGGGCATGCCTTAGCTTCCCACTGTCTGCCTTTGTAGAAAGGAGCCATCATGAGATAACATGAACTCTGTCTTAAACCAGCAGAATTTTTTTTAAAAAATGGATAATAATCCTTTTTTTCCCACATTTTGAAACCTTTTGAAACAGAAGCAAAAGTAGCACAAGGGATCTGGAGAGCAAATGCTACAGCAAATGGAGTTGAGCCTTCAGCAAGATATAAAATGGGTGAGTTATCTCCAAAAATACTCCACCACATGAGATAGACATGAGTGAGTTAGAAATATGCCCTGTTTTCATCTATCAAATGTTCAGATAGATGCACTGCATTGCACAATATTAGGAATACTTGGGCATCAGCCAGGAATAGGAAGATAGGAAAGATTCCCACAGTAGTTAAGCTGTTCCCAGCATGGGAATCGTTCCTGTTTGCCACATACATGTTACAGCACAGAAGCTTTTTTTAAAAAAAAGCTGACAACCCTAACTCAGCATGGACATGTCTAAAATACACAGTGATTCAAACTGGGACTTTGAAGAGTTAAACATTCAAAAGCCCTTGCTCAGGGAAAAAACAAATCATTTCAGGTTTCTCTGACATGAGAATGATTTGGGTTGAAAGAGTTTGAGACCAAAAATGTGTATGAACAACCAAAGAGAAAAATAAAATCAAATTCTTCTTATCCTTCCTCAACTATTGTCACTATCCAGCAGGATTGGGATGCCCCCGAGAGGGTGGATCCGCTCATGGGTCATGTAACTGAGTTGCATCTCTAGACGGTATGAAAGAGCTGCTCTAGCTTGGTGGGTTGGAGCATCTCAGAGCCAGGAGTTTGACTCTCCACTGTGCTTGTCAGGAGAGAGGCCCACTCAGATCACTCCACATGTGTGCGGCTGATGAGAGATGTCATATCCTGCCACTTGGGCCACCTTGGGCAAGATGAATGGGTCCAGAGTGTCACCAGAAGGAGGATCTGGGAAACTTTATACCTAGAAGACTTTAGAAGGGTCAGAAATGACTTGCCAGCACATAATTATTATTATTAGACTATATGAATATAATGTACTCTAGCTGGGGCCAGAAAAGTGTCTGGGACATTTGTAGAAGAGTATCAGGAAACATACCCATTGGCAACTACCATGTGGGCTGGAGGCCGTTATCTGGGGCATGTGACTTTTGGAGCCGGTTATCTGGGGCGTGTGACTTTTCCGCTTAGGGATCTGTTTTCGTTTCGAGCGGTGCTCAAGTTGCAGCTGACCGAAGCACCCTGGGCCACGCCCTGCTTGCAACAACACCCTTGCTGCTTCTTTTACGAAGGCTGTCGGACAAATTTGCTTTGCATGGAAGGGGGAGAGCGCAGAAGTAGAGCCGATCAATGTCAAACAGTGTCCCCTTTTCTGAACCTCCCGCCACCCTTTCATCAACCCACTCGTTTCCAAGCCTAACTCAAAAGGTTGTTTATCTTTAGGCTTTCTACGGGCATAGGACGTGCATGGCTGCCTGTGGCCTCTCAAGGTGTCTTTTATGGCTCTGGGGTCCTCAAAGCCTTTTCTCCAGAAAGAAAATCTAGCTGCAGAAGAATCTCGACACCTGAAAAGTCCAGGAGTATCAATGTTCTTCTAAACCAAGCCAGGAGGCTTTACTAGAGTTGGTATTTGGGGGGGGAGCATTTTAATCTATTTTACAAAACAGAAGTGAACTTCCAGACACTTCTAGTTTTTGGGTGGGAAATGTATTCCCTTCGGGAGGATGTGCTGTTTGTAGGAGGTTCCAGGGGAAGACGTCTCTACCAGAGGGACCTTTGGGATAACTTCATTTTTAAGAAGATTAGGTAAAGATAAAGGTTCCCCTTGACATTTAGTCAGTCGTGTCCAACTCTAGGGGGCGGTGCTCATCCCCGTTTCCAAGCCATAGAGCCAACATTTGTCCGAAGACAGTTTCCGCTATACACCGAATGCTGTTTACCTTCCCACCAAGGTAGTCCCTATTTATCTACTCGCATTTGCATGCTTTCTAACTGCTAGGTTGGCGAGGAGTTGGGACAAAGCGACGGGAGCTCACTCCGTTGCGTGGATTCGATCTTACGACTGCTGGTCTTCTGACCCTGCAGCACACAAAGGCTTCTGCAGTTTAGCCCGCAGTGCCACCACGTCCCTTTTAAGAAGATTAGGATATCTCAAATACCATTTATTTCCACGGAAGTCTGACCATTCATTAAGGCCTGCTAGACAGAGGCTCTGCTTTTTACATCTGGGTAACCTCTGAATATGTCTCTGGCTGGGGAACTGGAGAAAGTCCAGAAATGGCAGAACTGTCTTCCAGGAGAGACCTGCCTTGTTCCTTTGGCTAGAATGGCTACTTACACATCACCAACAACTTAAGATATATAGTACTGCGAAACTGAGTACTGAGTGCTGTGTGAGTTTTTTAATCTGCTGCTTCCTGATCATTATTCTTCAAATCTTTTATCTAGTGGTTTTGTCTTCTGCCAACATTGAGTTTTCAAGTTTTGATTCTTAAGAGCCATGAAGGAAAAAAAGCAAACAAACTTTAATGCAGCCAAAGCATGCAAAACCGCCAATTAGAATCTTCTGGACTGGGTACAAAATTTCTACTTGGGCAGCAGCCACTCCTTCACTCTAAATCTGCCCCTTGTTTGCTGCTCAGAGCCCTAGGAGGCATCGTGGAAGCAAAGGCAGCAAAGTCTTCAGTGCCAAGCTAAACAGCAGAATCCATGACGAGTATATTTTCCACAGTAATATGAAGCCCCAGTACCAATGATGACATGCATGTGATTTAGATATGACCCTAACCTGGCTTTTTTTAAAAAAATAGCATGAAACCAAATTTTAAAGAAATCTGTGCTGTTGTTTTTCCTTACGGGTCAAACAATCAAATGCTCTTACATAATCCTCTTATTCCAGTGGAGAAAGCACAGCCCAGCTTTTCATATGCAAATTATCGATTTGATTGAGGACAACAAAGCCTATGATTCTACATTACTATTTTGGTTTCATGATGGGGAGTGTTTTTTTAAAAAAAATGGTTGGGGGGTGGGGAGGTCTAATCTAAAAGCCTCTTTCCTTTCCTGAGTTGCCTGAAAGACAAAACCATTCATTCCTCCTAGATAAAGTAATCTATTTATGTTCCATTAATATGAAGTGTTCCTTTCCTTTCTTTCCCTTTCCTTAAATCAGTGGTTCCCAAACCATTTTGACTCACATCCCTTGCATAATTTTATATGTCTCAATCATGATCCCCCCTCAGGCACCTTTTCTCTAGGCCAAAGAGCCCCAAATGCTGTAGCCTTTCCTCGTAAGGGAGGTGTCCCAGCCCTGTCATCATTTACGTTGCTCTCTTCTGGACATTTTTCAGTTCCACTATGTCTTTTTTGAGGTGCAGTGATCAGAATTGTACGCAATACTCCAGGTGCGTCTTCACCAGCATTTTGTACAATGGCATTATAATGTTGGCTGTTTTATTTTCAATTCCCTTTTTAATGAGACCTAGCATGGAATTGGCCTTCTTCACTTCCGCCGCACACTGGGTTGATACTTTCATCAATCTGTCCACCAGCACACCAAGATCTCTTTCCTGATCCATCATGGACAGCTCAGAAGAACCCATCAGCCGATAACTAAAGTTTTGATTTTTTTTTTCCCAATGTGCATTACTTTACATTTTCTGTGATCACTGCACACAAAAGACCAGCTAACGACACCCATCAATCACAGTGACAGATAATCTCTCCCTCTTATCACAACAATACACCCATAACAAAAAACACACTCTTCACCACAATCACCCATCTCCTGAAAAGGGACAAAAGCTGATCCCACAGCTATAAATACTCAACTATCCAAACAAACTGCACCAGAGCACAGACAGAGTTCTGACTCTTGTCCTCTGAAGATGCCGGCCACAGAGACTAGCAAAACATTAGGAAGAACAACTTTCAGAACACGGCCAAAGAGCCCGAAAAACCCACAACAACCATTATTCATCAACTCCTTGGATCTTCTTTCCTTTGATTTTTTTTCCAAATCCTGATTATCATCCCCAGGTGAAGGGTTGCCTGTGGCATGTTGTAAAACAAATCATGTTCGCAGATAAATTGCAAAGGTCTAAAGAGAAGCCAAGAGATCATGAGAGAAAAGCCAAAGGGAGTGGTGGAACAGAAGCGATCTTTTCTGTTATGTGTGTTCATCAATGTAGCCGAAACAGACATTGCTCACATGTGCTCCCTCAACTCTGTGCATGCACCTCCTTTCCACTTCAGCAATATTTACAGTCTCCTCCAATGTCTCACATAAGATTGTAAGCACCACAGATAAAGGGTTTGTTATGGTTTCTTTTGTTTAGTGGTTTGTTGCTTATTAGGTTCCATGATCTTTTAAATACATAAGTGATGCTGTATCACTAAACATCTTCATCTCTGAACTGGTTGGGTTAGAAGGGAAACTAGACCAAGACTGGCAGGATGATCGGTATTTCCATCACCAAGTGCAAAATGTCTAGTGTAGAACTCATGCCTAATGAGGAGAATTAATTAGCCCAAGGACTCATAGTGAGATCAGAAAGAAAGCCTACTCTTTATATGTTAAGGACTGTGTAAACCTAAATGTAGATGGATCCTAGTGCTTCTTTCTATGCACACAGGTCTGCTGAGAGCCATTACATGACTTTTTCTAAGCAAAGAGAGCAGCAAGAAGAGAGAGGAAGGTACTGCAGAGAGAGGAGGAAGGAGGAATTAAGAGTGAGAAAAGAAAACAGGGGGAAAACATTAGCAGATTATATTTGCCTATGGCTTATACACTGCCTCATGCAGATCAGCTGCACTTGCATTTTTGATCCGTTTGTAACAAAAGCAGCTGTTTCTACATACTTGAGTAAGTTGCCATATGTTCAAGGAGTCTGTTGGTGTGTAAATTCCAAAAAAATATACATTTTGGGAAAACCTCATAAATATCCTAACACTTGTGAGCTTCCAGTTTTATTTATTTATTTATTTATTTATTTATTTATTTATTTATTTAGTTAGTTAGTTAGTTAGTTAGTTTGTTTGTTTGTTTGTTTGTTTGTTTGTTTGTTTGTTTGTTTGTTTGTTTGTTCAACTTGAATGCCGCCCACACTCTGCAAGAGTCTCCTTTATAAGAGTGGTCCGTTTGGACCAATAGGCGGGGTATAAATCAAATAAATAAATAAATAAACTGTAGAGGTGAAAGAAAAATATTTTTTAAAAAAATTAGGGTACTGAGAAATTCATCTGCTTGAGCACTTGAGGTTAAGAATTAAACATTACCTGGTAGGAATTAAAATATCCAGAAAGTAGAAAAATGGAGGCCTGTAACTTAAGGTTTTAACAGATCCCTCTGAGTACAGTATGTGACTTCAGGAGGGAAGAATCGCTCCCCTTACTTTTCCCACTATCCAGAAACCTTCAGCCCCACCCTTTGTTACATAAGCCATTAAGAGGGAGGCTGGTTGTTGTTGTTGTTTAGTCGTTCAGTCGTGTCCGACTCTTTGTGACCCCTTGGACGTGAGCACGCCAGGCCCTCCTGTCTTCCCGGAGTTTGGTCAAAGGGAGGCTGGTAAACAGTTCCAAATGAGAGACCCATAAGACTTCATTGTTCCAGAGTAGAGGGAAGGAAATGAATGTGTTTTTATTTCTACTCTTAGATACTTATAACAGAAGGGCTGCCAACCCTCTGAAAAGGAACATTGCTGTCACTCTTTCCTTCCCCCACTATGACTCCCTCCAGGAATACATCCGACAGTGCAAATTAGGATTTTTAAAACCTCCTTTCCTACCAGTGGAGGCGTTTAAAAAACCTTTTTCCAGGGAAAAGTCGCAAAATTAGGAGGGAAGGGTTAGTCTTTCCTTTCTTGGCAGTGACCCCAACACCACCGAAATGTTCCCTCTGCTTTCAAATGCTCAGCGGATGCCCACAGAGGTATTTTAAAAGTCTCTCTGAAGGGAGGGGAATCTTTTATCTCTAGTCACTGATCAGAGACAAAGCCAGGCTCACCCACAAATCAGTGGCTCCAAATTTCTCTCTCTCTCTCTCTCTCTCTCTCTCTCTCTCTCTGTGTGTGTGTGTGTGTGTGAACCTACTTCCTAACTTCACAATGAGAGAACAAGGACCATGGGGCTAGGAGCATCAATCTAGTCTGACAAAATTGTTGAGGACCAACACAGCATGCTTGTGGTCAGTTTGGCATTGATCCGGCACTCCCAGATGCCAAGGATCTGTGTTACTAACTGATGCTTCAACTGGTTAACTAATGTATAATCACAGGCAGTTATTACGGTAACTCTGTCTTAGAATGGAGCAGAAATTCATGTGAAGTAAACAGGACTCTGTTCTTGTTAATGTGCCCTTCAGTCTTCTCCACCTCATGGCAACCTAAACAGGGTTTTTAAGGTAGGCAAGATGTTGAGGTAGTAGTTTTACCAGAGTCACCTCCCTGTGAGTTTCCATGGCTGAGCAAGGATTTGAGTTCAGATCTCCTAGGTCGCCATTCTATCCATGGCACCGCAGTGTCTCCCTAAACAAGATTTCCCCAGACAATTATAGAGGCTGCTTCTTGTAGTATGAGACCAATGGGTAATGGGTAATTTTCTCAAGAATAAATACCTAAAAAAATATAACGGCTTGCTGGCGGATGTGAAGCAGAGGGGAAATCACTTAAGTATATCTCCTCCTCTGCCCAGCTCCCCACAGCAGGCTCATTCTCACAATGGTTACAAGACTGGTCACACAACAGGATTGTGGGGGACAGAGTTACACAATATCCTGTCTTCTCCGCATTTAGTCTACAGAATTCTAGACAATATGTACAGATTCCATGTATAACCACACAAGAATACCAGTTGCACAAAATGTTTTGAACAGCGCACATAACACAATCTGGCAACCAGTCACCTTTCAAATGTGACGTTATCCAGCCAAACAGTGCAAAGGGGCCATGTTGCCAGCTTTTCACACATTCAACAATAATGGACAGAACAGTCCTGCTCTTGGAGGCAACAGAGAGAAGAATCTGTAGCTGGTCCGTTTCAAAATCTCTGCCCCTTAAAATACGGAGCACCGTGGATCTAATAGGGTCAGAATGCCAACTTCCCGAAGAGCACCGAATTTCTCCCCTTTTCCCAGGATCAGTATTTTTCACACAACTTTTCATTTCCAGAGATATAAACAGGGAAGAGATTTTCTCTCTTTTTCTCTTAGTTTGGAAGCAACTAAGCCAACAGCCTGTGAAATACCAAAGGGAAGGGCTCTCCTGAGCCTGCTTCTTACTCAGAATTATTTATATCCCACCAGCTCCTGCTCTGTTTTGTCCTCCATTTCCTGTTGCTGTTTCTCTTTGCAGGGAAGTCTGTAAAGTCATTCCTTGTTTGAGAAATGTCTTAGGTCCCATT